>NC_066841.1:780000-1120977 GCF_001640805.2 Lates calcarifer | reverse complement strand
TTTTTCATGTTTTACTATACTATGACATTTTTTGGACCATTTTTGACATGGCCATTTCATACTATACTATGACATTTTTGACCATTTTTAAGCATACTATACTATGACATTTTTTGAGCATTTTTCATGTTTTACTATACTATGACATTTTTTGATGGTTTTTGACGCCATACTATACTATGACATTTTTTGACCATTTTTCATGTTTTACTATACTATGACTTTTTTGACCATTTTTAAGGCCATACTATACTATGACATTTTTTGATGGTTTTTGATGCCATACTATACTATGACATTTTTTGACCATTTTTCATGTTTTACTATACTATGACATTTTTTGATGCCATACTATACTATGACATTTCTGTGACATTTTTAAGGCCATACTATACTATGACATTTTTGATGTTTTTGACGCATACTATACTATGACATTTTTGATGGTTTTTGACACCTTACTATACTATGATGTTTTTCGCACATTTTTGATGACATACATACTATACAATTACATTGTAGAAACTGACTGATATTAATTAAAACTTCTCAATCTGAATACTCAGATTCAATGACAAACTATTATGAGACATATCTGAAAATTAAAGTTGCTCTGGCTTGTAAAAACTTCCTCAGTCAGTATTTGTTTAGCAGTTTGCTTTCAGAACTAGGATCTGAACTAGAACCAGAACTAGAATGAGAACTAGAGCAGAAGGAGCCTGATGTTTACCTTCACCTTTGGCTTGTAGTACAGTGAACCAAAGCTCCATACCAGGCTGATCAGGTGTCCTCTGAAGGGGGAATGATCTGCAGAGCACAAGAGAGAGAAAACATTAGTGGGCTGAGGAGGACCCCCGCACCCCCCCACCCCACACACACACAAAAAAGAGAACAACATTGTGGTTTTCAGAAAGTCACTTTAGTACTATACTTAAGTACATTCTGTAGTTATTTATTCAATGTATGGTACTTCATACATCTGCTCTGCTACATTTCAGAGGGAAATATACTTTTTACTCCACTGCATTTGTTTGACAGCTATACTTAGTATTTTACACAGATGTCATAGAGTGAGCCATGAGTGGCCAGAGCTCTGCTGCGATCTACATGAGGTCTGAAAAGGTCCTGAAGTCCTGAAAAATGTTGACTTTAGCCCTTATTTTATTAAGGTAATAACCTGTGCATATAATATATTTTCTTGCACACGTGAGATTTATTCTAAAAAAACTAAATTTCAGGAACGTTTGGGGTTGCATTATTTAGGACTCAGAGATTCTGGATAATGAGAACTTTGGATTCATTAAGTAGGCTACATTTTGCCAGAAACACTTTTGTACCTTTGCTATGCCTCCACATTAGCGACAGTCATGGATTTTGTTTTCAGGTTGTCTTGTGCATTCTTGTTTGGTAGCTGATTACCTCTATTATGAAGGTGATAACGTGTCAGTGTTCATAGATTGTTTTTGCTTCCCTCAGATTCAGTTCATGTTACTGCAGGTGAGAATAAGGTGTAGATGTAGGTTTGCAGGGGAAATGAAAAGCATGAGCTCATGTGCAATTCAGCAACAACTGTGTCATGTCAAACACCAACACACTTCCTGCCACAGCGCTGCAGCATATGCACCCGTGGCCACTTTCTTGCCAAACAGACAACCAGGCCACTACATTATAATACTTCTTTCTAGTCTATAATTCATGTCCTGGTAGAAAAAAAAGTTTTACATTTTGACGTTTTTTACACATTTAACTTCACTTTCCACATTTGCCCAAAACTGGTCTAGGGTCCAACAAAATGAAAACACCTCCTTTACGATAATTATATTTATAATACCAATCTGTAGTATTCAGGTCTGTCTGTCTGTGGTAATTTCCTGTAATGGAAATTACACCAAAATCCCCCCACATTTGTGGTTGTTAAAATGCAGAGGTGGGGGCACATTCAAAGTGCAAGTGCAAAGATTTTCCCAAGCTATTGCATCATATCGCTCATAGCCTTATATACTTTTAGATATAGCCACTGTCATTCCCTCCAACCTCAGCAAAAAAAATCCCAGCACAGTTAAAGGTTGTAACGCCTCCATTTTGAAGTCTGGAAGTTAGTTAATATATAGACAAAGAAGAAGAGACAAAGTGAGAGCTCTGGTCAACATCTGACTTGGAGTGCAACAGTTTGATGGTTTCCTGAAGCAGTAGATATGAGTGCGAACCAGATCAATACCGAACCAAAAGAATCTGTGCTAAAGATTCAGATTGTTAAATTAATATATTATACTATACTCAGCCACTATGTGGAGGTAAAATGGCCAAGCATCATGCCTGAACATTAACAATTTGTTTTTTTTTATGGCCAAGCTTTATGAGTTCCATCAGGTCGATCATAAAATGTGACGGCTGGTTTCTCTTTTCTTAACCTCAAGACCCTAAACTGGTTAACCCGGAGCTCTTCTTCTGTGTCATGTCACTTCCAATCATGATTGCAACACGTGCTGTCTCTGTGTGTAACCTCAAGAGGAATGACTAATCCTAACCTTTACCCTAACCCTCCTGACAGAAGAACCAGCGGTTCCAGGATTGTACAAACAGACTGGCCCTAACCTTAACCCTCAGTTACAGAACAAGGACTTTGGTACAATCATTAGTGATCCTCTAACTGTCACCTACAAGTTGATGGCATTCCAAGTTGAGACGTCGGAAAAAAATGGACAGATGGAGTAAATAAAAGTTTAAAACATATGTGCACTCCACCTCAAGAACACCTCACTTGTTAACATTAGATTTTAATGCAGACATTCAGAATGTTCTTAAAAGCCGTTCAAATTTAACTGTTAGAAAAAACTTAACATTAAAGCCATGAACATGAACCGATTCAAACATATCGCAGACTAGCCACTGTTATTGCTAGCCATTGTTAGCAATACCAGTTGATAACAACACTCTACAGGTTTTTTTTTTTTTCAAATTCCGAATCAGAAATCTGACAACTGGGATTACGGTTTTGTGTTCTTTCTAGAACACTGAAACTGATGTTTGAAACCTCTGAGATTATGTTTGTCAGTTTTCATGTTACAGCCCTTTCAGCCTTTACCCCTTTCATCCTCACACCTCAAACACATTTGAGGTTTCCCTAGCTAACACTCGTGCCTTCGTTTGCCCACATTTGTGTCAACTTGCTACGTTAGGGGAAACTGGTGACACCAAAACCTCTCAAAGCCCCAACCCCTTGAATAACTCACTGCTGGATCTGCAGCGATGTTATCTCATGTTCTGACCGAGCACTGCCTCAGCCTGAAACCATTAGCTTTTTCCTCCATGGTGGCATCATCTTGACATGCTTCTATCTAACCTACACCCCCACAATCATTGCCCTAACGCTACTCCCCAACACCCCCTCCTCATGTCAGTGGTTAGAAACTGGAGGCGGAGGAAGGTGTTCTTCTAGGTCAAATGACTTCATATTACTGGAAGACGCATAATACATAATAAAACCACATAAAATCACATGCAGCCATGATAGCCCAGTAGAAAAGAAGTCTAACAAACTGGACCTGCAGCCAAATGTAAAATGTCTGATTGTATTTAAAAATCTAAATGAGTCATTAAAGATAGCTAGTATTTTGGAACATGGGCCTTATTTTACATGTTTTTGAGCTGCCACAGACTACTGATTATAAGTGTCTGACATTATGATAGGATTCCTACAGAGACAGACCTTTTGTTAAACAGTAAGATCCTTTTTGTTCGACCAGAAATATCACTATATATCACTACCAGACTCCATTCACAAAAACTACTTTTACTGATATAAAGAATCTGAATACTTCTACCACCACTGAAAGTCACAGAAATGTCTTCACACTGCAAATTAACCAAAACATGGTTCAGTTTGACCTGAACCAAGACCTTGTCTTTTGGTTCTTTGGTCCAGACATTGGTCCAACAAACCTTTCACACATTTCACACCTATTATTTTGATTCAAACCAAATTTTGGTCTGGACATCAGACCTTTCAAACCTACTATTTTGGTTCTGGACCAAACAAGGATGGTGTGAAAGCCCCCTAAGACCTGTCTGGTAATTGGTTCATAAATGACAATTAAAACCATTGATTGTTTGGTTTAAGTGATAAGAACTGATCCAAATATTCAACTCATCTGCCTTTCAGTGCCACCGAATCCTGAAAATTGGACAAATTATTTAAAAAGTATTTATGAAAATATTTATTTTCTGCATCAGAAACAAAACATCATGTCCTCCCAAATGCTAGACCAAGCCCCTGACTCTTAACATGTTTCTCATTTTAAAAACAAATCAGTTTGGCTAACTTTCTAGCTTTCACACAGTAAAGATCAAACTACATGATCTTTACTTTCACACAGTAAAGATCATGTAGTTTATGACTAAACTACATGTGCAACATGGGAGGATAATAACAGAAAGACTGGTGGTTCTCAGCAAAAGGTCTATAACATTTGTTCTGTTATTATGTCCTGTTTAAGAAAATGGAATAAAAACAAAAGTACTGCAGAATTACTACAGAAGCAAATGTCTCATTTTACAGGAGCCAAGACAAAGGCTGATATACTCATCTCTGAATTGGTTCCACATTAAGTATAATTTCCATCACCAAGAAGTGACTGGTGCTAAATAACAAGCGTGGTTTGAGACACTTTCCATCTACACACGTAAAAACTGGTTATACTAGTTTCTGATGTCACCAAGAGAGAAAGTGCACGTGTGAGGTGACAACAATAAGGAAGCTGAGAGGCAGCTGCAGAATATAAAAGGAGAAGTGCGAAGCTGAGGAGCTCAGTCAACCTGCAGCACGGCAAGTAGACGGGTCGACCGACTGCAACAGACACTAAACTAGTGACGGAGAAATTCAGTCACTTAACTCTTCAGACTTTATCGTAATTTTGTATCTTATATTATGGCAATGTACGAATTTGATTTGTCTCAAGCTCTGGACAGGTAAGTTTAAGATATTCCATCCTTAAAGTATTTTTAACCTTAACCTTTAAACCTCTCTTTCTATTGGAAACATCAAGATTACAGGTTAAAAACATACAACTATGGGATTTCAGACTATACTTGATGTGTCAGGGGAGTGTAGAGCAGATGTGTTGAAGTGATGTACTTCATTAGCTGTTTATCTACCATTCAACCATTTATCTACCATTCAACTTAGAAGCAGAAGTGCCTGAAAGTCATCTACACACAGCGTTACACTAACTCCAAAAAGGGAACAGCTTCCAGTCTGTCTGGCACCGTGTTTCACTTCTCACTCATAGCATCTTTTCCTTACAAAACAAAATGGACAGGCATCACAGTAAGAAATAGCACTGAATCGAGCCAAAGCCAACAATGGAACTTGTTAAAGTGTTACTTAGTTAACGTTAACGTTAACATTAACGTTACTTATCGGGTCAAATGTAATGTTTGAATTTGAATGGTATTTTTAATACTTATCTTTATGTGTGTGTGTGTGTGTTTCAGTTCCTTCGGATCTGATGACAGAGTATTTAAACCCTACAGCTTCGACAAGAAGGTAAGATGAATTATTATTTAGAACAACAAATTAAGTATTAAATAAGTTTTTGAAGGATATGGACAGGACTAGCTGTGTTGCTTGTATCATACCAATGTCACCCTGTTATTTTTTTACCCCTCTATCTTTTTTAATCTTTGCATTGACATAATATATCACAAAAAACCCCAAACATTTCAAGCTCTCATGTGGGACATTTAAAGACTCGTTAGTTGTTTCAGTAAATTCCCAGATTCAACCAGTCGTCTCCAAATTAAAACCACAAAATGCATAATTCGTAACTGTCATCTAGAACAACACCCAAGCATTTTCTGATCTGATGCCACGATGGAGGGAACAATGATGATCGTGGTTTAAAGAAACCAGCACTTACAAACAGGAAACAAAAAGTTGACTATGATGTCAAAGTCACTGTGTCGACCCATCTGACCACACCAACCTCCTCTCTTTGTGGACTCAATGCCTGAGAACACCATGTGACTTACTTCCTTTACTCAATATATGTTTACAAGGCAGCAAAGGAGGAAATAATGTGCAGCTAGAGAGCCAGGAACAAATTGCTGTACTTTGGCACAGGTGACAACCATTGTGTCCTGTTTTTTATCATGATATCTGTTTCTTTTAATCATGACCACCATTGTTCCCATCATTCAACCATGGTGCCAAAAGTTTCCTTGACCTTAATGAGGAACGTGTCATTGTGGAGCAACAAATGTTTAGACTGTTGTTCTCCACCTTGTTTTTATTGAATTCATGAGCAGAGATAAAAATAGAGAACTACATTGTGTTGAAATCTGAAGAGTCACAGTCCAGGAAAAGGTTTGAACATGAACAAAAAAGTTCTCCATACAGCCCAGCTATTCAAGAACACAATCTTTAGCTGCTTTTTGCATTTTTTCTTATTTTTGCAATCAATTCTTGAAGCGTCACCACAAACTTTAGCACCATCAGCTCTGTCTGACTGAGATCAACACCTGCAATATGATGTCACGTGTGGTTTCTATATGTTTCTTTGTTCTGTGTGCAGAGTGTTCAAGATGAGACCATCAAACTTGAGGAAGGACTGGAATTGGTGGTTTCCCACAACCCAAGAACCATGCAGGGTGTCGCTACCCTGCTGCTTGCGGTGAACAGGATGAAAAACTCACAGACTCTGAACGGCCAGGAGCTCAGTAACAGTGAAATCTGCAGAGCGATCATGGACAGCGTGGTAGACGGTGGGTAAAGACAAGACACATGCTGATGCTGCACATCATTACACTCTCCTTTAAACATGATAAAGAGCCAAAGTGAACATCTGGGGTCTGTTAAAGAAGTAGGAAAACCTAATTTAAAATCCCATTTACATTTGTAATGATTTAAGGAACTAGAAGTCCAGTCCAGCAAACTGAGGTGAAATACTGTGGAAATTATCTGTGACACTGAATAAAAAGTACATTAATGTGCTTTGGGGTCAATTCTCAATGTAAACATTAACATTGTTTAATAATTCACCAGGTTAAAGGATTCCTTCTACGATTTACAGCATTAGTTCTCTGAGAATCTCTGTCATATTCAAGCAAAGTTTGGTATTGTGACTGAAATAACAAAGTAATCGATACTGAATCGAGTTGCATCAGAAATCAAATCAAATAAGGACGTTGTGAATTGGAAATCAGCAGCATTACCCTGCTTTAATCTTCACATTAGAAAGTGAGGGCTAACAGAGCTACAGCAACTTATTTAATACTCATTTTGGCAAAAAATGACTCACAGATCTCATGTTTATTGGGATTTACTGAGACATTTTGTTCAAGAGACCAGGTCAGAGTAACCTATGGCCACCAAAATCAAATCCAAGTCCGAGTGAATGTTTGTACCAAATTTCATGAGATTCCCTCAAGGTGTTAATGGGATGTCACGTTCATGTGAAAAGTATGGACGGACAACCTGAAAGCATAATAATAAAAATAAGAGACTGTATCAGAGGCTCGACAGATGCAACAAGTCGAATTTACACTTAGCACTTCTTTTTTTCTGAGAGCTCACATCTAACATCTCGTTCTTCCTCTCCACAGAAACAATCGTCAAGGGGGTCAAGATCTCCGCCACGGGAGAGAGGAGATTTGTCTTTGAACGCATCAACAGTCTTGAGTGCACTCTGACCGACAACTCGCAGAAAGACATCATCTGCACATCCGAAGACCTAAAACTGCAGGCCGTCACTCTGAAAGGAGGAAACTGCAGTCATAAAGGTAAGAGGATCACGACCGCAACAATGAACGTTTACATAAAGACTATATGTAATGACGTCCAATACACTCCTGTTGTGTATTTAAATTAAATTGTGTTTTTTTTTCTTTTTGTTTTAGTGAATTTCAAACTGGTGCAGTACATCTCTCCGAATGACGGTCAGACTGTCGTTTTGTCAATTAGAAACCACAACTTCTACATTTCCTGCTCGATGACAGGCGACAAGGCTGAGCTGAATCTGGAGGTAAAAATCACACACGTTGTTGTAGGTCACTAACGTTAACAAATTAGTCTGAAAGTTGTCCCCTGACATGACAGACACACTTCCTATAGTTATGAGGACACTCACACACTCAAAACCTGATTATAACCTGAACCCTGAAAACAACTCTTAAATGCTGACTGGCCAAAAATGTATCCATGTGACCACAGAAAGACTCTATAAATATATATATACCCATATATATAAACTCAAGTACAGTTTAAGTATACTATAGTATACTTGCACTGTACTTGAGTGTTTCCATCTTATACTGATTTATACTTAAACTCCACTAGATAATCTGACATTTATAATTATTTATTGTAGTGTAATTATAAAACTCTTTACACAATTATATTACTGCTCACACATTCATCTGATATTTGATTATCATAACTAATAATATAATGTTCACAGGGGCCATTCTGCTTCTTAATTCATAATTTAATTTTTGATACTTGAAGCACATTTTACTGATAAAACTTTTACTTTTTTACATTGTGGTATTCAGTTTTTATCTCATAATTTCAACTTTTATCTCACATCCTTGACTTTATCTTGTGATTTAGCGTTAGCACATTGAAGTTTGACTTTTTGTCTCAGGATTTTGGTTCAGTTAATTGACTTTTGAGTTTTTATCTAATAATTTTGACTTTGTCAAAACTTTCATTTTTAATTTTTATTCCAAAACTTACAGTTACACCTCCTGATTTTAACTTCCTATTTTCTGGCAGAAATGAGCTTCCATATATTAAAGAGTTAATATGTGACATTTCCTGTTTATCTCTTTTGACAGAAATGCAGCGAGGAGGACTTGAGGTCTGATCCAGACATGAAGCGTTTCCTCTTCTTCAACAGAGAAGGACCAGAAATCTGTCTGCACACATTCGAGTCTGTGAAGTACCGCGGTTGGTTCATCAGCACCGCCTACGAGAAGGAAAACGAGCCTCTGGAGATGTGTCGAGTGGACTCTGCCTACCGTCTCACCAAGTTCAAAATCAACTAGAAATATTGTTTTTATTAGCTGAAGGAGAGGTGTACAATTTGAATGTACCCAGAGTTATGCTTTATTGTACCTGACCACGAGAAAGGGCCATCACCTGCAGTAATACTGTGAAATCTGTGACCTATAGATAACTAATAATTCATTGTAAATCACAAAAAACCTGCTGTGTAAGCTGTATCTTCTTTGCTGGGAGAGCGTTGTAACAGGATATTCCTAAAAATGTATTCTCATTTTGTTTTTTATTATTAGTGACCGTTAAATTTAGTTCATTATTATTCATCTGTCTCGTTATTTTAAATATGTTAGTTTCATTTTTAAGTGATACTCTGTTTTATTCTACGAAAATGATGCTGAAAAGTTATTTGCTGACTATGCCTGGTTATATGAAGAAAAACTGTGTTTCCTATACTTCTTTGTTGTTTCTGTTTCATTAAACCTTTTTTTAAAAAGTCATTAAAGCTTTTTAAAACACAGAGCTTTTGTGGGTGCTTCTTGACAAGCACTGTGCATCTTTGTCATGTCTCACTTTAACTATTTAAATGATTATAAAATACTAAAACGCCAAGTGTTTTACGATATTTGTAGATGGGATACATCAGAAAACACCATTCTTCAGCTTTAAATAATATGACCACAAAAGCCCCAGGTTTACTAGATATTATTTGGATTTACATAATTTGATTAATCATACATTTGTTTAAATAAAAAAATTTAAAAAACTGTGACCTCAGTGACCTCTGGTCTTAATTCTTGTTGGTCTAAACTGAGTTGTTGCATTTCATTAATCTGTGTGAAAATTTTTAGTAGTAAGTAATTAACTCAGAGAAAACCTCAAGCATGGTCCTATTATTCTGTAAAACTGCATCCAACAATCATTACTAATTATTAATATATCTAACAGTTTTATTTTCTTTAATAATCTGTTGATTGTTCAGCGAAGAAAATGTAAAATGGACATTTTAGCATTTTTGGTAGTCTGAGGTCCCTGGGCAGTAATCCTTCTTCCAGACACTTCAGGGTCAAGTCAGTCATTCAGTGCAGTCATTAGTTATTAGGTTTCAGCGCCATCTAGTGGTGAGGGGGATGATTGCAACTGACTGAACACACCATTCTCACCACCCCTCCTTTTCCAAGTGAGTAGCAGAACCTACGGTGGCCTTTAGGTAACACAAAAAACATGAAGTCCCTCTCTGGAGCCAGAGGTTGGTTTGTCTGTTCACTGGCATCCTGTTAAATTCTGGTCTGAATTAAAATTCCTTCTAACTACTTTTAAGGCCTTGGACTACTTGGCATCATACATCAGTGAATTACTGAGCCCATATTGATCCACTCTCAGGTCACCAGGATCACTGGTTGAGCTGAGCTTAAAGTTCAAGACCTGTGGTGGAGAGTCAATCAAACACCAACAGAGAGATGAAAAATAAGTAAAAATAGATACAAAATGAGTAAAATGGATGTAAATCCATAGAAATTGATGCAAAATGAGCAAAAAATGGTGCAAATTGAGTAGAGACTGATACAAAATGACCACAAAGAGATGAAAGATGAGTAAAAATGAATGCAAAATAAATAAAATTACACACAAAATGAGTAAAACGTGATGAAAATGCCCTCAGCAGCTCTGAAATTTATAGGAAAAACACAAAAACTAGCAAATATTCATGTTTAAGTTGGACTGAGTGAACCTTTGTAATTTTTCCTTTAAAAAACATCAATATTTATGTAAATCACTGAATAATTTCAGCTCTAGCCAAAGGAAACAATAAAGTGTAAAGTCTAATATTTCCCTCTGAAATGCAGTGAAGTGTCATGACATGGAAATACTCCAGTACCGATCCCTTAAATTAATACTTGAGTAAATTTACTCAGTTACATCCTCTCCTGATTGGATTCTGATTTCAGTCCAAATACAGGACACACACACACACACATACACACACACCACACACACACACACACACACACACACACACACAGCCTGTAATCTGAATTTCACAGCACTCACCAAATTAAATGTCAATCTGTTCTTACCCTTCACAATAGCGGACTTAAGAAACTCAGCCAATCAGAGCTGGTTCGGAGGAAGCCGACTTCTCCTCATTGGTACAGGCTGCGCGGGTTTGCATGGCGACACCTCGGGCCATTTCTTGACTGAACGGGAGATGCTGAGCTCTGCTCTGCGGCGCTGCTCGACATCCTGGATGCGTAAAGCAGATTACAGAGGGATGTGCATTTAAGTTTAAAGAAGCAACGCAGCACAGAGGGGGACATATTAAAGCAGCTGTGATTTTGATGCAGAAAAATCTCCCTTCCTCCAGTTTTAGTTGTTGGGTAAGACGTTAAAAAATCACGTGTCGGCATGTGTGACAGACAGAACAGTCATGTTTATGTTTGTGTGTGTGTGTGTGTGTGTGTGTGTACATGGACACAAGCGTATATCACACACACAACCTCACATCTAATCAGTGAGGAAGTAAAGGAAAGTCATGTCTGAAAAAACCTTAAACTGAATCCCTCATTGATCTGGGAACACACTCACGTGTGCAAGAGTGCATGACCAGCAGTGAACCTATTGTGTGTGGGGTTATGATTGAGTATGTGTGTGTCCGTGTGTGTGTGTGTGTGTCTCCCTCTGCCATGCACATTCCCGGCACATGGCAACAGAAGCTAAATATAGCCCCAGCAGCCCGGCTTCACAGCGGGATCATGCTTCCTCTCGCTGTAACGTCGGCTCGCTGCCTGCTGCTGTCCCTCTCTCTCTGCTTCGTAACCAGCACGGCTTCCTCTCGTGCACCTCCCGCTTTTCTTTTCTCTTCACTTCTACCCTGCCATCATTTCCTCAGATACTCTCCATCTCTCTACATGCACCTTTCCCCCTCTGGATCTCAGCTCCTGATGCACTGAATTTACAAAACACTCGACCAGCTGCACTAAAAGGCCGTTTGAGATCTGAGTTAAAATGTGTAATTTATGTGAAAAAATAAAAATAACAGCATGTAAAAATCAAACAGCAGTGACTCCAATGGGGCTAGTTAGAGCTAGCTCGTGCTATAGCTTTAGCCACAGCTGATTTACCTTTTTTTAATGTTTCGTGTCTTTGAAAAATCTATTTCAAAGCTAAGAAATCTTAGATATTGAGTTTGCTACAGCACATAAATAAAACAGCAGCTAAGTCTGGTCATAACGGAGAAAAAAAAACAAACAAAAATTAGCTTAGCTTAGCAGAGTCGCAGTTCCTGACATATCTGCAGCCTCTGACTCTTTGAAGAAGAATTTCTCAGATTTCAGAGCACAGGATTTGAAGGTCTTTTAGGTTTTATGAAAAGTTATTAACAGGACCTGTTCACACCAGGTCCTCTGGGTAATCTGATCACAGCTCTGAGTACAGGTGTGAAAAAACCCAAGAGTTATCGAGATCCAGTTGTTCACACACGTCAAATCAAGAAAGCTGCCTTTTGTCCACGATGTGAAAAACTACAAACTACATCCCGATTGCAATAAAAAACACAAGCCACGCAGCCTTCCATCTTCACTACACTGTAGGTGTTGACCTCACAGTAATACATGAAGTACTGCCTCTTGCTTATGGAGGTATTAGGTAAGTTTACCTCAGAATAAATCCATAAACTGTATTCTCACCTGCAAAAATCGAGCCCTATCACCTTATTTGCTCAAAACATATGAGGAAATACTCAAGTACAGTAAATATATTCCTATGTTTTTTCAATGCAAGTCAATTAATTACAAGTATTTTCTGAAATTATATCATTTTCCGTGTTTTTCATGCAGCCACAAACGTGATTTTTACTTCATTAAGGAGGTGTTTTGTTTTTGTCCGTCCGTGCTGTTTTACTAAATGAAATATCGCACCTTCACCTTGAAGGAGCTTCCTCAAATTTTGTACAAAAGTTCACACGGACTCAAGGATGAACAAAGTTGAATTTCATAGTCAGAGGTCAAAGGTCAAAACTCACTGTGACCTCACAAAACCTGTTCTTGTTCTTGGCCTCATGAGTGGGATATCTCTAACGCCTCGAGGGGATTTCTTAAAATCTGGTACAAACTTTCACCTTGGACTCAAACATGAACTGATTCGACTTTGGTGGTAAAAGGTCAAAGGTCACTACACATTTTTGGCCATAATTCAAAGAATTTGAACGCTGATTTACTGCAGTTCGACAGGTTGGTGGAGGCATACAAACATGAGGTGGTAACTCTAAGAAAACAAGGATTTTAGAGGCTGATTATCACCAGAATTATCTGTATAACTTCAGGGCTTTTGCAAAAATAGACATGACGTAATTAAAATTAGCCACACCTCACCCAGTTTCACAGTAGTAATAATAATCTGATAATGTAACCTATAGCACTGTGGAATGAGCCATTCTTCAGTATTTTTATGTAAATTTTAATATTTTTTAATCTTTAAAAGCAGGACTTTTATCTGTACTTTTACATTTTTTGTTTTATCACTTGAGTAAATTCTCTGAACACTTCCTCCACCGCTGTGTGAGGGTCTGACACATTGATCCTAACACTCATACAAGTCAATGAGGTTGTATGGGAGCGATCCTAGCGTGATAGTAATGGACTGCTGGGAGCATGTGGTGTAATCCTGGCTCGGTTTGGCACGCTGCCTAGTGAGGTATTACATTGCTCATAGGCTGCATTAGTCCCACTGTTCGCATGTGCATGCTTGCACACATTACTGCTGCGCTGCCCGGGAGGTGAGAGTGGGATGAAAGTGGTGATGGGAGGTCACCGGGGACATGAGGCTTTCCATCCATCCTTTCTCTGAGATGAATAAATTCAGAGTGTAGAAATGCACAGGGAGACTTTTCAGAGTGATAATGGATCTGTTGAGAGTTTCTGCTGGCGTTGAAACTGAAAATGATGACGCTGATTATGGGTATCTTATAGCTTTAATGGAGAAGTGGAGCTGCTATTATGACTGCCCCTCCAGTGCTGGGCTGTAATGTAGCACTGTGAATGTCTGAGCACCAGGTTCCTGAGACAGTTACAGGGGTGGAGAGTAACTGAGTACATTTATACAAGTACAGATTTGAGGTACTACAATATTCGGCCTGGGCGATAAAACGATCTCGATCTGGGTTTGTGATAAAATTTACGTCGATTAAGACGATAAGTTCGGGGTATTTTTATTCAATTTGGGCATTTTATTCTAACAACCTGTCACACTGCAGCATTAATGCGACAACAGCCAGTCAGGCTGCAGCTGCACGTCAAAGTACACGCCTATTTCCTGAAAGATGTGGAAACTGATCACAAGAAAGGAAAGTAAGACGGTCTGAGAAACATGTCGCCGTCCACTGCCAACAAATCTTTACAATCAGCTGAAAAGGTTTCATCCCAGCGACCTCACAGAGAGGATTAAAATAACATTTGTCCATCCACAAAAAGTCCTAGCAGGGCTAACAGCTAACGGCTAACAGAGCTGCACCAAAACTAACATCTATCCTGTCGTCTCTCACCGTCCATCAAAAGTGATCAAAAAGAAGTGTGAATATAACAAACACAGTTTCCTCTCTCTCAGTTAAAGACATGATGCCTCTGAGCTCAGCAGAGAAAAATGTCTTCAGGAAACTGATTAAACTCCCAGACAGGAAATACTTTTCACAAACTGCTGACTGACTAATCTGCTCCTCTACATAGAAGGTCCTACCAGAGAAATCTGTGTCCCAGATTTTTGTTTTATTTACATTTTTTTGACACAAGTTAATTAATTTTAATGTTTAGTTAAAGCAGATAAAACATGTTCCCAGAGTAAATTGTTTTCTGTTGTTGTTAATAAATTAGATTCTCAGAGTTTAACTGATGAACCCACTGGTTTCTTTAGGCGTCAGTCATTATCAGGACATTCTTCACACTCAGAGATATTGTGATAAAAACCGATATTGATCAATATTGGATAAAAATCATCAAATCACTACATTTTTCTGACAGCTGGAGTTACTAGTTACCTTGAAAAACAAGATTTTACATTAAAAACTCATGATAAGTTTATAAAATACGATGAGCCATTGAAGATTAAACCAGTGATTTGCCTTTTTTTCATCACAAAAAAGCAGCGGGGGCTTCTTCTCTCCTCTACTCTACTACATTTCAGAAGTAATGCAGGATTTTTACTTGTAATTGAGTATTTTTACATTGGTGTACTGGTAGTTTTACTTGTGGCCTCCTGCTCCCTTCATGTGACGCTGGAACCGACCTATTTATTTATGATGTAACACTGTGATCAGTTTGCAGCTGAACAGTGTGGTGCAGTACACACACACAAACAAATGCTAATGTGTAAATGCATAAAAATAGATTTGAATAATTTGTGAATTGAACTGTGTACAAAAAAATCAGTGGTTGCATAACATAGTTTCGTGTTTGTGAAAAGTAGGCTAAACAACAACTCCACCTACCAACCACCTGCGTCTGCATGCGACAGATTTAATACGTGGATATCATGAGGCACACTGGTTTTGAGGTTTTACAGTAATTTACTGTGAAGTTGCTGGTTTTTCTATTAGCACAAACACAGTAACTTTGTGTAACTGTGTCTGCCAGTGACAGAGCAACATTATCAGTCATTTGTAGTCATGTTTGTGTCCATGTGATGAATCTAAGTCCAGTCCCTCCTGAGTGAAACATCTGGCTCTTAATTCTACACCACGTTCACCAGCGTCTCTCTGACTGAGCTAAAAGATGCTAAAATGCTTTGTAGACGGAGTGATATTGCCATCAGAAACATTGCTTCATATCAGTACCAGACTCCATTGACAAAAACATGAATTTTACCGAGTAGAACACAGGAGCTGCTGGAATACCACTGCCTCCATCTGTTAGTTAGTTTGTGTTATCGTGTGACTTTCAGTGGTGGAAGAAGAAATACTTTAAATAAGTAAAAGTACCACACAAACACACTAACAGATGGAGGCAGTGGTGTTCCAGCAGCTCCTGTGTTCTGCTCGGTAAAATTCATGTTTTTGTCGGTGGAGTCTGGTAGAGATGTTTCTGGTTAAACAAAAAGGATCTTACCCTTTAATAAAAAGGTCTCTCTCTCTAGGATTTTTGTCTCTATCAATCATTTATGCACAAAGACATGTGGAATTAAGGCCCAGGTTCAATAATACCAGAGTTATCCTCTAAATAGAATAAAGATGTTGCTTCAAAATGCTTGTGGAAATCAGTCTGAGTCACTGCACTGTTACATAGTTCACCTCATACTCACACAGACCACATCTGTCAATACTGAGCTGCAAGTCTTTTTATATCATCTCTCTTTATGTAAATGTAGTGAAAGCAGCGTGGAGGGTTTGTCCTCTTTAGCTGCAGCACTGTGTTCTCATTAAGGACCACGAGGAGCTGGACCCTCACCTCAGCGCTGGAAAATGAAGTTGTACTGTAATGTGCGACATTACATGCTGCTTAAATATTCGCAGAGGGCCTCATTAATGGAAGAGCTAGCGGAGTACCTGTTAGAGCATGCTCGGCTGCACTGTAATTTCCAAGGACATGACAGGAATTGTTCGTACTCTTAAAACTGAACTCCCTGACACCTGACAACCTGATCTCGTCTGTCCCACCTTGGGACATTTTGTCTGAATAAACATTTTAAGTGATTATTCTTTTAGCATCTGCCTGGATATTTTAGCAACTGCATCAGACTGAGGCTTGTTAAATTCAGCTGTGTGCTGGAGCAGGAAATACTACAGGTTTCCAACTTTCCATGGCACTGCAACAAAGCTGTCAAATTCAGACAGCCACCATAATTAACAGCAGATAAACAAGTCGTAATGGCTGCTACATTACAGCAGTGTTTGCATAAAGGGAAGGACATAATTTCACGTCAAGCCAAATTTACTGAATAGTGTAATGGATTTAAATTGTACTGAGATTAATGGAGTTTTCTTTTCTTGCTTGGTTTCAAATATTTACTGGAATACAGAGCCTTTAAAACTTAGTCAAATCTCAACAAAGAGACATGAAACACATATTGTTAGATAAAGTGTGACTTACCTTTCCAAAGGATGTCAACATCTCCAATGTTCATCGGGAATAAACCTCCATAAATCCGCTTGGAAATCCCGAAAAAAGGCGCTCCAGAACTCCAGAACTTCCCTAGGAATCAAGATGTTTTTAAGTTTTCTTCGGTATCAAAGTCATTTAATGACATTTGCCTGTATATTGATGTGTATCATTGTAAAAGGGAACTGCTAACAGCTAATTCGGCACATTTTCACGGTGCTAAAAAAACACAAGTTCAAGTTGTACCCCCCAGCTTAATTACCTGACTCCGTTAGCAACTTTAACTTCCTATTTACATCCCCCAACGCTTTATGGGAACCTGAAGCGTGCTCATACCCCAAACTGAGTTTTGACGGTAATAAGCTCATAACTCGCTATTATGTGACTAATTTGTACATTTTTATAAATACAGAGTGAAAATTGACGTTAGCAGCAGGACTAACCTGAGTGGAAACACGGGAATTTAGAAAAAGATCATTTTTATGCTTGGCTGAGGTGGAAAAGTTGGCGTACCGACAGAAGCATACGACAATCGAGTTACGTCAATTGCCGGAAAACGGTATGGAACGTATCGAACGTCTGAAACTAGAGCGAATTCATTGGTGCGTCGTTTGCGCCTGCGCATTGCTGTACACAAGTACGTGATTTCATGGGATAAATAACACGCTACTTTTAGAAACATTTCATATGTCGTTACTATGAATTTCGAGCTTATCGCGCGTCATTTAAGGCCGTTTATGGTTAAGGTTATAAGTATTGAACACTGAAATGACGTGACATGAAATGAAAACCAATAAATGCGCCGTGATTTAAAAAAAAAACGATTCCAGGAAATTCATACGTCATTTGGTGATACGAGGCTAACGAATCACCTTGCGACTTTTTGTACACTAATTAGGTAGATTTAAAATGTTCTCTGGCCACAACCGTTACTCAAAAAACGTTTACGTAAATTTTATTTAAACGTCACTTGTCATTTCCAGTTGCTATTTATGTAAGTTGCAGCTCAAAAAGCAGAACTTAAGCATAAAAAAGAGACGACAAAGCACAAAAACAAAGAGGTAACTGGTTGGGAAGGAGCTGATATATGTGCCAGAGCAGTTTTTCAAGCCAAGCAGGACCAATACATGGACTTGGAAAAAGCAGAGAGGAAGACACTTTGAGGAAATGTTGCCTATTTTTCATATCCTTTGCCCATTAAGAGACATAACCTAATTCATCATGGCATGAAAGAAAAGAAGCCAGGACAGATTCACTAATGAGGAGGCCATGGGAGGCTTGGGATTGTGAAATGTATGCAGATATATGTAGGTCAAAAACTCAACGAGTCCTACCAGAGATAGTCAGCAGTGGTGTACGAACTCTCTCTGAACAATACTTGGTGCATGTTTACATTGTCAATATTCCAGTTGATTTCCATCACTAATATAAGAACAAAAATCCAAGATGATACTTCAGCTACATATCTCAACAGAATATGTGATTCTGGAAACCATCGGATTTACAAACAACTATCAATAAATGATGAAAAGCTAAAAGTCTGATTATTCTCAGGGATGTTTGCATTGTACATCAGAGATAATGGAAGTCACGTTGAATCTGAAAATATGTGAACAATGTTGTTTAAGATGTTTAACCTTTCATCTTTGCCACGTTGGGTAATTTTCCACCCAGTCTGGATACTGTTTCTTTACTTGAACAGGTAAAAATGGATTTTAGGTTTCAAAGGCTGAGGTGCATCATTACATTACACATTACACCAGTTTGAAAGTCAGTACTCTGTTTACCTGTGGAAAGTGTTGAAATCTTTAAACACAAACTTAAAACCTCTCCTCAGCTTTCGATTAAATGTGGTTTATAGACATTACACACTTTACTTGATTTACCCATTTTATCTTTATTCTTTTATGTATTCATTTTTATTTTAAATGATGCTCCTTACAGCTGCAGAACTTGCCTGAGAATTGTCATATTTTTAAGTTTTCCTCAGCATTAAAATAAGTAAGTGACAGATGTCAGTAAATCTAAAGGAGCACAGCAAAGAGGAGCTGCTGATCGTGAATTCGGCTTACTTCATTTTCCAAAATGTAAACAAATAACAGCTAAGAAATGAGCCTCAAAATATAACTCACTGATTCCATTTTATGTCCGGTTTCTGTCTGGTCAATCTGTTCATATAAGTGACGACAACTGGACCAATTTGTGTCATTCTCAAATGGTTAAACAACTTTTTGTGCTGTAACCGTGTGCTGGAGCTCGTAGGAAACCACAGAAACAATTATGGACTAACTAAGGGGCAACTCACCACTGTTTACGAACAAAACCTCAGTTATAGCCACATCACGTCGTACCTGCCTGCACACAGCCGAGTGTGTTTCTGCAGGAGGATCTTGTGTGAGCCCACATGTGAGCAAGATCTCTGCACAATCGCACCGTTGTACGACTGAGTCCCCGGGGCAACGAGGTCCCTGACGGCACAGCTGACTCCTGCACCAGGAATGTCAAGTCTGACGAGGCCTCCCACATTAAAATAGCCGGCGTGCCCTGTCAGCAGCAGGCTCTTACAGCAGGACGGACGCATGGCCTCCCTAACAGCTGCCAAACCTACAGTGAGCGGGGGCATGGAGGAGGAGAAGGAGGCTCCAACAACAGGAGAACAGATCAGCATGAGGAAGGGGGGAGGCGAGGGAATCAGCATTACCCTCAAGTCTCCCCCTTCCTCACCTCCTTTCTGCTCCTCACATGGAGTCAGAAAACAACTTTTATTTCCACACGTCCATCTCATGAGTTCACTGAGGGACGAGGACGTTGTCAGGTGACCACGACTAAACCGCCCGTGTCGCTCTGGTTCTGTGGATTCTTGAGAACGAGCTCTTGTTGTGTGGAGTCGTCGTTTCCTGCTCGGTCTTTATTAACTCGACAGACAGAGAGCGAGAGAGACAGCTGCTGCGTCACGCCAAACGCTGTGTGGATGTGTGGGAGGAGAGAGCAACTGTAAAGCACATGCTCCTCGAACCCGACCGCAACGACCACGTCCATCATTTTACTGCTTAATCTGCTGCTTATTTCCTGCATTTATCAGTAAATGTTTCCTCTGTAAATGGTGACCTTTGGATTTTTCCCAAAGCTGAAGGTGGTGTTTTTAAATTCCAGGCTGTATCCGAGGCTGGATTATCAACCAGGGAAGGCCCCACAAAATCTCCAGCTTCACTACATATTGTTCAGATTGCCATAATTTGCTTATTAACTTAATTATTTATAATTTTACAGCCTCTCCATCCCCCGACCTCGCAGCCTTGTTCTCTAAAAACCTGTTTCAGTTTATATTCTGCTCATTTGTTTGATTTTTGAAGTGACTAACGCACAGAAAATCTACAGCAGGAGAAAATATCATAATAATAACACTTGATTAAATGTCTAAAATGTCAGAAAATGGTGCCATTTGTCTGTTTTCATGGATCACATGAGACTAAAGGAACATATTCAGATGCTTGTTTGGTCAAAAAACCCACAAATGTTGAGTTTACTGTCAGCTACAGTTTACTACAGCTGGTTAATCAGATAGGGCTGCAACTAAAGATTATTATAAAGATTAAAAACAGATATTCACAGTTTCTTAGAGCCACTGTGAGATTATTGGCCTTAATCATTTCAACATTCAATATTCAAGTAATCCTGTCAATCAGCTTCTTGTTTCAGCCCCAAATTCTGTTAAAATTAGCTCCATCTCAACGAGCTACAACATTTTGGTGGAGTTAGGTTCATCTCATTTCTGAGCAAAAGTAAAAATAAATTCATCAACATCAACATTTACACATTAAGAGGGAGGAAAACATTTGCAGAGCTTGAGATTTTTTGAAGGAAGAACAATAAAAAGCCTCCAGTTCCAGCTTCTGAAACGTGTCTCCTCTGATAATAAACTGAACGTCTTTTAGCTGTTGAAAATAAAACACCTGAACACATCATCGCTGCATTCAAGAACCTGAGATTTCCACTGCTTTCTGACATTTTATTGACCAAACGATTGATTGATGAGGAGAAGCTCTGACAGAATCTGTGGACTCTTTTATTTTAATCCTCACACTGAAGTGAAAGCCCAATAATCCTGGTCTGGATTTGATATTTACTGGATTTCCTGCTGTAAAGGTTTCACTGTGCATCACGCAACTTCTGACAGAATATCAGCCAGAAATGATCAGATATTTAGATTTACAAAGATGTAAAAACACCAGATGTTCTCTGGTTCCAGCTTCTATTGTGATGATTTCTGTTTTATATCATTAAATCATGGAAATAATTTAAAAAACAAGCAACATTCAGAGCACCAAATGGCCTCTGGGAACGTTTGACGAGCACTTTTCACAATTTTCTGACACTTTCTGGGCCAATAAATAAAAATAATCCTTCTTCTTCACACTGAGAAAATCAGGCAGCGAGACACATTAACCAACTTTAAACCCTTAAAAATATACAGTCACAACGTTTGGTTATTGCATTTAAAGTAGTTTTAATTAAGGAAGTGTTATACTTTCACTCTAGGAAAAACAAAATGAAAAATAATCTGGAGGTTTGAGTCACAACTTTGTTTTAAGAAATTAACCTTTTCTTTTTATTTCTTTTTTTTTAGTCTTGAAATTCTTTTTTACACAATACATTTTCCTTTATAAGTATTTCAAAATATGTGATTTGCTGGTTTGTTCGGTAATATCTTTCCTATAAGTAGAATCTCATTTCAATATAGTTCTCTTTTGAAAAAACAAAACAAAAAAAGGAAACATCCATCAATGCGTTTCTGTCCAGGGTCTTCACGTGTTGGAGGATGTTGTCAGTTACGTCAGAAAACGGCCCTGAGGCTGGAGGAGACGGACGCCCGTCCAGCTCACGACCTCGACAGAGAGGATGATGGGAAAACTCTGCGGTTCTGGGCAGAGGCTCCACTTTGCATCTGATGCTCCCGGACATTTGGACCCTTTTGCTGTGGCGCGTGGGAGGCGAGTGAGCATCGTTTAAAGTCCCATAAATATATATTCATATATCTGTATGTTGTCCCAGGTGGGGTGGGCTCCCACATACACAATGAAACACAAAATAAAGGCAGTCCTCTCTCGCCACGTGTTGGCGGTGGTTTCTCAAACACCAGAGATGCTCTGGTGTCAGGAAACATGGCCGCTCCTCCTCCTCCTCCTCCTCCTGCTCCTCGCTGAATGTGAACGTTGCTGAAAACAATGTGATTTATGCTTTGAAAACATTGCCAAGATTGTATGTATAACATAAAACCGAGCTGATCCGCACTGTAATTGACTTCTGGAGTCAAAAGCTTTAATTTAAGTCCACGAGGCCCTTGTTGTTTGGGCTTACAGATAATCCTCTCAGTAACTTCCCCTCTAACATTTTGGGTAATCTTTTCAGTTATCGGCCTGCTGCTGCTGCTGCTGCTCAGCTCCATCTCTTAACGCAAAAAAACACATCCCACAGAGTGACAGCAGCTTTCTATACATTCCTCTCAGCTTCATCTGTCTGACTTGCATGAACCCCACACACACCCTCACATACACTGAGCCCACTGAGGAGAGACCTGGACCGGAACAGGAATACAATGGATGCTCGTTCTTCTCTCCTTTAAAAGTGAGCAAGGAAAACATCTTAAACAGGTTGACTCCTCACTCTTAAATAGAAACTATGCTGCAAATAGGAAAGCATTCATTGGCTTCATTTCTAGTTATAAAAACCAATTTGCTGGTTTTAGTATAGGTTCTGTCTTTCTTCTTTTTTTAAACAATAAAGCACTCTTTTTTCAGCCAATGAGATATATCTCATTTACACATTTAGTCCACTTTTTTCACTTTCAGAGATGCACACAACCACTCCAACCCTCAACCCTACAAACTTTAGGATAATACACCAATAATTCCCTGCACATGTACTTTTTTAACGCCACGGATACTTTACTTTAGTAGGCTATAACAGCACGATTTGTCATGCACTTTCTTTTTTTTAATCTTTAGCAAAATACCCCTATATTGCAGATCTGTCGTGTAACTGGACTAAACTTTTCTCCCCTCAGTCGTCGTCCACGTCGTCCCCCTCGGACTCGTCCCTCCGCTCGTACATTTTATCCCGCTGCCTCTCCTGGATCTCCTTCATCTCCTCGGCGTATCGGCAGAAAGCTCCGCCGAATTTGCTCCAGGCTTTGAACGGGATGGTGATAGAGTTCCTGTAGCTGGGCTTCACCTCGCTCACGCGCAGGAACACCCCGTATTTGTTGGAGCCGACGTCGAAAAAGAACCGCTTGGAGTCCACCATGATGGAGGTGCCCTCGGGGAGCTCGCCGTAGCCCCCGGCGGCCGTGCCCCCGGTCAGCTCATCGTCGTCTCCCCCGTAATCATCTATGAGCTTGGCAAGGGCGTCTCTAAACTCTATTAACCCCTGGGCCGGAAGGGCTATGGTCTGGCCGGCCAGCATGCCGCCCACGGGGCCCCCGACTCCGAAGCCCGGTCCACGGTTTACGGTCTGCCGGATCCGCAGGAACCTCCCCCGCTGGTTCTCCTTCAAGTCCAGGTAGTACTTGCGGTTTTCCCGGACGAGAAACTCGCTCTTGAGCGCTCGCCTGGGCCCGCCGTCCTCACCCACAGAAGCCTGGGCTATCTGCTCCGGACTGCTAGGCCCCAGCTGGGCGTAGTGCTCGATGAAATCCCCGAGGTAGTCACGGAACTCCGCCGCCACTGACAGGGAGAGGGTCAAACGACTTTTGGAGCCCCCGGCCCCTACCTCGGCGATTTTGATGAACCTGCCCTTGCTGTTCTGCTTGACGTCCAGGTAGAAGCGCTTGTTCTGGATGTCGAGGCGCTTGGACGCCAGCTCCTGGGTCTCCTGGTCCCTCTGGAAGTGCTGGAAGCCGCCTCCGCCTCCTCCCCCGCTGCTACCACCGCGCTCACTCCCGCTGTCGCCATCCGCCATCTTCAGCTCCACCATTCGGCTTCTGCCCCTCTCTCCTGCGTAGCTGCTTTCTGCGCGTACCCAGCCAGCGCGCGCCCCCTTTCACGCTCGCCGCGAGTGCACTCCGGGGAGCGCTGTGATTGGTCCGAACGTACTGCCACTTTCACGAGTTCACACGGTTACGGTTTTTCCATTGGTCCGCGGAATTTGTCAGTCACGCCCACATGTAACATCCCTCATCAGTGATTGGTTCAGGTTGAGGTTCCGTTTGCGTACTTCTTGTCAAACTTATTTTTACCTACTCCCACCGGTTGTGAAATCTAGTTGTTTTTATGACATAATATGTTGAAAATTATGTTTTTATTTTTTGTCTTCAGGATGTCGACATACCTTGTTTTTCTCCACACAGTTACAGTGGAAAAGAATCCGGGAGTATGTATTTATTTAAGTATTATCAGCAAAGTAAAGTATTAAAAAGTAAAAGTGCTCGCCTTGTAGAAAGTTATTTGGTTATTTAGGCTACTTTATATACCACTGGGTAGTTAAACCTATAATAATACATAATATTTTGTACACTGATTACAGAAAATCTTATTTTATCCCTGAAAGTGGGTTTCAGACAGTCTTTGTTAATCTACAGTCTGGGTCACCTGAGTGGAGTGGAAATGCGTGGCCTTAAAAAAGTTAAAAACTACTGACCTACATGATACAACACACATATATATTAATACACATCATAACCTGTCCCTCTAGTCATTAAATCAGCACATCAACCATTTATAGAGGCACTGTAACCAACAGGAAACACAGTGATTACACTTTTAGAAGTAGTTTTACTCTAAACAAGTACAGTTTTAGGTACTCGTACTTAAGTTGTTTCTTTTAAAGATTAATTTTATGCTGCTTTATATTAATTCATTACATTTCAGAGGCAAACTGCACTTGTTCCTCCTTTTCTAACAGCTGTAGTTACATAAAAAACATAAGATCAGTTTATGAATATGACACATGAGAGTGTTTTAACTTGTAATACTTTAAGTACATTTTGTTCCTGATACTTCAGGACTTAAATTAAGTTTTTAATGGAGGACACAGATTCCTCCATCACTGGCTGTAGCTGTGGGTGATGGTGTGTACTGCATTACCCAGCTCTGCCTACAGATGGCAGTGTAGTCCTACCTCCAGCTCAGGTGTGTTTGCAGGTTTTGTAGTTTCCTCCCAGCTGCACCTGTCAGTTTACAGATGAAAGCTGCAGTATAAACTACAGGCTTCTGCAGCTGCTTATTTCACTTTGTGTGTCATTTATCAAACAGATCTGAAGAATCTGGTTTCTGCAGCTTAAGGTTTGTTTTTTAAACATAAACCCCCTGGTTTATGTTGTGGATCTAATGTCTATATATGATCATTTTTTGTTATTTTACATATTTGTTTTGTTACATTTGAGTCAATAAATCAACTAGCTGGTCTAAAAATATATTGTAAACTCCTCTTTGTGTCATTAAACAAACTAGATTCCCTGAAAAATAAACAGGAACATGACCTCAGTGTTCTCTGTGGTGTGTTTGTACAGATCTGCAACAGCAGATGGAAAAAGCACACAGTTCAAAATAAGATTTCTGAGTGATTGTGCAACATGAAAATGATCCAGTGTATGTTTGTTTTCCAAGAGCAGGATTTCACAAACACACAGATGCAGAAACACTGGAAGACTGTCTTCTTCTCTGTAATTAACAAAAAAAGAGGTGTTTTCTTTCAGAAAAGTCAGAGGAAGTAATTCACACTGTGAGCCCACAAATACTCCATTACAAGTAAAAGTTCTGCATTCAAAATCAAAGATGCAAAATGTATTATTAAAGAGTAAGGTCCTTTTAGTTTAACCAGAAACATCTCTATATATCAGTACCAGACTCCATTGACAAAAACAGGGATTTTACCAGGAGCTGCTGGAATACCACTGCCTCCATCTGTTAGTGTGTTTGTGTTACTGTGTGACTTCCGGTGGTGGAGGAAGTAATCAGATACTTTAAATAAGTAAAAGCACTACACAATAACACAAACAAAGCAGCAGATCAAGGCAGCAGTGGACCAGCAGCTCCTGTGTTCTGCTCAGTAAAATTCCTGTTTTTTTTAATGGAGTCTGGTAGTGATATATAGTGATGTTTCTGGTTAAAATTAAATAAACATTAATTAAACAAGTTTTTCTGATGCTTAAAGTTAGATGAGGTGGAAAAACAATAGTGGAGGAAGTATTCAGATCCATTACATTACAGTATTATTATATATTTTACTGTAAATGTACTTAGTTACTTTTTTTGTACTTGAAGTTAAGACACATGAGATGACAGATGTAAAGTTTTAATAACATTCTTTATTTTATCTGATTTCACAGCGACATAAGAACAAAAATCTAATAAACACTTCATAGATTTTAAATATATCCAAACTATACATCAGTTACACACACATACAGTAAATCACAATATTGCACACGACCCTGTTTGATTCAGTGAGGTTTTCCACAGCAGCTGCTACAGGATCATCCTCAGTAATACTGAGGGTACGTCGGGTAGGTGGACGGCAGCACGACGCCCGGGAGGCCGCCGTACTGGTAGAAGGAGTCCAGGGGCAGAGAGGGGACGCTGGGCAGAGGGGAGCTGTACTGGAGGCTGTGTGGGTGGAGGTAGGAGGCAGCAGCGGGTGGAGCCTCCTGTCCTCCTCCTCCTCCTCCTCCTGCTGCTGCAGGGTGGTACCTGGGGTAGGGTCCCGGTCTGTAGGCCTGCAGCTCGGGGTAATGTAGGAACTGAGAGGCGACGTTGGCCTGGCAGGCGTGAGCCAGGGCGTCCTGCACCGTCCGCTTCAGCTTCATCCGCCTGTTCTGAAACCAGTTCCTGATCTGAGGCAGAAGAAAAGTTTCATTAGGAAAAGTTCCACCATTAATAAAGATAATAATAAGAACAACAAATCAATTAAATATAGAAGAGAAAATCAACAAAAAATCTAATAAATATGAAATATTTAAAAGAATAAATAAATTACATCATAAGTAAATAAATAAAAATATCGGAGTTAAAGTCCCACAAACATCCCTGCAATAATATAATAATAAAAAATATAATAATAAAAATCAAATCAAATCAAATGAAATGTTTGGTCCAAAAATCTAATTAAAGGTTTAAATTCAATTAAATCCTTGTGTCTTTAATTGTAGAGTTTTAACTATTTCATATATAAAATAAAATTCAGAGGACACTGATACATTGATCAGGTATTGATCAGGTATTGATTGTTACCTGTTTGTCGGACAGGTTGAGCTTCTTGCAGAGCTCGGCCTTGTCCTGTGTTCCCAGGTAAGCGTTCCTCTTGAAGGCTCGCTCCAGGCTGCTGATCTGCTCCGCCGTGAACGCCGTGCGGGGTCTCCTGCCCGAGGGGGGGGACGGGGGGGAGGCGGAGGAGGCGGAGTCGGGGGGGCCGAGGGGGAGAGGGAGCGACCCCCTTCGCTCTCGTAGCCGGACGTCTCCTCCTCTGTCCCGCTGCTGAAACCGGCCTCTGACACTGAACACAGGAAGTTACATTAACTTCACATCTTTACGTTACAGGAGTACTCAGTTACTCTGAGTAACGTCATTAATACATGAGGTAACTGCAGGTCTAAGGAGAGGTAATGGTAATAGATTACTTTCACCCCCACATGTATCTCAAAACTCTACTTAAACACGAGTACTAGATTAAATTTACTTGGATATATTCCACCACTGAAAAGTAATCAAGTAATTTAAAGTCACTTTAGGTCCCAAATACTCACAGGAAATCCCATGAATATAAACCCCACTAAATACCACAAGATTACTATAAAGTAGAAGTAGAGGAAGTACTCGGATACTTAAGGTAAAGTTCAGCAAAATATCATCAGTTTAATGCACATAAGGAATCAATATGGTGGTATAAGTACTGGGTTAAAAGTACTTAGTTACTTTGGAGCTGTTGTCAGGAGTACTTTGAGGTAACTAACAGCACAGGAATGAAGTAACCTGACACGGGCTCATTACAGGACAGGAAGTCAAAGTAACTGAGTAAAAGTACTGTACTCGCTCACCTTGGTTACTGTGAGAGGTCTGGTGCTGCAGAGTGCTCAGTCCGTACTGACTCCTGCTGTCTACCTGCTCAGGTAAACTCTCTGACCTCTGCCTGCAGTAAAAACCAGGCAGACTCTCCGAGTGCGTCCCGCAGTCCGCCGGTCCAGACCCGGTCGATCCGGTCTCTGGTGCCGAGGTCTGGCTGCTCTGGGCCATCCACTCGATGGAGAAGTGTCCTCTCATGGCTGCGGAGCGCTGACGGGTCCTGGTCCTCAGGTAAACCTCCTCCTCAGGTAAATCCTTTCAGAGTCCAGAGCTGGTTTTCCTCAGGGTGCTGCTCAGTCCTGGTGGCTGGGAGAGTCTGAACTGTCCCCTCGCTCCCTGTCCTGTATTTATAGGGGGCATCCCACCTCACTCCAGACTCCCTCAGTCCCCAGAGATCAAAGCTCACATCCTCCCCCCTCCCTCCTCCCCCCTCCCTCAGTTTTCACAACTGGAGTAATTAAGACGTCTCATTCAGTCTCAATGAGGCTGTTACAACGTGGCTCCACTGAGTCTGGGAAGGACCCCCACCCCCCCACCCTCCCCTCCTTCCTGCCTCCAAAACAGATAATAGACCCCCCCCCCACCACACACACACACACACACACACTGTAAATACATGTGTGGAGCTGAGAGTACAGACCTGTACTTGTACTTGTACTCGAGTATTTCCATTTGATGCTACGTCATACTTCACTACAGTTACTTCTCAAATATATCAAGCAGCCACTGTAATAATGTATCATATCATACAATGTACTGTATTTTAAAAGTAACTAAGTACTTTACTTTAGTACTGAAGCACAGTTCTGCAGTACTTTTTAATGCTACTTTATACTTTTACTTGACCTTTCAGAGGAACATGTTGTATTTTAACTGTGTACTTTACAATTAATCATTCACCTAAAAGCTAAAATAGTAAATAACATTTATTTATGAGTATTTAAATACTCTGTAAACAGATACATGGACGTGTCCTGAGTTTATTAATGTGCAGTATTTGGATGATAACTGGGACGACTTCATGTGTTTTATTTTAAGTAACAAAACTTTAAAAATAAAGTTAAATTAAATGATTCATATTCATATACTTTACATGTAACAAACTGTATTCTAGTTTTATTTCTTACATTTTGTTCCTGCTGCTTTTTCTTATTTTACTGCTCGATAAAAAGATTTTAAGTCATAAACATTTTAACTTTTTTTAAAGTCACCTGTGTCATTTTTATACTTTGATAAATGAATAGACGTGTTTGGATATTTGAACACGTCGACTTGTTTTTCTGGCAGATTACAATCTTCATTTTTAACATTTTTAAAACCAAACTGAACTGAATCATGAATAAAAATCACCTTCGTCTTTGAGAAACTGTGACGAGGATTTTTCATCGTTTTCTGCAGATTAATGTTTAAAAATAAAATAAAGTTGAGCTGCAGCCGTGAGTCAAACAGTCATTAATCAAAGTGTTAAACTGCTCATCATTAGTTCAGACTACAATCGCTTTTAAAACGACAGTTAAAGCTTCATGTGAAAGGGATCAATAACCAACATAATGATCAGTGATTGGTTTAATAAAACAGCACCAAACTAATCCGGGATGATCCCCAGATTAAAGACGACCCGTCTGAAAGTTACTGATACGAATCAGCTGAGCTTCAGCAATGATCAGGTTTAAGTTCGTCTCATCTCTTTTAATTGATTAGACTGTCGGGATTTAAAAAGAACTGATCCATCAATGAATTCAGACCAGTAACCACAGAGAATCTATGATCCTCTGCTGTAACTTTACAGGACTAACGTGATACAGGAGCATGTCGAGGTATTAGAAAAGATTTCAAATGTTAGAAACTTTAAAAATGAAAGAAAACACATTTTAATGCTTAAAAATATTTCAGAGCATCTGATCATCCAAATAAAGAGCAAGATATTTTATTTAAATAAATATCACAGTTTAAAAATCTAAAAATTCTGAGGTAAGTACAAAAGTATTGTCAGCTAAAAGTATTTAAAATATGAAAAGTAAAAATACTTATGATGGAAGACTGTGCTCTGATTATTAGATATTATTATTACTGATATATTAACATGTCAGCAGTATTTTAATGATGCTACAGTCAGATCATCTGCTTAAATACAAGTAGCAACAACACAAAGTAAAAATACTCTATTACAAGTCAAAGTCCTGTTACTGCGGGACGTTTTACTGCAGTATTTGATCATTTCATCTTGTTCGTGTTATAGTGGAGTAAAAGTCAAATCAGTCAGGTAAAGCTCCGGTACCTCTAAAGTGTGTTGTGGTAGAGTAGTTGAGTAAATGTACTCCGTTACTTTGAGCATCGTCTAATCTGTGGCGCCTTAAATCATCCTGTTGTCTCCTTTCAAAACTAAACTGGGGATTTAGGGATCAGGTTAAAGGCCTGATAACGACCTGAGGAGGATCATCCCACCTGTGAAGTGGCTCATTACGTCACCTCCAGTCCAGATCCCGCACAGTCCGGGACCCTGACGGACCCCGAGACTCCGAGGAAGGAGGAAGACTGGCGCTGGTTTGTGTGCAAATGGTGCGCGAGGAGGATTAATTGGGTCAATCACGAAACGCCCCCCCCTCCCCCCCCTCCAATTGATAAGATAATGAGAGGGACTCGGGTCGAGCTCCAGGAGCGGATCCGGAGCGACCTCTGCGCCTGCAGACGCGCAGTCTGAGCGGGCAGAGCAGAGGAGGAGAGCCGCGGTGCTAACGGCTCATTATGGATCCACAGAGACTTCAAAGGCCGCGGCGCTTTGATACCCCCCCCCCCCCCCCACACACACACACCACCCCACGACACGAGACAGGACAGACCCCCCCCCCCCAATAAAACCCCTTCACATCGTCTTTAGTCGAGGATCTCCCTCTCAGAGTGAAGTAATGTAATAGATTACACCATTAACTGCCTGTACTTGCTGTGTGTACTTATACTTTTCAGTGTACTTCTTACTTTTACTTGTAACGGAGCATTTTCACATTGTAATACAGGTACTTTGAGTACTTCATATTACTGCAGTATCCTGAAATATTCCTCAGTCTCTGGAACTTCAAGTGAATTTACTGTTGGTAAACTACTGTGTTTATCTGCAGTAACAGAAAGTAACAGAGTAAATTTACTCTAGTATTTTTAATTGAATCCATCTTTATATCTGAAGTTGTGTTCAGTAAAACACATTCATAGGTTTCATAAATAATAATCAGATTTCTGCGTTCAGTACTTTTACTTTAAGTATTTCTGCTGATAATACTTACATATTTTTACTGTGCAGGTCAGTTACTTCTAGCTGAGTATTTTTACACTATTGTACTTCCACTTATACTTAAGTAAAGGAGCTGAATACTTTATTTACTGCACTTTTCTACATTAAGTACTTTTAATACTTTAAAGTGCCATGTGCAGACAATACTTAGGTACTTTTACTTGTGTAGAACTTTTCCTTTTAACAGAGTATTTCTACATTGGTGTATTACTACTTAAGTAAAAGTACTGAAATAAAATAACGTTAATACTCAACTACAAGTAAAATCCTGTCAAAGTAAAAGTACATTAGTACTGTGAGTAAAATGTACTCCAGAGGCCGATGGTGTACTCTCTGTAGTTACAGTTACTTTGTAAAGTATCTGATTACAGACGGTTGTGTCCTCCGTCTGCCTCGGCGTCCTCACATCAAAGAGCAGAGGAGGATGGAGAGGACGAGGACGAGGACGCTCTGATGCTTGTCCACAGACGGAGGATCAGGACTGAACCAGTCTCTGTCTTTATTCCTGCACGTGTTCGTTTGTCTTTTATTCAGGTTAAAGTGAAAATAATTTCCTGTCTCTTCATCATCAGTATTTACTCTTTCAGTAAAAGTATTAATACCACAGTGTGGTAATACTCTGTAAAAGTCCTGCAACTAAATCTCGAGTAAAAGTACACAAATATTCACAGAATATTATAATATTATAATAATATTCACATTCTTGTCTCCTAAAATTCAAAAAGTACAAAAAGTACTGAATATACTTTTTATTTTCAATTTTAACTTTTAATTTCTATTTGTTTTTTTAAATTGTCTTTTACATTTCGTCTTGATGCCTTTTTTATTTTATATAAAACACTTTGAATTCCTCCTTTTCAGAGGAATTAAAGCTGTTAAATTATAAATCAGAAATGTAGAAAGTATTAAATATCCACCTCTGAAAAGTTGAGTTTTGAGTTACAAAAAATACTCAAGTAAATGTACTTAGTTACTTTCTTTCTGCTTCTCTCACTGACCCTTTAAATCTTTCTTTGTTTACATCTGCTCTGTCGTCTCACTCGAAACACACACCTGGACACGCCAGCTCTATAAAACTGATTGTAATCCTGATGTGTGTGTGTAAATGCTCCTTATCCATGTTGCTGTGGGGGGGTGAGGGGTGAGGGAGGGAGGGGGGAGGTAATTCATCCTCCTCGGCCCCAGTCCCAGGCTGCTGCTGTCTGTGGGGTAACAGTCTCCTGCTGGGTTCGTCTTTGATTGGCTCCATTCAGACTCTTTCATCTCTAATGGGCCTGTTTGCTGCTCTGTTATGGACATAAACACACCTCCACCCCCCCACACACACTCCCCCAACCTCACCCAACCTCCCAAGGCACTGACAGGAGACACATGTCCCAACACAGATGGACCTGGTGTTCAGATCTCTGCATACAGACGCTAATATCTTAACTACTAAACAATCTCTCACATAAATCTGAAATAAATGTTAAATAATATAAAGTTTCATTTTTATTTATAGCTTCATTATTTCCTACAACAGCTGCTCATGTAGTTTTTACCAAACGTTACTCAAACAGGAGGAAACAGTGCATTTGTTGGGGACTATTTTCAGCAGCGGATGAATCCACATTTGGCATCTAGGTGGAAAAACATCATATTTATCATATAAAATATCACCAGGATTAATCTTTTATTATTTATCAACTCAAACAGTTTTATTATTAATCTAATTTATATATTTCTACTAATTTATTTATGTTTTATCCATCTAAATTCTTACACCGCTCCACTTAAACTTAAGTAAAGGATCTGAATACTTTATTTACTGCACCGGAACTTAAAGCAAATTTACTGTTAAAGTGAAACTATTTAAACTACTATTTATCTGCAGTAATGGAAAGTAACTAAGCATATTTACTCTGTACTGTACTACTCTACTGTTTACTTGAGTATTTTTAATTTTATCGTAATTTAAATTTAAAGTTTTGTTCTTTCTACCAACAACAGTAAAACACTATTCACTAATTAACAGATTACATAAATAATAATATTTCTTTAAGTATTTTTGTGGATAATACTTATATTTTTACTTTGTCTGTTACTTGTAGTAGAGTATTTTTACACTATTGTACTTCCACTTTACTTCAGCAAAATCAGTGCTGAACTTTTACCTGTATCTGAGTATTTAATACTTCCTCTACCACTTGTTTATAGTCATATTGTGACATTTTGCAGCTGAAGAAGTACTGGGATCATGTACTTGAGTAAAAGTACAAATAAAACAATGTAAAAAATACTCAACTACAAGTGACACTCCTGCAATTAAGTAAAGTAGAATTATTATCAGTAAAATGGACTTCAGAGGTAAATACTGTGGTAAATATCAAAATAAAGTTGGGGACAAAATATTTTAACACTAAACCACACCTCTGCCAGAGTAATACTTTCCCTAGACCTCACTAATTATGTTAATAATACAATTATCAATCACAAAACTGGAGATATTTAAAAGTTTTGTTTCCCTTTTCGGTCTGAAAATGATTCGTAAACAAGAATAAAATATAAAAAAAATCACCAGACTCTTAAGAATTAAGAAAAACCCGAGTTAAACTGTGACTGATTCTGATGCTGAATTGATTCCTCTATGCAGATCAAGGCGGTGATGACGCCCAATAATCATTGATCTCCATTGCCGGCAGTCTCCAGCAGTTGCCCGCCCCGTCTGTAACACAGTCAGTTAAGGCCTCTTCCCCTGTCCCATTGATCCCTATCAACCTCATCAAAGGCTCCCTGGGCTTTGATGGGGCCAGCGGGACTGGTCCCGGTGGACGAGCAGGCGCTGCGACCCCCTGTCCACCCCCTCCACCCTCATCAAACGGGGGAGACGGAGGGGAAGCAGGAGAGGAGAGGGAGGGTTTCAGATTGTGGAATTTAAATTTCTGCTGAAATCTAGGAGCTGGAGGCTGCAGCACACCTGAGGGTTCCTGAGGTTTTACAGCAGGTAACAGCGAACATCCCTCGAGAGCTTTACTGTCATTATGCAAAAATAACTAATGACCAACCTCAACTGCAACAAAGACACAGGCTCAGATTGTTATTCTAAGTGATATTATAGATAAGATTCCTACAGAGACAGAGCTTTTTATTAAAGAGGAAGATCCAGAAACATCTCTTATATATCACTACCAGACTCCATTGACAAAAACAGGGATTTTACTGGGAGCTGCTGGAATACCACTGCCTCCATCTGTTAGTGTGTATGTGTTGTTATGTGGTACTTTTACTTATGTAAAGTATCTGATTACTTCTTCCACCACTGAAAGTCACACAGTAACACAGACACACTAACAGATGGAGGCAGTGGTATTCCAGCAGCTCCAGTAAAATCCCTGTTTTTGTCAATGGAGTCTGGTATTAATATATAGTGATGTTTCTGATCATCTGTGGAGAGCTGAGCTGAGAGTTTTTTTAGTTGTGTTGTTACACTTGACTGCATTGATTCGCAGTGGTGGAAAGTAACTAAGTAAATTTACATTTCAATTTATGTTTGTTTATATTTCTACTCCACTACATCTGAGAGAGAAATGTTGTTCTTTTTACTCACATACATTTATCTATAGGTTGATATGATAAAAATTATTATTATATAAAATTATTATATTATTATTAAAGATTAAACCAGTAATTCCTGATAAGAAAACAGAGTTCCACTTGCAGCAGACACTTTATAAATCCTGCTGTACTTTCACTCGTAATAAAGTATTTTTGCAGTCTTACTACCATTTTAACTTAAGTAAAGTATCCGAATACTTTCTCCACTCTCCACAGAAAGCTCATGTGTGTCCTGAAGAAATGTTTTGATTTCAATTAATTTAAATTAGCTGCATTTTCACAACAAGGACATTTTCCCTGGGCAGAGCAGGAGCTCTAACTGCTCCGTCCACAGTTACATTCATTTACATTTACTCAAACTACATCCTCTTCCCTCTCTGTTCTCACAAGTCGCCCAGACTCGTAGTCTCCTCGCCGCAGGACGATGCTGCTCTCATGTCTCCTGCCTCCACAGAAACTTTTGGTTCACACATACGGCGTCAAAAACAAAGACGTGTCGACAGTGATTCAGAAACTAGAAAGTAAAAATAAGATGTTTTCCCTCTGACTGACCAGACGCACCACAGACAGCACTGTGTTTACACTTCATATGGTTCACCTGTCTTAAATTTGTGAATGAAGTCTTTTCATTTTGTAGTAAAAGTCAGGATATTCTAAGAAGTGTGTGCACACGTCACAGAGAGTGAACGTGAGAGAGGAGACGGAGGTGTGAGCGCCGACACTGCCTTTGATGTTAAACTGGTATTTAGAGGTTAATGAGGCTGTTAGGAAGAGGTGAAGGAAACGCCTTCACACACACACACACACACACACACACACACACTCATGGGAAATGTGTGTGCAGCCTCTGACAGGCTTCGACTGTAAATGAGCATCTTATCTTCTTTAAAAGCTGACGGGCGAGAATCTAACAGACTGATTTTTCAGGATTAAAAAACAAATGCACATCCTGCACTTGAGTAAAGTACCAATAGCGATGTAAAAATACTCCATTACAAGTACTTGAGGCAGTTAAACATCCTGTCTCACATTAAGTTTGTTTGACAGAAACCATGAGGGAGTTTAAAAGAGGAAATCATTTTTTACAAGGAGCCAGACGCCGAAACAACCAGAAACTGCTGCTAAAATCTTAATCTGAAAAGTACCTACAGCTGCCGGATAAATGTAGTGAAGTACAAGTGTACAGTGGCATAATATGGAAGTACTCTAGTGAAGTAAAAGTACCTTGATCTGTGCTGAAGTACGTTCCCTCTGCTCTGCACAGCCGTGTGGTTTTCCTCTCAGTGAATATTCAGAGAAGTCGACGAGGACGTTGTAAAAACCAGGTCAGTGGTGCACAGGTGGGCACGTCAGGAAATACACCTTCTCCCTTTTCCACACACGAGAAAACATGTCACACTGTGAGTTAGAAGAGAAAACTTGTGTCAAAAACAAACTAAAGAAGTTATTTTCTTAAATTTAAAACGCCTCCATGTTTGATTAGATCAGTGTGATTCTTTACCACGTCTGTTTTCTGACACGATCTCCTGCAGATTTAATCCCATCACTCGGAAACTGTTCAGGAGAAACCAGCTCGTTTGTGTCCACACATGTGAACTGATAAGATTTAACTGATACAGATGGCGTTATCGATTCTGCTTCTCCTGCTCACCCTATCTTAACTTATCATTTGACGGGGCGGGGGGGCTGATGGGCGAGTCGAGAAGCTGGAAGAACAAGACTCTTACTCATGCTAGAATCAAGCCTCCACGAACCAGTGCAGCTGCAGTTAGTGCAGCAACCTTGACCTTTGACCTCTGAACGTTTGCACCAAACTTAAAGAAATTCCCTCGAGGCGTTCCTGAGATATCGCCCGTGAAGTGCACGGCTGTCACCAGCACGGAGGTTAGCGCTGTCGTCGTATTTCTTTGTAAATATTAGAGCGTTTCTTCCTCTCCGCCATCTTGTCCAAAGTTTCCAGCAGCGTAGACACAAGTTTGACATCTTTGTTTTAAAACGTGCAGCTGTCAGAAAAACACACCGGCGTCCATGAAAGAACGTACAGTTGAGATTCTGATAGTTTGGACGTCTTCATCACTAAGCTTCCAACTGGTCATTTCATTTAGCTCTGAGCTCTTCTACAAAAGCCTTTCTTCTTAGAAAGTTAGTGAGAGTTTGAAAGAGCGTGAGTAGAAACACAACGAGGCTGTAAAGGTGGACTGGTGAGTAGATGGGTTTTCATGTTAACGTCCCCGACAACCTCTGTAGTCTCATTTAGACACTCGTTAGCAACCGCCTTTTTTAAGACACGTAAAAGCTTCAAACATCAGGAGTGGGGGATTTACTGACCCATTTTATGTTGGAGAATAAAACCTGAAAATGTCTTGAGCTTGTGTTAAAACCACAGACCTTATTTCAGACATTTAACCAGAAACACACTGACAACAGGAAGAGCTAACATGCTAGCATGCTAACTGACTTCCTGGTTCTAGGATCAGTCCTGCAGGAAGTGTGTTTAATCTCCAAAGCACAGCTTCTCAATCCAAACTGAAATATCTCATGAGCTACTGCACAAACTTCCACGATATTTAGTGGAAACAGTCACGACCCTCAGAGGACGAATCCTCATGATTTTTGTGATCCTCTGACTTTTCCTCTAGCGCCACCATGAGGTTCAGACCAGAAGAGAATGTCAGATCAGATTGACCCTTTAAGGTTTTAATTCGTACACCTTTAATTGTAACAAATAATCGGTGCAAAAACAGATCGAAGAGTTCATGTTACAGAGGTAGACGGAAGTTTGCAGCATGGTTTGAAATGAGGATACAGTGGTCAGTTTATTAGGAACACCTCGGTGAAGCTAATGCAGTCTGTCATGCAATAAATCCTCCTTCATGAAGGTTATGATGTTTAGTTTTTGATTAAACTGACTGAGGTGTTTCTGTTATTTTGTCAGGTGCGACTGAGGTGAAACATGCAGTGTTTTTTAATGTCTGATAAACTCCTGTGTCTGTCTCCACCTCCCTCCTCTCTCCAGGTTATAATCCTCAGGTGGTACTTGCGTGGCCGTCCTGCAGCAGCGCATCGTCCGGTCTCTTCAGGCGTTTCTCTCTGACGGTGGAATAAACTCCAGACCAAGATGAGCGAATATCTCCTCCTCTGACGTCGCTCGGAGATACCTGCTCTGTGAGAGAAAGAAGAGGGAAAATGGACTTTAAAATCTTTACTGAACAGAACGACAGAGCAGCTATAAAATGTCTAAAAACTGACTGAGAAGTATTTACCTGTGTGTTATCATACAGAGCATGGCTGCTCAGAGACATGGCCTTCTCATGTCCCGCCCAGCGTCGCAGCTCTCTCTCAAACAACTGTGGAAAAAATCAAATCAGTTAAAGCAACAGAATGTAACTCGGCTGAGCAGCAGCGCCCCCTGCAGCCACGAGTGGGAATTATTAATCTGTCTGGCTCTGAGTCCGACCGGTTCAGTGGTTTTCATGTGCAGAAAACAAAGCCAAACAGCGTATAATACCCATGATCCCCTTCTCCTTCTGGAGAAACACTGGACTCTGTTTCAAACTCTTGATCTTTCCGTCAGTTTCCTGGATATCAGAGATGAACGCTGGTGTTAAATGAAGTCTTTTTAACTGATCTACAGTTCAGCATCTCTCTGAACTCTCTGGGTCTGTGTTAAGAGTCTTAAAAAATGATGGAGGTAAGTTAATAAAAAGTTCACCTTGGATCCGGTCCAGCCCAGAAGAGCAAAAGCAAACTGGCTGATGGGAGAAACCACCAGATCCACTCTCACAGCTCTCCACGGCTTGTGTGCAGCAGGTTTTGCCTCCTCCTGACCTCCATCTTCACCGGACACACGGTGTCTCCGTTCGTCAGCCGGGACCTGACTCTGTGGAGGTGTATTTTCATCTGTCTGTGAACCAGATCGGGCTCCAACACTGAGCGTGTCCTCCGCTGGATTTGGATTTCGCTCGCCGTTTTCTGGCTGTTCTGTTCCTCGTCTCTCCTCCATGGTCAGTTTGAAGATGGAGAAACACCTCTCGAAGCGGTCCATGTTGGCGGGGGGCCGAGCAGGACCGTCCTTAGACTCCAGGTACGAGTTCCTGGTGGTTTTCTGGTACAACAGGAAACCCTGGAGAGACAGGCAGAGACTGTTCACGTGTGGTTTTCACACTACACGACTGATCAGTGACGAGAGCACAAATTACAAGATCCATCGTCAGGTTCTGTCACGAAAACAGACGTGAAAACTCGGTCGGAAATGAAGCCGCCGACGCCTGAAAGATGAAAACAGCCTGATCTGTCCGTTTGAATTTTGAAACCACACAAGTCAAATAGAAATGTTTTTGAAGCAGTGGATTTACCTGAGACTCCAGCCATGACACCACCTTAGACATCAGCCCCTCCTCTCTGCCTTCGTCTGGGTGAGTTATCAGGAAGTCGACGTCGTGACCGGTCAGCTTTCCTCTGAAAAACAGCAAAAATGTTGTTAGTAAAAGTTTAAAGACAGAGGAAGAGGAAGCTCTGAATGTTTCCTCTTTCACCTCCTGAATCCTCCGGTCAGTGTGATCTGTGCTCCTGGTAAAACAGAAACCACGGCTCTCTCCACGATCTCTCCGACAGCCTCGGCCTCGGCCGCAGTGAGCGGCCGGTTCAGGTCGTCGTAGTGCTCCAGACCTGAAGAAAGACGACGAGGTGTTTGTTTATCTCAGACAGAAACTACACTGAACACAGCACGAGCGAGTGCAGAGGACACACACCTGCTTGTTGCGCTCGATTGAGTGACTGTCCTGAATCTCGTAACTGCTGAAGAGTGTGAATCCCCTCTCTGATCCACCGGTCTGCTGTTCTTGATCCAACTCCAAAGATGCCGGTTAAAACCTGAGACACAGGAGTAACGTTTTACTGTTCGTCCTGAACCATCAGAGGGTTTTTCAGGCTTCGCCATCGATTCGAGACACAATGAAAAATATCTAGGTGCCACTAGATGGAGCTAAAGAAATCAGAATTTCTTGTCGCCCTGTCAGAGCAGCTGAGTCAGATCACTCAAATATTCTCTGGAAACACAGGGACATAAGGATCCTATGAGCTGTGTGGTGATTTATCTAAAAGGTAACTGTGATCATGAGGGATTGAAGGAATGATAATTAAATAAAAATAAAAAAAACATAGAGGCTACAAGAAGCAGAACTGGGAGAAAAACTGAAATCAGAGCAGAGCTGCAAATAAACAGGACGAAGGGAAATCAGTTTTATCTTCTTCTTTTTTTGTTGCTGTCACTGTTTAATCTTTTCCAGATAAAGATTTAAGTGGATAAGAAAAAGAAGCCACGTTTAAGAGACGTGAAATTCAAATGATGATTCAAAGATAGAAGATACTTTTTTCATATCTTTTCAGCCTTGGGGAGATTAAATGATTCATGTTTCACTAAAAAGTGTGGAAAAACTGTACAAATGTTTGTGTAACAGGACTTTTTTTATCTTTACTTCTCTCTTACTAGAATCCGTTAGCAGCTGAAACCTCTGTGGTCGGAGATAAAATCTACACAGCTGACGTACCTTTAAAGCTTTAAACCGCTCAGACTGCTTCGTAGACTCGAACTCTCTCGACGCTCCGTCCTCCAAAATGTCCTGCGAGACCAGAGGATGAAACGTGGTTCATCAGATTCTCCTCTGAGCGCGACAAACAGAGTCACAGAGCCGGGAACTCACCTTGATGACCCTCAGCGAATGGTCTCCAAGGCAGGGCAGCCCTCTCAGCTGCTTCATGTCCGTCACGGGCTCGGGCAGAGACCGTAACACAGCGGCCGCCCGGCGAAACGCGACGCCTCGTCCGTCCTCATCGCTGAGCTCTGCGTTCTCGGCCAGGAGCGACAAAGCATCCTGAGACGGAGGAAACATTTGTACGGTTATGTTCGGTTCTGACGGAGGTGTAATGAGTGAGATGTGGGGGACGTACGGTGAGCACGGTGTTGTGGTTTTCCAGAGTGGTTCTTCTCTGACAGGCGTAGCTTGGTACTGAAAACGTCACAACCTCCGCTTCAACCTGCTGCTCCTGAAACACACACAGGGATTAAACCACAACATCTGCATTTATCCAGCTGCTGGAGGTGAAAACTCTTCCTACTTCAGTTCACTGATCAGTCGCACCTGTAGTTTGTGTCTGTCCAGGATCTGAACAGGAAGTCCTGCTCTCATGCTCTCTGTGTACCAGCTGATGTCCAGGAGGTGAACCGGCGTCCGGCCTCGACCTCCGCCCTGCGTGTCCAGCCACGTCCTCACCTCGTCGCCAGAGTTGTTTTCAGAAATGACGTGTGTGACGCTTTCACTGCAAAGAGACGACAAACAACACAACACGTGATGTAAAACACAGGCTGCCACTGTACTGATGATTTATTGTTGAGTTACTCGATCAAATATTAAACATTTTCAATCATTAATTCGCTCAATAATCGTCGTTATCCAGGAGTTAATGTCAAACATTCGCTGTTTTTTCTGTGCTGTGCATCAGTGTAAGTTTGGATTTTAGACAGTTTGAAGACATCGTAATGAAATGTTCCTGTTTTCTAACATCCTCTAAACCAAATCGATAAACGGGGCAAACTCTCATCAGTTTAAATAACTGTTAGCTGCAGCTGTGAACTGTGTTAGAGTTTGATTTAGCAGCTGACTGAGGAGAGTTCGTCTGTTCATCCACTCTGTTTCTATTCATTTATCCAGCATCAACTGGAAAAGTCTGTGTGAAAACCGTCCTCCAACCATCTGAACACAGAGACTGGGAGATGTTGAATTCAGGTATCGGCTGTAAAAGATATGAAAATTATCAAGGAAACTTCTTTCTGCTCAGACACACAGCAGGAATCAATATTACATTTCAGTAAATATCAATATTTACTGACTTTCTTTTTGTTTTCTCTCGCCTCTGTTGTGTTTTCACTCAGTTTTATATCAGTCCTGTTTCTGTGCTGCTGTGACACTTTAATTAAAGTTTATCTCACCTGAACAGCTCCTCCACCTGAAATCCTTTCTTCCGACCGAGCTGAGAGAGGAAAGCTCTTCGACTCGTTCCCATTTTTCTCTCCAGCAGGAATAAAACGACCTGAGGGAACTTGTTCGCTCCATTATCTCCACTGCTCTCAGCTTCAGTCTTATTACTCCCAGCGACTTTTCTCCGCTTTAATGGCACCATGCTTCACTCTGCGGTGAAATAAAGTCAGACAACACGCTGCCGTTAAAGCCTATAAACACGTAAAGTCCGTGTCTTGTATCAGAAACTAGATATTTTAATTGTTTTGGCTAATTTTGACATTAGCCCACTCACTCCTGTTAAACACCGAGGACTTCTGTATTGCTAGCTTAATTTTTAGCGTAAAAAATATATTTATTAACCGTTAAATGTTACGACAGACTTCTGTAAAGTGTTCACCGTGACTTACTTCATTTTCTGAGGCAGGTTAGTGACAGAAAAAGCAGCAAACTTCTGTGTCAGACTGCAGCCGGATGCAGCTGTGCATCAGGTGCCGACAAAATCCAGCGCGTCACCAAAATAATTCCGACTGGAAACAGTGCGATGTGAGCCCAGGCTGCGCTGTATGGAAGCCCATTTCTGCCAATACAAATATAAATATTCCTCATGATAAAAGTAAAAATAAATATAGACATGTTAAGTAAAACCTGGGAGAAAACAAGTCAGGTTAATTTATTTACAGAGCAAAAACCAACAAATGTTGACCCAAGTACTTCGCACTATGGAAGCCCATTGCTGCCAGTGTGATGGAAAAAAGTAACTGTAATAATAATAATAATAATAATTTATTATTTCAAAATAATGAGGTACATATTTCAGAATAATGACAAACTCTCTCAAAATAAAGTTCCTCATTATTTCAGGAAAGTCTTAAAAAAGAAAGAAAAAAAGCATGGTGTATTATTTTATCATTTTGACTTACTATCCCATAATTTAATTTTTTTGGTAAAATTATGAGTAAAAATGTGATATGGTAAGTCAAAATTTCCCAATTTAGACTTTTTGTTTCCTGGTTTTGACTAATTACCTCATAATTTTAATATAGTTTCTCATAATTTTGTTTCGGATTTCAGAGTTCTCTCTGTGACCCAAGCATCCTCAAAGAGACATAAAATGGCCACAAAGAGAGCAATTTTTAGGAAATAAAGTGATTTAGGACACAGCTTCAGTCTGGTTTACAGCTCAGCCCTGTTAATGTCAGACCCACCGGCAGAAAGGAAGTGCTCACAGATTTGGTTGATTAGATATCGAGAAATCTCTCTTTGTATAAAGCTGCTCTGAGAGATAATTACTGTCAAATGAGCCTCAAACTAAAAAAAAGAGAAAGAAAAAAAAGGACAGTTTACATTTTCTAGCACACAGTGTTCTCTAGAGAACCAAGAAACACTGTTGGAACGTCACAGCTTCTCCAGCTCAGAGGAACCTGTGGTAAGTTTATCGTTACAGACTCACGTTGTTCTTTAAATTTTACTCAAGGAGCAGAAACATATCAGCCTGATTTAATCACAATTCACAGCAAATCTATCATTTTTATTTCAATGTTGTGGTGCAAAGATTTTTGCATAAATTTTTAAATCATTTCTCTGCCATCTGTGTCCTTATTTTATTGTGCATAAATTTTCAGGCATGTTGTGTAAATATATTTACATGAAACATATGTTTATAGCTGGATTTGGACTCAAATTGTTGTCAAAACTCTTGAAATATAGAGAATATATCTTTATGTCAGAGTTTTACTGCAGTAACTCTGAAGCTGCTTTATGGAAAATACTGTGTGAAAACATTAAAGATATGATATGTGTATATACGACTGACGGAAATTTAGAAACAGTGTTTTCATTGCATAGTTAGAGCACTAATAAGTTTCTTTTTCACCATTCTCTAATAACAGAATTTATGAGACCCTGATTAAAAAACATTTCTATGTTATGAGTTTCTGTTTAAAAAAAAAAAAAAATTAAATCACGGAATTAAGTTTTTAATATTTTTTTAAAAATATCCATCAATCCATTAGTTATACTCTTGACTTTCTAAAGTAGATAAAATATAATGTAAAAAAAGACAATATATTTATATTGTAATTTCATTAATAAATGTCTATATACATATAATGTAGTGTAATATTATATATAGTCTTAGAACATATGTATTATATTCTAAGGCTATTATTATATTATATTATATTATATTATATTATATTATATTATATTATATTATATTATATTATATATGTTTGTTGTTATTTAATAAATCATTATCGAATGAGATTACAGTCTCCATGGTAATTTAATATCTATATCTTCCTCATATTTTGAGTATTTTCATTGAAGTTGCATAAAGTTCGTGTTGTACAGCGTGTTCTCGGTCCTCACTCCTCCCACTCTCAGTCTGATCATATGACCACCAACATTTGACTCCACTTCCTCAAACTCACAGTGTGTGTTTTACCAGCCTGAACACACTCACGCACACATCCTCACCCTGACCAGGAAACGAAACCGAGCCTCGGTTCAGACACGGGCAGGGGTCTGTTCATGGAGCGGCAGGTTCGGGTCTGTGGAGGCCCGATGACGGCGGGTCTGAGGAGCGGAGCTGGAGAGACGAGTCGCCGGCAGAGGCAGAGAGGACTCCCCGCAGCCCTCATACTCCTCACGCTGCTCACCTGCTGCGTCAGGTGTGCGGAAAGTGCCAAACCGAGTAATATTATACTCATCCTCGCCGACGACCAGGATGTTCAGCTGGGGGGAATGGTGAGTTGGAAATCACTTGATTAATAATCACCTGTATTGATCCTGAAGACACTTGTGAGTTTACAGTGACACAGTCGCACGTTTAATGCACTTTTCAAGCTCTTAGCTTTGTAATACACTTCTGCAGGGGTGTTCAGTGTATTTATAGTCACTTAGAACTAAGTTTAAAGTCGTTTTATCTATTCTATGACTTTTATCATCTTATCATCCATAAAATATAGAAACAGGCTTGAAGTTAAGTCTAGGTCTACTGCCCTCATAGCACATTTCATACACGAGGAAATTCAAAGTACTTATAATGCAAAAGACTGTAAGAACAGAAAGAGTGAGTATAAGTAACAGAACAGCAAAATACATAGAATTAAATAAGAACATTAATAAAGAGGCATTAAAAAGGTTAAAAGTTGGGATCTAATATTGTTTGTGTGCTTTCTGTGGAAAGTATTAAGATCTTTTATGCAAGTAGAAATAGTACTTTCGTTACAAGTTAAAATGCATTCAATATTTTACTTAAGTATATTTAATAAAAAAATAATATTGCATTTATTATGACACATATTATTGATTTTCATCGAAAAATCTATTAAAATAATGATGATGTAATTTTTGCTGAAGTCGGATACTTCAATTCCAATCAAACACGACCACTGTGCACTAACCGGAAATGACGATTATAACATGCGACAGCGATTGTCGCCCGCCGAAATATACTCTGGCTGCTTTGGTCACTTTACTTTAAAAAAATAACATTTTACTTAATTGTGTTTATCGTCTGGTTTACGCATAAATTACTCCGTAATTCGTGCCAAACTTTTCTGTCTTTCTCGGCCGCCAATTTTCAGAAGTTGTGAAAATACGTCGGTGGTCCCTCCACTTCCGGTACCTTGCCAAGATGGCGACCGTTGAGAGTGAGATCGTCCCACAGTCAACTTTTTGATCGTGTAGAGTCAACATCCTGGTTCTTACAGTGCACTGCATGTTTCCGTACTTCAGAAAATGGAAACTTGTGCTTTATTTCTAATGGTTTAATCAATTACAGTGAATCATATTACAATATAAACAATAAACCAGAAGAGCTGCAGATTAATTTATCGACTAATCAGATCTCGACTGCAGACTAATCTAAAACTAATGAAAAATAGTTGTGAGCTTCAGCTGTTAAATAAACGGCAGAGGTCAACACAGTAACAATCCATTTAATGAGGGAGTTCATAACTTAAAATAAGCAAAGTGTAATGTATGAAATCAGGAGTCACAGGAGCAGGAACAGTTTCATAATGTCTCTAGTTTATGGTGGTAGACTGACAGCATTTGTCAGTCAAAGAGTAATTCATTTACAAACTGTAATAAGGAAATTGCATTGTCCAAACTTCTGCTTTGATCTTACTTTGCATGTCTGTCTGATCTTGTTTCTGTTCTACAGACGCCCATGAAGAAAACAAAAGCCTTAATAGGAGATGCAGGAGCAACATTTGTGAATGCTGTGAGTACATTTAGTACTGTGTTTAAGTAGGAGTTTTAAAGGACCTTCCATTTTCTGCCACGTCATACTTCTCCTATACCAACTGGTTACCTTTCAGATTAAGATTTTACCTTTGAAAAAGAACATATGATCAACTCAAAGAATATAATGTGAAGTTTAAACCAGTGATTTCCCAGCCTGTGTGGCTTGTGACTCTAGTTGGGTCCATTGTCACATGTCTGTCAGTTGTTTGCAGAATCATTTCTAACTTTCTCACATGGTTTCATATATATTTCATAATGTTGACTTAATATCAGAAGCTGCTTTTATTTTTTGCATCGTTATGTTTATTTATTTGTTTAAAAATGTTCATCTCAAACAGCTACAACTATAAAATGTTGATTATATAATAACAGTCACAGGAGAGATTTTACTGCAGTAAGAGTACTTTTACTTCTGATACTTTAAGGTAAAGTAAGTCACCTATGATTGCATGTTTTAAAATGTGGAAACTGATGAGTTACACATCCTCCTCTGCTGTTTTGTTTCTTTCGTCATCTCCTCCCCCATCTCCTCGTCTCGTCTTCCTCTTATCGCTGCTCTCGCTTCCTTCTCCTGGTGAAGTTTACAGTCACGCCGCTGTGCTGCCCCAGCAGGAGCAGCATCTTGACGGGACAGTACCCCCACAACCACGAGGTGAGGAACAACTCCCTGACGGGGAACTGCTCCAGCCCTCTGTGGCAGAAAGGTCCGGAAAGCGCCACCTTCCCCATCTACCTCAACAAACAGAAATACCAGACGTTCTTCGCTGGGAAGTATCTGAACCAGGTCTGAACACAAACACTTAAACCTTTATACAGATTTTCAGGCCCAGACTTTTGATCTGAGAAGAAGCTCAATCCAAGACTAATTTGCAGCAGCTTTGCAGTAGGATTCATCCTCTGTGGACCATGAATTTTGTGGGAATTCATCCAAACATTGTTGAGATTTTTCAGTCTGGATGAAGGTGCTCGACTGCCTGACTGTTCTCAGAGCCAGATACTGAACACAGTGTGCACAGTTGTGGAATCACTTAAATATAACACTTCGTATCTTTTAAAACCTCATGACTGTGTCTTTAGCTGCTGATGTTGTGTGGAGTTTATCAGCGAGACACTGCACAACATATTACAGGAGACAACCAGAAAAGACTGTGATAATGAAATAAAATTATATCAAAGGTGAGAGGGACTGGACAACTGACTCTACAGCTATAGACTCTCTGAAACTCTGTAGCTGCTCGCTGTGGGGGGCGGGGGTGTTTTAGCACCCTCAGCACTCCCACTTCCTGCAGCTCTGAGTAAACACACTTCAGGCTTCACAGCTGAGAATCTGAATCAGTTTGCCAACAGGTTTTCTTTAGCTGTGGCATGGAAACTTGGTTTAGACTGAAATATCTCAACAATTATCAGATTGATTGTCATGACACTTTCTACACACATTCCAGCAACATGCTAACATGCTAACATGCTGAGCTAAGATGTGCTAAACATGATTTAACTGTCTCTTCTGGCGTCAGTATGGAAAGAAAGACGCAGGAGACGTCGGCCATATTCCTCCTGGCTGGGACCAGTGGCATGCGTTGGTGAGTCTCACAAACACACACAGACACACAGCTGCTATTTTTCCAGGTGTTACAACCTGTACTGTGTGATTTGCAGGTGGGGAACTCGCAGTACTACAACTACACACTGTCGGTCAACGGCAAAGAGGAAAAGCACGGAGACAGTTATGAGAAGGACTACCTCACAGACCTCATCGTGAGTGCAATGACTCCTGCTTGTTCTGAGCCTGTGCTCAGCAGGATTTAAGGACATTTATGTAAGAATTTATGGGAAGAGCAAGACTGTTCACCTCCAAACTGTCTGAATCAGCTGCTGTCATAGAAATAAAATGTCCACTCTGCCAGTCAGCAGACTGAGAAGTTAATCATCAGCAACCGGACGATGAAAGAGAAAAAAAAGGTTGTTTGTGTTTTCGTTTTGTCCTCTGTTTCAGCTGCTGCGTGTCGTCCTTATCAGGTGACACAATGTTTACCTACTCTGCTTTAAATATAGAGTATGAGAGCTGAACTTCCCCTTTCTGCCTGCGCTGCCGGCTGGTGACGAGCTGCAGTAATGTTAGGAGTGTAAAGAAACACAGCAACAGATTTAAGAAGAGTGTGAGGCTGTATTTACACACAGTCCTGCTTTGAGCTAACAATTTCTAGCAGTTTATTTCACATTTCAGGACAAATTAAATGCTGAAAAAACAAAGATACCTAGTAATAGAATACTATCCTAATAGCCTGTGCTCAGCAGCGACTGACCAGCTGTAGTTACATATCCTGTGGAGATAATGACTCACAGATGCTGTTGTTGCAGCTCACTCACTTCACTTTCCTTTTACACATTATTTGGTGTGTGTTTCCTGATATCTGATGCTTCTGTCAAACAAAGCTGCTGCTGTTTGCCATGTTTCTGTTCAGCTGTGGTAAATTCAGTCCTGGTTTATTTATTTTTGCGATGCAGACAAACCGCTCCCTTCACTTCCTGGATGACAGGAGCCCTCAGCATCCCTTCTTCCTGATGCTGTCTCCTCCAGCTCCTCACTCCCCCTGGACGGCGGCGCCTCAGTACCAGAAGGAGTTCAGCGACGTTAAAGCTCCTCGAGACGGGAGCTTTGACAAACCGGGGAAGGTGCAAACAAGACAATGTCAAACATTGCCGTCGTTAAATCGCTGCTTTTTGAAGAGTTTTTCCAGTGAATCTTTATTCGTCTGTGTGTTTCAGGACAAACACTGGCTGCTGCGTCAACCCATCAACCCCATGCCAAACAGCTCGCTCACCTTCCTGGATAATGCGTACAGGAAAAGGTACATCTTATAGTCTTTTTATTTTTTATTACACACGTGGGAGTTTGAGTGGTGTTCAGTTACACTTCTTCTAGTAGGAGGTTGGAAAATCTCGACTTTGGAGTTGTCTTGAACGCAGCATAACTTCTCACCTTGCAGCACTGATGGCCTCAGCCAGGTGTTAATTTACTGTTGCAGTGAATATTATAAAGGCTGTAATGTTTTTACTTTCTGAGTCAGTTCTTCTGGAGGTGTGTTGAGTTAGTCGGTATCAGGACCAAGCTGAGCATTTTTTAAAGGATTTGTAATTTTTCCGCTAAAACAAAGCAGATCAAAATCTAATCCTTTATTTACTGACCTCTGTGTTAGTGCTGCAGACAGACTACTCTGTGAGCATTTCACTGCATATCAGAGCTTAAATTGTCTACGACTGACTCTGAGTTCAGACGCTGAGGTTGGCAGAAATGCACCGATTCCCTGATGCTAATTAGGATTAACAAGGCTCATTGTGCAAAACATTCTTATTTGTAACTGTCGCTTTCACAAATTAAAATGACAAACACTGGCAGCAGCTCCGATCTCCTTTCCTAACCACTTTTCTTTGACCTCAGTGGAAACTGTCATGAACGATGCTAGCAGAAACTGAAAGCATTTACATGAGGCTACGTATGTGAGTACTTAAGTGTGGTCTGCTGAAGGAGATAAAAAAGGAAGCACTGAAGCTCTTCTCCTCTTTCAAAGTGAAAGAGACTTTTCGACCGCAGCCCCGGTGTCGCTAATTAGCATTAACTCCATTAGCTCCAGTTGTACTTGAAAAAAAAATGCAATAAACTAAAGAAAAAACAAACAAAAGCCAAACTTAACCAAAAAATACACCCACTCTCCTCTCTCTCCCCCGACAACCTTTGAGTTGTCAGTTTCATGAGTGCCCTCCATGAAAACACGCCCTCCTGGAGATTAAAAGAAGAGAGAAAAAACCAAATGATCCTCTCCTGTGCAGGTGGCAGACCCTGCTGTCTGTGGACGACATGGTGGAGAAGCTGGTGAAGAAGCTCGACAGCGTAAAGGAACTGGACAACACCTACATCTTCTACACCTCAGACAACGGCTACCACACAGGTCTGAGCGCGCTCTGTGATGACCCTCAGGTGATCTGAACAGCCCGTCTCCTCTCAGTGATGTCGTACAGTAATCACCTGTCCTCACTGTTCCAGGTCAGTTCTCTCTGCCCATCGATAAGAGGCAGCTGTATGAATTCGACATCAGGATCCCGCTCATGGTCCGTGGTCCGGGGATCAAACCAAACCAGACGCTACAGGTTACAAGATATCTGTTGCTCTGCGTCTTTATCTGTAATCCTTCATTTGATTTATGTTTCTCAGGGTTTTTAATGTGTTTTTCAGGCTCCAGTTTTAAACATCGACCTGGCTCCGACCATACTGGACATATCTGGTGTCAACCTGTCCTCTGTGAATGTGGACGGACAGTCTTTCCTCAGTCAGATGGTCAGCCCTCTCTCTTAATTGACTGAAATGTTTTCTTATGCACTGCTTTCATTTTCTAAACATTAACTAAGGTTTTCTGTTCAGGCTCCTTCTCTGCGTAACGGCAGCGCTCGTCCATTTTTCCTGGTTGAATACACCGGAGAAGGACATCCAACGACTGATCCTGCTTGCCCCAAACTGGGACCTGGACTGTCTGTAAGTGCAGTGAAATATTTCAGTCTGGATCAAAGTGGACCGAGTCACTTGACATTGCCATCTCCAGGTTTTTTGTTCTTATCGAAACTCAACAATCATTGATAAAGATAGAAGATAAAAGAAGACAAGAAAATCAGTTCAAACAGGTACAAACAGAGGTTAAAAAGTTTGAGTTTATGGATTCAAAATGATCAATGATCAAGACTTCTAAATCTCCAAAGCAGAGCTGGACAGATTCTGTTGTAAAATACAAAATGGTGTCATCAGCATAAAAACAAATGTTACATCCAGGTACAGTAGAAACAATATTGTTTATATAAAGAGAAAACAGAACAGGTCCTAGGACTGAGCTTTGTGGGAGACCAGATTTAACAGTGCTGGTCTAAACTGTGTCTATTGAAGCAATAATACTGTAAAACAATGAACACACACAAAAAATGATGACAAAACGTCTTTGTCACAGCACTGACTTGAAATGTAATTTTCTGCAGCAATGTTTCCCAGACTGTGTGTGTGAAGATGCCTACAACAACACCTACGCCTGCGTCAGGACCCTCGACAAGGAACACAACCTACAGTACTGCGAGTTCGCAGACAGCGAGGTAGAGACTCTTTTCATGGTTTTATTAACAAACACATGTATGAGTCATTTTGTGAAAACTGTTTTTTTTTGTGTGTGTGTGTCCCAGTCGTTTGTGGAGGTGTACAACCTGACGTCAGACCCCCACCAGCTGGAGAACATTGTGAAGAAGGTGGATCCAGCCGTCCTGCAGGCGATGAACCAGCGGCTCATCAAGCTCCAGTCCTGTGTGGGCAACAGCTGCCGCGACTACAAGTAAAGAGATGACAGACCACAGCACCACGGAGAGTTTATCTGCTCCAGGAAGCTGTTAAACACCCACAGTGGAAGGTGAGGCTGGTTAATCTGGTCAGAGGCAACTTTTACCACAAGTATGAAAGTTGCAGACATTTTGATGTGTCTTTACAGGAAGAGCACAGGTGTGAAAATCCATTTTAGCTGCTTCAGTTTCAGGGTCCTGGTGTTGTGCATGCTGGCTCACTGTCACACTGCCAAGGCAAACTGGAACATTTAAAGAGAACAGGGTCACTGTTAAAGGAAAAGTTTGATGTTTTGGGAAATAGGCTTGTTTGCTTTCTTGCTGAGAGTCAGATGTCTGAACTGATTAGCTTAGCTCAGCATAAAGCCTGGAAACAGGGGCAAACAGCTAGCCTAGCTCTGACCACTTAAGCAAGTAAGTGTATTTCCCAAATTATTTTCCTTCAGTAGCACTATTTAGTAGCACCTGTGCTTTTCTACGAAAACAAGTCAAGATGTCTGCTGTGAAAAAGGCCTTTCTTTCTGAGCTGTGCTCACATATCACACAACACACCTTCATGAGTTTTTATATTTTCTTTTAAGAGTAAAATCTTTGCCTCATTCATCCTGAGTGCCACTGTCAGTCAGTCCATGTTGGTTAATGTATTTCTGTGTACACACTGCACTATAAGCTTACTGTTCTTTAAAATGTCTGGGGTTTACAGTACCATCCAAACACTTTACCAATCACAGACGCACAACGTGTATTTTTCAGATGTGGAGATTTATAGTCCAACCAAAGGTTTGCTGGTGCACACAGCTCTCTTTAATCCAATCTTCTCTTTAAAGGAACAGTCCAACATTTTAGGAAACATGCCTCTTTGTTTTCTTACCACACTTTTTGTTTCATTTACCTAAAACAGCTGGTGAGTTTAGCTTAGCACAGCTAGCCTGGCACCTCTAAAGCTTTACACAACATGTCTTGTTTGTTAAATTTGTACAAAAACTTGAGTGTGGAATGAGTTTGCAGAGTTACAGAGGCTGCTGTTTCCAGTCTTTATGCTAAGCTAAGCTAATTAGCTGTTGCCTCTATCTGTGCAGACATGAGAGTTGTGTCAGTCTCCTAATCTATCTCTGTGCACGATTTCCCAAACTGTCGAACTGTTCCTTTAGAGTTAACTTTTGTTTTTCTGCAGCACTTTGAGTGAAGGAGTGAAGACAGAAACTCTTTCATGAACAGACACTGTTTGTTGTGTCCAGTTAATTCTCAGATTAGGCCGGTTTTAAAATTTTAATCCAGATATTTTTTTTTGGTTGTGAAAATATTTTACACTGGGTATTAATGAGGACATTTGTAAAGAGCCGTGTGGGGGATGGAAAAAGTGCTGTGTGTGTGTTTGTTTTTCATCAAGGGAAACTTTGCGTGGTAACATTTGAAATGAACGCTTTAATCCTGTGTGCCTTGTTATTTGCACTGACGAGGTGCATGTGCCTTAAATGTGAATTTGTATTTGCACTGTGATGAAACTGATTAAAAATAAATCAAAAGAAGCATTTAAATGAACCTGTCTGGTGGATATCTCCTAAGAAAGAAAGAGAGAGTAAAAGGCTGTGCATGTTACAGCATTTATATCAACAGTTTAAAACACATTATAATGTACTTATGAACAGGAATAATATCTTTTTATTAATTTGCTGTATTAATCAGCTGTCAGAACCTCTGCTATCAATATTTTACATTACTGCAGCTGTTTTACTACATTACAGTTTATTTTCAATTTATACAGCAGCCTCAGTCATTAGTGTCCCCCTATAAACTAAGCTTAAACTAAATTAATTAAATAATATAATAATGAAATAAATAAACACACAAGACTTGATGGATTTTGTTGCTACTTTGTGTAAGTGATTTAACAGCCTTATTGTGGTGAAAAAACGTAATAACTAGCTTTAGAAAAGCTGGCTGTTAATTTAATTTCATTAAAGGGACATTTAAAGACAGAACCAAAGGTATATGATGTGATGTGTTCAATGCCCTGCAGTAAAAAGGAAACCTCAGGAAGAAAACACTGTGCTCCAGTGTGACAGGTTAATTTTTAACACCAGTTCAGCCTGAGATGAAGCCAGGACCAGGCTCGTCTGTAAGTTTTACTGTACTATTGTTTGTGTTTTGTTCTGTTCTGTACATTTTTCCTGTTGGATTTTGTGTATTTTAAATGTCCATCTAAGAATGAGCATTGTAAACCAGCTGTGATGTGATTCCAGAGTGGTCAGACTTATTTAAATCTCTTTTATTAAACACATCTACTGAACTAAGCCTGGTTTAACTGAAACAGAGAGCAGGTGTAAACACAGTGAACTGGAGCTGATATACTCACATGAATATATTATATTAAACCTTGTGTTTGCTACATTTGTTAAACAACTTCAAACATAACGTTTCAAAGACACACTGATGATTTTATTTTCTTTAATTGTTGCAAGTTTAAATAACTGAAAACAGGAAGTGGCGTCACTCAGTGAGCAGGAATGCAGGAAGCTGTGCAGGAAACATTGATCACTGTATTAAACCCTACACAGTTCCATCAGATGTACTTGTACACAACTTTCTCCGGCACCGTCTGAATCTCTATCTTGACGGGACACTTGTAGAAGTACGACAGCATCGTCTCTGTGTAGCCGATCAGGAAGTAGAACTTCTGTGGGTGGATCTTCTGGACCATTATAGCGCATATGACGAGCAGGTTGCCGCGCCTTTTGAGCACGAGCTCATTGGCCAGGCAGCCGTGGAAGGTGCCGAACATGAATCTCCTGATGAACGTGTCCTCAACGGTGCGATCAGCCGCTCCGTCTTCTCCTTTGAGGTTACCTAGAAGAAGAGGGAAGGAGAATTACTGGCACTGGCCACAATGTTTTTCAGGATAAAAGATCATTTCATCTGTACTGATCTAAAACTGCTCGTTAGGCTGCTCATTAACAGCCCGCTCATGCTCACTGGTGTGCAGTGACAGCCATCCTTTGCGGTGGGCGATGTGATGAGGGTGAAATGCCTGCTCGTAGGTCACAGGTTTGTCTCCTTTCCCCACTCGGATACGAGCTGCTCGATTCTGGAGACGGGGGAAGAAGAAAGAACAGAACAGCGTGAAATATCTGAAGGCTTTAAGACGAGTAAACTGACGACTGTGATGAGCCTCAATCTGAAAACAAAACCCACCACCACAAGTACATTCTGAGTTAGTTACTGATCACAGTACCACAGTATCTGATGTGTATGGTTCTATTCATAGTTCCATTATGATTGTTCCTGGTTTTCCCACCTCAGTCAAACCATAAGTACATGTGACACTGCAGTCTTAAAAGGAGACACATTAAAACAGTCAGACTGTTGACTGTGATGATGTGTGGAGCTCAGCGCTCACCTTGCAGCAAACTGCAGTAACGTGGAGGCCTCTGCTTCCAGAGGAGCTGCACAAAGATCCGGCCCTGGCTACAGCAGCCTGTGGATAAACCAGAGGAAACATAAGGAGAGTAAAAAAGCTTCTACTACAATAAGAGAACAGAAGGTTTTATAGGATTATACACGGGTCAGTAAAAAGAGATATTTCCAACATTATGTATAATAAATGTAAGTTTGTGAAAAGCTTTGCAGCTGTAGGAAAAAACACAGAGGATGTCTAAATACAATATGTACAGTGTACACGTTTCTGATTTGTTAAATCAATCATAAGTGTTTGTTTCTAATGTTTTGTCCATTCTCCACATATAGGAGGCAAAATATTATAAACACACTTCAACACAGTAAAGTCCAGTACAACCGCGTCACTAAATAACCTGATCATGTAGTTGGATTAAGGCTGAACATTATACATTTCATCCAGGTAGAACATATAGCAGTGCTGTTATATCGGACTGCGATAAACTGTACAGGTTTTATATTGTACTATGATAGAAAATATATACCACAGTTTAACCGCTATCAACCGCAGTATATATGACATATATACACTATTTCAGAGAAACGTATTTCACATTTAACTTGTATTTTTCTCACCAGTAGCCTCACGCTGCCTGCGCTGCTCAAGGGCACCGCCATGTTTTCCGGATGTTTGTTAGCGCGCTATGCTAAAGGAGCTAACACCGATCTCTGATGTAGTTTATTTTCCGATGCCGTCAAACTTTTCAAAGGGGATTAAAACTCCTAAAGCTCTACGACGATTTTAACTCGTGTCAAAATGACAAAATTGTAAATTTTCATGAAAACTGTACCTATAAACGGGAACTGTTTATTCTGGTAGTCAGGTATCTGTTTCCACCGGACGACTAGTGCAATGTACCAACCGGATAGGAGAAAAATAAAATTCTTTAGCTTTAAATAAACTGTTAACAATAATTATTAGTGCTGTTAAAGATATACACGGTGTAATGTTATGTCGTTATACTTAGTTTTTTGGGGCTTGTGTGTCATTAAATTTGTCGAACTTGTATATTTGTGGCGGTTGTGCACGTATTTCGAAAATACAGGACCGGAAGTATCGTTATTGTTCTGGAAGGAAGAACACAGGCTTCAAGAAACGTTGTACCACTTACTTATTTTTAACTTATGTTTCTTGACAAACACGCGTTCGTTTTCGTACGTTAAACTGTCGGTAGAGATACTTTAACCGTCGATTTGAACGTTAAAAGCCGCGATGGCGTCGCCGCTGGAGATGACAGAGATGTACGACAACGCTCTGCTGGGAATCCTGCAGCATGTTGGAAACATCCAGGACTTTCTTCAGGTCTATTTCGGGTTTTTGTACCGTAAAACGGACTTTTATCGCCTCCTGTCCGGTCCCAACGACAAGATGGGCTTCCCTCCCGGTGTGGCGGAGAAGATGGTGCTAAAGGTGAAGTTTGTGTCGGATAAATATTGTAGCCTGAAGTTATGGAGACCAAGACAATGACAGTCTGTGAATCTGTGTTCGTATCATCTGCAGCGGGGGAAGAAGTGGTCGGTCTAGTAAAGGTGTAGTGCTACAAATAAAACTCAGCCTTCACAGTTTTGTTGAAGTACAAGTACACAGGTATTAGCAACAGTACGTTGAAGTACTCATTGTGCAGAACGGACCATTTCAGATTGATTTTAATTGATGCGTTCGTGTGAAATCACTTTTATTTCACAGCTGGAACAAGCTGTTTACATCCCGCTGCCTGTCTAAACTTATTTGATCTTTATCTTTTGTGTTAATAATCTAAATCCGCGAAGTAACCTGTAATTAAAGCTGCTAGATAAACGTAGAGAAGTGAGAAGTAGAATGTTTGCCTGTAAACTGTGGTGGAGTGAGAGAAGTAAAGTTCAGGTTCTTGTGTATTTCGACTTTTTAATGTTGTTATATTTGCACTAATTGTGTGTACTTTTGTTTGCACACGTGTTTGCTCCTTGAAGGAGGGATTTTGAATTGAACTAAGTTAAAGTCTAGAAAGTAGAGAATCTTACATTCAACATTAAAACCAGCTGCCTGGAACTGTGTAGGTCCCCCTTGTGCCGCTGAGACAGCTCTGACCTGTCGAGACCTGGACTCCACAGATCTTCTGAAGGTGTCCTGTGCCTTCAGGCGTCAGATCCTTTAAGTCCTGTTAGTTATGAGGTGGAGCCTCCACGGATCAGACTTGTTTCCTGTCTCACAGATCGTTGTCTCACCGTCACAGGCTGAGCCCCTGTCAGAGTCGCCCAGATTCTCATGCTTGCCCATTTTTCTGCTTCCTATGCATGGACTTCACCTGCTGTCTGACAGATCCTGATATACACCTGTCGTGTTTATCTGTCATTTTTAGTTCATATTCTGTATCAATTATGCAGTTTGTTCTTGATTCATCTGTTGTTGACTGTATTATTACACTGAGATTCTGTTCTTCTCTGTCTCATTGAAATAAATGAGTTGGACACGAGTGAGGTTGAAGCTCTGATCTCATGTTCCCTCCGCAGACGTTTAAGCTGTTTGAGAAGCTGGCAGAGCACGACCGAGAGAGGCAGCTGAGCGAGATGCAGAAGAGAGAGGAGAGTCGATGCGTTCCTCCGGCGGCTCAGGAGCTGGAGGTCGTCGCCGAGCCTCAGGAGGAGACGGAGGAGCAGAGCACGGAGGCGGCGCAGATGGAGAGCTCCCCCCCGGACGCCGGGAACGTTTCAGCTCCTGCAGCCTCAGAATCCTCCGTCAGCTCTCAGCCTGACAGCAGCAGGGCTCAGGCTCAGGCTCAGGCTCAGGGAGACCAGGCGGCTGCAGCCAGCACGAAGTCAGCAGACGAGTGAGTAACATCCTGTGGTTTATCCAACAAAGCCTCTTGTTTCTACTGGTGAATCTGAGTAAACAAAAGTTTGTTAGCTTAGTGAAAATGACATTAAACATTGGTACATGTCAGGAAATGCACATGAAGCAGAACATAAAGATGGCAAACGAAAACCAACAGCATATGAGCAAACTATACAGTATAAGTTTTGTATAATTAGATAGTAACTTCTATATTTTTCCATGTAATATCTGAATTTGCACAATATTTTGTAAATTTGTAATACTTTTAAATGTTTATATAGTTTCACACTGACAAAAACTTAAATTTGAGCATGTTTATAAACAGCATGTAAACAAGTAATAAAAGGTTTATATTTTATTCTAACACATTTCAAGGGTCACCAGATAAATGTGAGAGGTCATCAGATGATTAATGTGAGGAAAGAAAAAAAATCTCTAATCTTTGCTTTTGTGTGAAATATTGGATAATGTACCTCTTAGTTTATTGTGTGTTTAATTAGGTAAAATAATATTTTGTAAAGTAACCAGAAGAAGCAGAAGAGATGTTGTGGAGTGAAATAGTTCCCTTTGAAATGTAGTAAAGTACAAATACCTCAGAATTATACTCAGTTACTTCACCTGTTCAGAGGGTCTCTACAGATTTTAGACACTTGAAGCCTCATGTTCATGTAAATAACAGCAGAGATGTAAAATGACTGTTCATGTGTCAGGAGTCAGGAGAGATTTCAGTCTGATCCTGACAGTTACAACGGGGCGGTGAGGGAAAACTACAGCTGGTCTCAGGACTACACTGACGTGGAGGTCCGCGTGTTCGTGCCCAAGGCTGTTGTTAAGGGCAGACAGGTAAACACAGTCATTAAACCACCTGACATTTCAGGACTACTGCTCTCAGCTCAGTCATCAGTCGTTTTTGCTGTTGTGTTGCGGCTGTCCTCAGGTCAGTGTCAGTCTGCAGACTGGCAGTGTACGAGTGTGTGTGAGGGACGGAGCCGAGGAGAAAACACTGATGGAGGGAGAATTCACTCACAAGATCAACACTGAAGACTCTCTGTGGAGCCTGGAGCCCGGACGCTGCGTGGTTGTGAGTAAACACGCCGCTCATGTCACCTTCCTCCACAGTAATTAATTCTTCAACGAGCCGGCTTTTTAATTTAACTTGAACCTGCGTTTGGCTTCCAGCTGTCGCTCAACAAGACCTCAGAGGTTTGGTGGAACGCGGTGCTGAAAGGAGAGAAGGAGATCGACATAAACCAGATTAACCGCGAGCGAACCATGGCGTCGGTCGACGACGAGGAGCACTCCGTTCTGGACAGACTCACATTCGACTACCATCAGAAGCTGCAGGGGAAACCACAGAGTCACGAGATGGTGAGGACACAACTCAGATGTTCTGAATGACCAGAGAGCATCAGATCATCTTCACAGATGAACACCACTGTTCTGATGTTTGAAGCCTAAATCCAACCTCCAGAAGTAAAAAGCTAATGAAGATGTATTTTATATTATTACAGGTGTTTAACTGTGTTTTAGAATCTCAAAGCACGAGCTACAGTTGCTAACAGATCTTTTCTAACCACATTTTAGAGTGGTATAAACTATTTCTTACATGTTTATATATGAGGCATGTAAAAGCTAAATAAGGGGGGATGTATATTAACTGTGTATATTCAGTCATTCATCTCTGCAGTGGTCGTGAGAAGGACTGGTGGTCTGATCAGGTTTATTTAACGTCTTTTTTTAGGCTGACCTGAGACGAATCTCCTTCAGCAATGTTTCATAGTTTATTAAACAGAATTCATTTTCTTTGTGCATAAGAGATGATGATTAAAGACTGGATTTATCTCGGCCCTCTGGGGAAGTTAAAGTCGACTCACCACTAGATGGCACTGTGGTCTGTATTAGTGTGAATATTTAACCTGTGTCCATCTCTCCACAGAAAGTGCACGAGATGCTGAAGAAGGGCTGGGACGCAGAGGGCTCGCCTTTCAAGGGGCAGCAGTTCGACCCCTCCATGTTCGACATCCCGCCCAGCGCCGTGCAGTTCTGAGGCGCAGCCAAAACTCAGCCAAATATGAACTGAACCCGAGTTTATTTACAGACCGAGTCAACATTTACCTGCTGGTCTGCTGTCGCAGGTTTGTCGTTAACTGTAAGAGCAGAGCTGAAGCTTCTGTTTGTTTGTGTGGAGGAAACACAGACGAGGACGAGGACTTGTCTTTATATCAAAGGTTTATTTGATGTTCTGACAGTGTGAAATCTGATAAATACGTTTACTTTGTTCACTGTTCCTGCTCTTTATTTAATAACTCTACAGTGCCTGTGTGTTTCTGCCTCTACTGAGTTTTTATTTTCATTTTTACTCTTCACACCAGAGCCCACAAACTGTCAGCAGTTAGTCATCGTTTGATGACTGCAGGACAGAAACAGCAGAACACACCTCTGTTTTCTATCTGATAATAATAATGATGCTAACACTTTGGATGAAGCAGCATAATGAAGAGCCAGTTTCCCAGTCTGTTTATACTGTGTCTTTATACACTATAAATACATCAGACTGTTGGACACTTAAAGATTTCACACAAATAAAATGAACCTCAAGATTACATTTATACATTTATAATAAAGCAGGATCTTGAAGGAGAACAAACCAACTGAAAGGATCTTTTTTAAAAGATGGGGTTGATCTATAGCTCTGATTGGCTGTTCCTCCTCTGATCAGATGTGTGATCAATCACTTTAGAGATACTGTAAGTCACTTTGGATAAATGTTCACACTTTCACTCTGAAGTTTGTCCTTTAGAGCATCTGTACATCTGATTTAAAAATGTTTCATAAGCAATAAACCTCTAAAAAGTATTTATTAATGATTAAAAACCCACTAATTACAACCAATGAACTCCTTATTAAGAATGGATCTTAACAAATAATGTTCTCAGCTGTTCTCACTGTTACTTGGAGAAACTTTACTCTTGGCCAAGTAAAAGGGGAAATGAGTCTTCCTGTTGAACTGCTTTGACTCCAGGTATCTTCTTCTGCATCCTGTCTACATACAGCCGGATGTACAGTATAGCCCTGAGGTGTCTGATGTGAAGTCATCCATCTTTCCGCTCAGCAAATGGAAGTAATGAGTTGATAATGGACTGAATGGAAGAGAGGAAAAAGGAAGATGGAGATAATGTAGAGTGGAGTAACACTGACATTCCTAATGTAAGCACTGTACCTCCTCAGAAGTAAACATCAATCATGACCAATTACTTTATGATCAGAAATGATGAGTTGGCACAGACGTTCACTAAATCAGAAGGTCGGTGGTTCGATTCCCGGCTCCCACCCACCACCACTTAACCACCAAGTGTCACTCCAAGCTAATTTCACTTCTAATGAAGGGTGAGGGTATAGCCAAATTAGGCTAAAGGACGCCATTGCTTCTCTACCGGAACAAGGAAGTACCCGTCACCATGACAACAGGTAGACGTTCTACTTGAGCGGCTGTTAAAAACACGATATGAGGTAAATTTGACGAATTTATTTATTTTTATGTCGACTGTAAGTGTATCCAAACGTGTGGATTTTATTCTGGTCGGTTTTGTTTTATATCTTTTAACACCACACATTCTATGATTTTCTTGAAATCCGTTGGGAGCGTCGGGACCTTCCCGGTTCCAGTGAGGGTCGTTCCGGCCTGTAGCATGTCCGTACCCACCAGGTGTACTATAACAAAAAATATATTCTGAAAATAACCGTACTGTGGAGCTGCAAATATGTTGTAAAACATCAAAATAATTGATGTTTTCCTCTGATCACCGGCTTCGTCACTACCTGTGTGTCGGTGGAGTGAACTATCTTGTGTTATACAAACTCTTTACTCAACATGGCGGTTCTTTGATTAGGTCAACAAACCGGAAGCTGAATCGGCCGAAGCTTGATGCAGGTAACTAGAGAATTACACTTTATTGCTATAATTGTACTTTATTGACATTAACTCTCAGACATCATCTGACCATCATCTCATGTGCGGTTGTGCTAATTTAAGTGTGTTAACTTCGTTAGCTAGCTAGTGTTAGCAACCGAACGTTAGCTAACGATAGCTAGCTAGCGAGCTAGCTTACATTCAGTCAGACTGCTGAGATGAATCTCCAGCGAAAGCTGAAATGTTTTTATTCCAGTTCAGTTTTTTGGGAAATAAATGCTCCAATAGGAAGGTAACATTTGTAGACAGATATCTATTAAGCCCATGTTTTCTCTCTTTACTGACACAGACGAATCCGGAAAGACGGGAAGAGATACAGGACAAAATGAAGAAACTGACGAGAAAAATCAAGAGAGAAAGTGATGAAGGTGAGTGAGGAAGAGCAGTTACTGGATCAGTGTTATGTCCCTGTGCTGTTCAACACACACACAAAGCTGAAGCCACCATGTCAATATGTCATGTATATCTGTATTATTGAGGTCTGTAGGGGCCCAACAGTACATTTTAGTCCGGGGGGCTCCTGACAGGTTGATCCGGCCCTGCCCAAATGGATCTATTATGTTTATTGTTTCTTTTCTATTTGTTAAAAGGGGGGACATAAAGAGGGACTGCTGCAGGCTGCCAAAAAACTCCAGAGCAATTACTGAAATGCACCGAGAGGAATTTAGCATTTTCGATTCACCGGGGGCTTCCTCACGAAACACCTAAAAATAGACTGCGCCCAAGTAAGTTTTGGTGAAGTAATTTCATTATCGGCTGCGGGCTTTCTCCTCATCTTATGATTGATTATAATAGAGCTCCTCCGCACTCTTCAATCAGCGCGCGCTCTCAGCCTTTAATTTCACTTGTTCTTTATTTCTTTTTCTTTTTTTCCTCGCACCGGGGGAACACGTCATGTGGTGAGCTCACATTACGGTTTTGTGTGGTATTTAAAGAGTCCGTCCTCCCCGGAGCGGAGAGAGGGAGAGCCGAGCACCGGGACCGCGTGTGTACAGGCGCGTGCGTGTGTTCGGTGTGTGTGTTTCTGTGTGTGCGCGCCGGGGCTGCAGCTGAACCACTCAACCGTCCGGAGGTCTGAGGTGGGCGGAGACTCGAGCCCGAGGTCCTCCAGTCCGCAGCGACGCACCGTGCATTTCGGACTCGGCACCCGCACCCCGTCCGAGGAGGAGGCAGCATCATGGCAACGACTACTTGTACACGTTTTACGGATGAATACCAGCTGTACGAGGAGCTTGGCAAGTAAGCCGCTGTTACATTATAACGCTGTTCCGAGTCTCCTGCATGCAGCCCCCTGACCCCCCGTCCTGTGAGCGCGCAGAGCTGGAGGGATGGAGGTCTGCGGTGATGGATGCAGCTCCCTCCATCCCTTCAAAACAAAACGCACGCTGCTCCGGAGCTCCCCTGCTCCCACCAACAGCCTCTAAAACCAAGTCTTATCCCTCAGTGCATGGCTCCTCACTTCTTCTAGGCTGTGACAAGAAATCAGATAGTTTAGATTTTGCATGAAGACGGGGTTGCAGGAGCCCAGGAGCACTTCTGGGCACATCCCCTGTTTCCTCCTCCACCTCCTCCTCCTCCTCCCCCTCTTTGCCCAAAGGCTAATTAGGGACAAACAGGCCTAATATCAGGGAAAAGCTGATGTGTCGGAATTAAGCTCCCTCATCATCAGCTGGCTTTAATCACAGTGGCACTCAGCTTTGGAGAGAAGTCAGGGAATGATGCTGCTGCCCCCTTGATCTGCTGTTAATCTAATGAGGTTCGTCTTGTGATTTAAAGAAAAAAAAAAGGGAAATGAAATGAAAGGAGGAAATGGAGAGACTGGGGGGGGTGATGTGTGGTCCCTAATAGGATGCAGACAAATTGAGAGAGACTGAAGAGGCTATGGGTGCCACAGTGGGTAGATGCAAAGTGGACTCAGTGTCTCTGTCAGGTTGTGCGTGGGTAGAGAGGATCTCTCTGCAATGTTTGCCTCACAGGAACATTTATTCCACAGCCCCGGAGAGGGAAAAAAAGAAGCAAGTTCAGTGCTGTGGAAGGTTTCAGCTGTGAACCTCTGATGTTGATGTTTTATTTTACAGGCTGTTCTGTGATGGCGCTGATCTCCAGCTCTGTGTGTGTGTGTGGGATGTGATAAGTTAAAGACAATAGACATGCTGGAGTAGCAGCAGCTGCCCTCACTGATAACACAGCTTTATTACTGTTTTTGCTTGTGTTGTGCGCCCTGGGTTTATGTATATGTGTGTGTGTGTGTGTGTGTGTGTGTGTGTGTGTGTGTGATGCAGATGTAAAGACTCGAGGATTTTATACTGAGCCAGTCAGGTGTTAGAGAGTCCAAACTCTGGCTCAAATAATCAGCAACTATTCAGATAATCGATAATTAGCAGGGGAAAGTAAAAGTTCATTTACTCAAATACTCGAGTACATTTCTGAGATACTTGCATTTACATATTTAAATTTTCTTAATACCTCTACTCCATCACAATTCAGAGGTAGATATTGTACTTTTTACTCCACTACACTGATTTAATGACTTTAGTTACTTTGCAGATTGACTTTAATGATACAAGTGCAAAATATTACAATATTTAAAAGTAATATTACAGGTGTAACGCATCTGAAACCGAGATATGAGAAGATGGAACCGCCATACCTCCCTCTCCCACAGTTCCACCTGTGTGTGTCATGTGACTGTTTTGCTCCAATCAGGACTGAGTGATCACACCTGTGGTAAAAGTTAAGCTGGTTAGCTGATCCTGTGATCGCAGACCTGACAGGCTCACTAAGAGTGGGTGTTTCCTGTCGCACAGAATCACCACAATACGACGACGAAGACGCTGTTACTCGTTAATCAGTCGACTACATTTTTGAACATTAATCTTGTAATTGAATCTGATTTTTTCATAAAACTTAGCCTGAAAAGTTTAAGAGAATATTTCAAACTCATAGATGATGACGTTTGACTTTAACAGCCAGTGGATTTTGCTCAGTCGTAGTGGAGATGCCTGTAAAGCTCGAGTTGATTATTGTTACTTTTAAAGGTCAAAAATAAGCTTAAACTAATTTCTAATACTCAAGCTTTATAACATATGTTCCATATTTGCTGTGTTATATTTACCTGAATGTTTTATACACGACTTTTTGCCAATAAGAAAAGAGCGAGCCTGTAAAAGATTAGATTAGGTCTTTGTTTCACTCTGAGCTCAGCTAATCCAGGTTTTGGATCCATATCCAGCCCTCCTCCCGACTCCCACCTGCCCTGCAGATAACCTGTCATGTCGAAGCTCTGCTGCCTTTTCCACCACACGGCGGGAGTGTCAGCGAGTGTCACGCTTACTCACCCGGTCTCCTCATAATGTATGCGTGTTGGAGAGCTCGTAAGAGGCAGGGGCTCTGAGGGGAGAGTGTGAGTGTTTCATTGCGTAACAATGCTGAGGTGAGATAAAATTAGCTCTGAGAAATGACAGAGGTGGTTATTTCTGTTTGTCTCTGTTGGGTTTGATGAGCAAACGAGGCCCTAAAAACTCCAGAACACACTTTACAGTAACTTATCCCTGAAATGCTTATAGCCTTGTAGTCAAATTAGCTTCTTTTGTCGTCCACCAGGTACAAACAAAATGAGATGAACAGATTGTATTAGTGCTAATATTGTGTTTTATTTTGATATAACTGATGGTGGTGAAACATTTGCAGCAGTTTTTCGTTTGTATTTTAGACATTTTGTGACACAGTATCTGCCGTTGTCCTGTTTGATATTGTTAGCCAGTTTTACCAGTGATTCTTGTGTATTTTCAACTCTGTCTAACTTTGTAATGTTTGTTTTTAGATCGTTTTTTGAAGCAGCCTGTTTTGAATTGAACTGAACTTTAGTGGGAGGCTTCATCGTGTAATAAACTCTCACATTAACCTAAATTGTTTTTCTAAGACCCTCTAAGACCTTTTTTCAGGAACTGAATTCAGTACTTTATAAGACTTCTCACGACCTGCAGAGAGGTAGTGTAGGTTATGGCTAGACGTAGCAGATAAAGCTGGTTAGGAATAAGATAAGGTGGAGTTCAGGTGAAGCATCTCAGGTTGTGGTTGTGGATAAGGTTTGGTTCAGGTTAAGGTAAGGGGAAACCATGGTGAGACCCCACTATACATGAAAGTTTCATGATTTCACCAGGCAGACAGAAACCAGATTCTCGAAATGTGAAGATTTGCTCGTTTTTGTAGCTTTATATGTTAATAACCTTAAAGTCTTTGGAGTTTTGACTGTTAACTTGGGCTTCGGGGAACGATTAAGAGCATTTTTAAATAAGTGTTGGTTCCTCTGTGATGGAGTAATACGACCTCGGCCCTGGTTTTCTGTGTGTTAATTACTTGACGCAGAAAAAAAATTGAAGCAGTTCAATAAAACACAACTTTACAACCACAACATAACAAGACAAAGGCAACAAGATGGAGGGTAGAGGAGGATTTCAGTGGAGCAGATTTCTAACAAAATGTAAATACAGTCAGTAATGCAAACAGACTCTGACAGAGCACCAGACTCATGTACATCAGGCATGCAGAGAGGGGTTCAGGACAACGCCGAGGTCAGTCTGATAGCTGAGACGTCCCTTTTGATGCTGACGAAGCTTATATGGCAGCTGACCCGTCTCCTCCTCCTCCTCCTGTCTCCTGTCTCCTGTCTTTTGTTTCCCAGGGGGGCCTTTTCAGTGGTGCGCCGCTGTGTCAAACTCTGCACAGGCCAAGAGTACGCCGCCAAAATCATCAACACCAAAAAACTCTCGGCCAGAGGTGAGAGAAAGGAAGACGTTTTACCCCGTAAACCGATGCTCAGACTTGTGTTTCCAGTCGGAGGCAGAAGCAGAGGCATCATGGGGGTTTTCATCGTTATGTGTTTGTGTGTACGTCCCAGATCTGAAAGTTCGCATTAGCATATTTTAGCGCTTGTTTGATTCCAGTGTGTGAAGCCTTCACGTCTGTTCCTCGGGAGGGAGGCAGATGATGGTTTCAGTCAGATGCACTGGAGAAAGGAAACCAACATTTTTAGAGCAAATTATAACGAGGACAGTGTAAAAACCGTGAGTTTGTGCTCAGGTTTCACGCTCTACTACAGATTGGCTGTGACAGAAATGCAAACAGAGTCCCTTTAAAGTGCTATTTGTAAGGTTTTAGAGATTATATAATTGTCAGGCGAGCTGTGGTGGAGCAGCATCCTGTGTCTCTTTCTCCAAATATAATAATCATCAAAAACTGTTTTAAAAAAACAGCCTCAGAAATCATCTAAAAATAGCAACAATGGTGTAATTACTGCAAAGGAATGAGATCATGGGTGGGGCTACAGTAGCATTGATCTCCACTTCTCCTTCCTGCTGTGTGGCCTTTGAGGACGATCATTCGTCCATCTTTGTTTGGACAGGATTGACACAGATGTGTTTGTTGGAGCTGCAGGGCAGGACGAGCTGCAGAGCTGCCTCAGATAAAAAGCAGATACATGGATCATTTCTGCTTCTGATCGACTCAGCTACATCTCCTCCCCTCTCTTATCTCCTCCTCTCTCTTATCTCCTTCCTCTCTCCTTGTTTCTTCTCCTAATTTTTCCTCCTCTTCACTCCTGTCTCCTCTCTCTTTCACTTGCTTCCTCTTCCTCATTCCTCTTTTCACCTCCCTTGTTTCCTCTCTCCTCTCCTCTCCTCTCCTCTCCTCTCCTCTCTTCCCTTCTTTCTGGATTGAGGGTTAAATCAGCATCTGGGACGAGTGTAGCCCTCAGGCCGTTCTCATCTGTGTTTGTGTGCGACCACATATGTACATAAGTCTTGTGTGTGTTTGTCTCTAACTCCTTCACCTTGAGAACAACTTCAGTCCTTACAAACTAAAATGTGATTTTCCTGATGTTTTACTGACACATTTGTGAAGTTAAGTGATCACCAGCGACTGCCTCCTCTTGTAAAGTCACTTTAATCACATCAGCTGCTTCTTCATGTTTCACTTGTTTGTCTGAGTCTGAGATGTAATTAAAACCTGCTTTGACTGTTTTGTAGACCACCAGAAACTGGAGAGAGAAGCTCGCATCTGCAGATTGCTCAAGCACCCCAACATCGGTGAGACGAACAAAAGAGAAAGTCTTCATCATGAACACGTTATAACCTACAGCTATCCTTTTACAGTCATTATAATCGTATCAATCTGTTACATCTATTATTATATATTTCTATCTGTATTGTTTCAGTTTGATGGAAAGGTGTGGGCATAAAAACACAGGGACAGGCTTTTAATATTTCAGATTTTTCTAGTTTCTAGTTTTTTATTGAGATTTAAATGTCTCAAGTCCAGTAAATAACCTTACATGGTACAGAGGTCAGCGGTAAACTGCCAGAGAAAACTGAAAAATAATGTAAAAATCATATAAAACAGGGAACAAATGATGGATTCACTTCTAACTTTCCTGCAGCAGTGGAAGTAAATGGTCTTAAAAGTTGATGCAAACATTTCCTACATTTCCTATTGTTAACACAATACTGCACTGCAGGAAGTAGTATTGTGTGTAGTAGTATATAGTGACTCACTATTGCAAAGTGGTAGGGGGGTGGGGCTAGCTAGCATGCTAACTTCAGTAGAAGAAAAGAAGTGATAGACATAAGCGAAATACTGGAGACAGCTAAATGAAATAAATGAATAAAGTTTGATGCAAAGTTTCCTCTAGATTGGTAAGTAAGTAGCTGCTAATGCTAACGTTGGCTATGTAGTGATAGCAAAAACATGCTTCAATACTAAAATAATAAGATATGTGCATTATTGTAATTACTGTACGAGGATGACAGAAGATAACCTTAGATTGATCAGCACTGTCTCCAGACTTAAAGCTGCTATATGTAAATTTTTGCTATTGCTACGTAGCCAGTGTTAGCATTAACTGCTGTTTACTCATCAAGAGCTTCAGCCATTGTTGTGTTAACAAGTTATCAAGAGGTGTGAATATGTCCTCTGAGCATCACTACTTCTTGATCCTCTCATGTTGGATGCTACAGTGACTCACTACTGCAAAGTTAAAATTATGAGATGGGATAGGGCTAGCTGGTTAGCATGCTAACTTCAGTAGAGGAAAAGAAGTGATAGAAACAGATAAAACATCGGTGTTGTTTTCTATAGCTGGAGACAGCTCTTGATGCTAAACTTGAAACCTTTGTTCCAGAGTGGTAAAAAACCAGATGCTAATGCTAACGTCATGTAGCGATAGCAAAAACGTGCATATAGCACCTTTAATTTAAAATAAGAAGGTAGGATGACAGAAGATAACCATAGATCGTTCATAAAAGAAAGCGAACAGATGATTTTGATGCCTCTCTCTCTCTCTATCTGTCTCTGTCTCTCCCTCTCTCTCTTCACCTCCCCCCAGTTCGTCTCCATGACAGTATTTCAGAGGAAGGCTTCCACTATCTCCTCTTTGACCTGTGAGTTGCTTCGTTTCCTCCTTCCTCTTCCTCCCCTTTGGCTCCTCTTCTTTCTTCTTCTCTTTCTCTTCCATGCTGCGCTGCTCTCCCTCCTCCTCCTCCTCCATCCTTCATCCTCCTCCTCCCTCTCCCCTGGTGCTTCATTTTCCACTCCCTTCCCTTCAATCTGTCTCCTCTGCGCTTACTTTCTTTTTTTTTCCATCTTTACATCCGCATTCTCTTCATTCCTTCTCTTCTTCTTTACCCCCCCCCTTCCTCCTCCTCCTCCTCCTCCTCCTCCTCTGCTTCTAAGGCAGTTCCCCCCATTACATAACAGTCCAACCCCACCACCTCCTCCCTCCCCTTCCTCCCCCCTTGCGGCTCCCACTTCAGCACACACACACATATACACACAGATACATCCACACTCCCCCGCACTGGAGCCAGTCTCCATGGCAACCCAGTCGGAGTGAATCCTGCAGCCGGGGTTTCCCCCTAATGAGGACATCCCCCTCCTGTCTCTGTGTGTGTGTGAGTGTGTGTGTGATGCATGAGTGAAAAAATGTACATCATTTTTTCTTTTTAGTGCGTTTTAACCTCCATCTTTGCGTCTCTCAGGGTGACAGGAGGGGAGCTGTTTGAGGACATTGTGGCCAGAGAGTACTACAGTGAAGCAGATGCCAGGTAAACACCCATGAATCTCATCTCTCTCTTGTCTTCTTCTTCTTCTTCTTCATCTCCCCCCTCCCACCTCTCCACGTGTCAGTCCTCCAGCCTCTGCAGTCCTCCAGCAGCTCTGAGAGTTGGACTCTCTCTCATTAGCACACACAGACGATTTTGACACATTGTTTTTGGCGTTAACAGGCTCTGGTTCTGATGGATAATACCTCCACGCAGCTTTTTTCTTTTTTTTCGGTATGTGAACTGAATTGCAAATCGAGGTCGAGGAGCCCCCCCACCCACCCCGATCCCGATGGGAAACATACACATGCACAAAATGCACACACACCCTCCCTCCCTTCACCCTCAGGAGGTAGACTTAAATCAATTTGACTGTGGAGGCGGTTTGTGGAGGCGGGAGAGAGAGAAGAAGAGAAGGGGACAGAAACATTAAAAGGAGGTAGAAGGAGAGACGCAGGAAAAATGAGGGAAAACTGTTTTTGTTTCCATCTGATTTTTAATATATTGGTTTTAAATCTCTCCACCTGTTGTCGTCTTAAATGACCTTTTCCACACTGTTTCCTCAATAAAACATACGTTTATTCCACGTTTGTCCCTCTGTAACTTTAGTTCAGTATCTCCTGCACTCAATCTTTGTTGAATAATCCAGAGCGTTACCTTTCAAAAGAGACCATTTTTATGGGGTTGAATTTCCAGTCAGGGCACATACGCAAACGAGCCTCAGTTTGTGGAGTATCCCTGTTTATTCCCTCCATTATTTCCTTTCCTCCCCTCTCATCTGCCTTCACTCTCCCTCGCTCTCTTTGCATAAATTATGTGTGTGTCTGTGTGTGTGTGTGTGTGTGTGTGTCACTCTTATGTGTTTGTGTGTGGGTGTGTGACTAGCATGGCTTGATTACTGTCCAACAGTATCTCGCTGACAGTTTCCTCTCTGTACTCCATCTGCACACAGACTCGCTCGATCCCTCCCTCTCTCTCTCCACCCTGTTAAACTGACGGTTCACCCAAATTACGCTGAAACATATTTTCTCACTCGTCTGTAACCGTGTCCAGCCACGCGGATGGATAGTTTGGGTTTTTAATGCGTCCAGGTTTTGAATTTTCTGCCTGGAGTTTTGTTTGCGGGGCTCTCAGCTTTGAAAAATGACAAACACCGGTTCCTTCCTCACCTCTGCACCTCCTCTGACCTGAAGTGGGCATGAATGTCAGATTATCCAGCTTCAGAAAGCAGACAGGTGCAGGCCGAGGGGGTTTCTGAAGCTTTCCATCCATCCAACAAGTCGTCCTGAAGAAGCGTAACAGGTGCTTAAGCATTGTAGCATGCTGACGTTAGCATTTTAGAGTCAAGGGCAAAGGAGTGGATTTTCATTTCAGACCCTCTCTGTCACATTTAAGTCAAAAACCCTGCTGTGCCCAAACACCAGTCCCGTCCTGAGTATCATTTTTTTGGGATTTGAAGCTTCAGTGAGGAAAATCCACCAATATATGAAGCTTAGATCTTCAGAGTCATACTTGGTCAGCATGCAGGTTGCACTAACATCAGCTGTTAGCAACAGTTTTCAGGTGATTTGTCAGTTTCCTTTGACATATCTGACTCTCATCTTTTCAAATCTGCATGTTATTCCAGACGCTTGACTTTTCCCACGTCTTGCTAGTGTAGTCGTAACTCGTAAGGCTGTTAGGTCGTCACACAAAACTATGTAGTACTAGTAAGATTAAATGTCCCTCTCTGGAATGATTAACAATAATCAATCCTGATCCATGATGAATAATGTTGGATTACTGTTTCTTGTCTCACGATCTCTTGAATTCTTATCTCCGGGTTTGTGGCGTTTCTCCAACGTTCTGAGTTGGAAATCCGACCTCAAGGAGAAACTTCCGATTAGGAACCTGGAAAGTACAACTGGAACGCACCATTAGATATCTCGAAACCAACAATATTTACATGTCAGGTTAGGGATAAGTCAGAAAATATGTCTTTATTTTAATTCTGGTGAACTGACCCTTTAATCGTCCTGTCACATGTTCTCCCTCTCCTCCTCTGTATTACTGTCTTTATGCCTCCTCCTCCTCATGTTCGCTCCTTTATCTGCTCCTCACCCTGTCGTTTTGTCTCCACAGTCACTGTATACATCAGATTCTAGACAGTGTGTCTTACACCCACCAACATGACATAGTGCACAGGGACCTCAAGGTGTGTGTGTGTCTCATTGTGTTGCATTGTCCTGCACCTTCTCTACAAAGCTTGTGTTTCCTAATTTTTGCCTGTGATTTAAAAACAACTTGCCTGTGCTTGCTGTCTGTCTGTCTGTCTGTCTGTTTGTCTGTCTCTTCTTGCGTGTCTGCCTGTCTTCAGGTTTTGCTTTTGGGACTCTTGTTGCACTATTTTAGACAGTCTGAACTAGAATAACGATTTCCTGTGGGTCCTTAGCAGACGAGCAAGAGAAAGAGAGAGAGAGTGAGTGAGAAAGCATGGGAGAGAAAGTGAGAGAGTAGAGTTCAGTGGAGTAACAGCGGAGCAGCGTCTACTTCAGATGCCTGGAAACCGGCTGAATCTTTTCGTCTAAGGCGGTGTTACTGCTGAATAAATTACACAGGAAAATGTGCAGGTTAGACACAGCGTCTCCCACATGGAGCTGCAGCACACTCCTACACTGCCTGACTAATGTTTGGCCCTTTCCTGAATACAGAAAATAGCAAACTGCACACCTTCTCCCTCGACAGTTCACAGACAGGTTCACACTTTTCTTTGTGCGCGTGCGGTGAGAGATCATACATTGACTACATGTGTGTGTGTGGCCCGTGTTGAGAGGGGGCTGCCTCTGCATGGATGCTGGATGGTGTTGGGGTGGAGGGGTGTGTGTGTGTGTGTGTGTGTGTGTGTGTGTGTGTTCAGACTAACCTGCTCCCCCTGCTGTTTGCATGCAGTCATTGCATCCAGCAGATCCTGGAGGCCGTGCTCCACTGCCATCAGATGGGGGTGGTACACAGAGACCTCAAGGTGAGTCACCTGCAGGGGTGTGTGTGTGTCTGTGTGTGTGTTTGTGTGTGTGTGTGTGTGTGTGTGTGTGTGTGATGGGAGGGATTTATAGTTGTATTTGTCTGCGTCTGACTGTTAGAGCCTGGTAAGTGCAGTGAAGTATACTTAAACCCAGCATGTCTGTGCATGTGTTGTGCGCCTGATCTATCAATGCCTGCATATTATGTGTGTGTTCATGTGTGTGTCTTTTTGTGTGCATCTATGTGTCTTTAAACTGTCTGTGCATGCAGTTAGATTCAGGCACCGTGTTTGTTTTAATAGCATTAATGTTTTCCAAGTATTTTTAACTGAAACAGGAGCTGATAACCTTTAAATTCTCACCTTGCTTCACTGATGTCACAGTGTACTCCCAGGTGTGTCAGTACACCGTGACATCACTGGGCGTGGTTACAGGTGAAGCAGTCTTGAGATATCTAACATAAACCTTTAATAATGAGATTCACTGGGATAGTTTGATTTATTTTGAGCAGTTTTTAAACCTTTGGACAAAATGTCATTTAATTTGCTGTAGCTAGTTTTAGTTACTTCCAGGGGGAAAAGTAATGAACAAAAACTTCTTTAGTTGCTCAGAATACTGTCTAAAAATAAACACAAGTGACTCAACATGAGCCAAGTGACGCATAAATGTTAAAAAACATTTTACAAGCAGCATACAACCAAAAATAACAGTTATAACACACTATAATGTAATTGTAAGTAGACACAGACAGTTTTTAGATATATAAATGATTAAAACACATAATTATAAACATGTATTGATGTTCTCAATAGTTTTAACAAAATTATTAAGATTTGACTTTAAAAAGGAGTGTTATAAGAGTTTGTTAATAAAACACAACAATGAAATGATTTTCAACGCACAGTAAAATTTTCACAAACCAACATATTTAATGATAATCCATAAACTCCAACAACAACAATAATAATAATAATAATAACGATAAGCAGATTTTACAATGTTTATAAAGCTTTAATAAAATATATTAATCTCCTCAATCTTTCATAGGCAGGTTTTCAAACAGTTTATAAATGTATTTACATTTAAAACTACTGAAGACAAATTAAATATAAAGTGTCAATAAAAATTGAACAAGGGGGTTAAAATCAAAGTTTTACTACGAAGTGTCTGTGAAACATTTCCAAGATGCAAAACAACTCTGATTCTTATTTGATCATATATATAAATATTCCTTCTCCATACTGGCCTCAGATCATCTGATGTTATTGCACTGAGACGCTTTGGGGAACTCCACAATTATTTTACCCTACAGAAGTGTCTTAAAGGTTGGACACGCAGAGGAGGAGGCCAGATGGGAGAAGTCTGAGGTTGTGGTGTGATGATTTCCCCAGAGGATGCTTATTAAATTACTGCAGGAAAAAATAGACACTGAGATGTTGTTGTTTTCTCTTTTGTTGTTTATGAAACAGGGCTAAAACATACAGACCTATATCTGCTAACCTGAAGGCATGGAGGAGAATGATGCCTAATATTTGGAGGATCAATATTTGACCCTGCAGAAAATATCATGTTCCCTATGTCCAATATGTTTGTGTGCGATACTTGGGTTTTATAAAAGAGACAACATCAAAAAAGAGGCTAAAAACTCTCCAATTAAATAAATCTCCCCACTGCCCCCACGTCAACACACTGCAGCTGAAAAACTTAACAAAACATAAGCAAATTAAGAAAACAACTTCACCAGCATGAAGACACATGTACAGCATTTTGAGCTATCTGACGACTGCTGGTCGATGTCCCAGAACAGTGCTGCGCTAACTTTTCCCATGCTCCAAGTCTTTATCCAAATTACCTGCTAGCTCAAGCTTCTATTTTTTAGCATACAGACATGAGATTTATATTAATCTTCCTGTCTAACTTCTCATCTCCGCTAAAGGCTAACAGCTCAAGGCTACATTAGCCACCACTAGCATAACACACCTGAATCTCCAAATGGCCTGCTGACAGTCCAGGTACATTAAGGGTAAATGTAGGCACCAGGGTTTGACAAGAAAGAAGATAAAAATCTTTGTTTCTGTTTCATTGATTTTGATACTACTGAAGTTAGCATGCTAAACAGCTAGCCCCAGCCTGGGTGGCCAGTCTCGTCACTTTCCGATAGTGACTCACTGAGGAAGTGGTGCAGCTCAGAGGACGTATTCTGGAAGCATTGATGGCTGAAGCTCTCTGCAGCAACTATATCACCACCACCACCACCACTTACAGGCTGCTCCTTAAACCCAGAGTCTCGTCTGCCAGGAATAAATTTGGCATGAAATCTGATAAAGAAGGATTAAGTGGCTTTTGACCTTGTACCAGAGCCTCTTTAGGTTATAATTCAATAAGTTGTTCACTGTACTGTATCGGAGTATAATAAGAGATACAGAGGGTGCTGTGTGGTGCAGAGTATCTATCCTTGTCACATATTTTACTGCAGATTTCAGCCCCTTTAAGTACGCTCCACCTCCTGTTCATAAGTCAAGTCTGCTCTAATTGAGTTTTTAAATCAGCCAGCAGAGGGTGACACAGTGACTCTCCTGCAGCTGGAGCTCAACACGCAGCTGTTTCTGTGTCACTGTGGTGGAATGATTAATGGCTAAAGCCACAAATCGATCACCATTGGCATTACCTTTACAGCACAGAGCCGTTGTCCCTGTGTGAACTGTGCTCTGTAGATGTTTGTCAGATTGCTGTTACATCAGCGTCTGAGCAGGAAAGACACGAAAAGACAAGCTGTGTTTCGTCTTCCTCAAGTAAACAAACAACAAAAAAAGGCTTATACACATTTTTTTTTAAGTCCCATCTGTCTGTCTCAGCCTCAGAGTGTGTGTGTATTAGAATATGTATGAGTGTTGCCATGAATGTGTGTGTGCTGCATCTGTTGCTATTCTTAGTCCTCTGATCTGGGTTTAACTGGTTACGTCTCAGTGGTCTGTCTTTCCTTTAAAACTCGCGAAAACCACAAGAAAGGGAAGGTAAAGTTTCTCCTGAATCCAAGGCCAGGTCATCTTGAAATCTCATTGGCTCCGTACCTGAGTCATAAGGTGAAAGGTCATTGGTTTATCAGTGTAAGAGGCCACAGGTCCCTGGACTAGAACCTCTGTTTAAAGTCACATTTATAGTTAGAAAGTCAACAAAACGACAACTACAAATAGACAAAAAAGCAGAATGACCTTAGATACATAAGGAGAAACAAAACACAAGATGACCACAAAAGAAAAAACAGCCACTAAGAGACAGAAACAGCCACAAAAAGACACAAAATGACCCCAAACAAAGGCAAACTTTTCCCACCAACTCCACAAAATAAAATCAGCTTCTTCAGCTGGTTGCTTCTGTCTTCACTCAGATTTTTAAGGTGTGATTATGGGATGTGTTTAAAAAACTCACAGGATGGGAGAGTTTTACTGACGTGATGTGTGTTCGGTGTTTGTGTCGTATGTGCAGCCGGAGAACCTGCTGCTGGCCAGCAAGTGTAAGAACGCAGCAGTGAAACTGGCCGACTTTGGACTGGCCATCGAGGTCCAAGGAGACCAGCAAGCTTGGTTTGGTACGTTACTCACACACACATTTACACAGGCGGATACTTGGAGCTTTATTTACTTGTGTTTGTAAGTTTTGTCTTCTGTGCATTAGCTGTTAGCTTTAAGATAGCTTCAGTAAGTTACGTAGTGTTGCTTTAAAGGTGCATTTTTAATAGAGTGGTGCAGGAGTGTAAGTTAGCATGATAGCACTTCCTGTTCCCTCAAGACATTTTCAGGTTTTATTCTCCGACATAAAATGGGTCAGTAAATCCCCCACTCCTGATGTTTGAAGCTTTTACGTGTCTTAAAAAAGGCGGTTGCTAACGAGTGTCTAAATGAGACTACAGAGGTTGTCGGGGACGTTAACATGAAAACCCATCTACTCACCAGTCCACCTTTACAGCCTCGTTGTGTTTCTACTCACGCTCTTTCAAACTCTCACTAACTTTTGTAGAAGAGCTCAGAGCTAAATGAAATGACCAGTTGGAAGCTTAGTGGTGGAGACGTTGACGTCATGTGACCGTGGTGTAGCTCGTTTGTAGCCTAACATTAGCTTCTTACTTCTGGAGATTGGATTTACAGTCACAGTTTATTTTCTGGAATAATCCAGAACACAATGAAAAAATCCCATTGGCTTTTTGTGGAGGAACCAGGCTGATGCTGACTTCAGGACTGGACCACAGAAACACGTCCTTTCTCCACCACTGTATTAATCACAAGTAAAAGGGTTCCTCCTGAGAGAATCTAAAAAAGTCCAGTTTTCTCTTTTAAAGTAAAGCTACAGGAAACTAAACACCTACCGGTTTATTTCCATCCTCCTCCTCTTCGTCGTCTTTATCACGCCGGGCTCTGTTGCCTTTAGAGCTGTCACACTGACGACTGCAAAGCTCTTTGATGAAGAGAAGTGTAGGCTTCCACAGGACTGTTGATCCATACTGTCATCTTATCGTTTTTCTCTGCGTGCCCTTGAGCCTCCTCTTCCTCTCATCATCTGACTGAAAGGCCGCTTCTCTCGTTCTTTTTGTTTTCAGTTTCATGTTCTTTGGTCGTTCCAGTTCTCAGCTAAAGTCTAATTAATCGTGTTAAACTGAGATCACCTGCCTGGTCCAGTGTCACTGCCGGACTCCTGGGCTCATTTGTGCTCAACAGCAAACACAACAGATTGAAATAAATGCAGTAAATGCACTTTTTACTTTGACCCAGAGCCAAAATAAAGAGGACTGCAGCAAGCTAAAAGCTCTGACTGTTCATTAAACTACATTTTCATAATACACTCAGTGCAGTGATTCTCTCTCTTGGACTCTTTTATTTTATTTCGGCCATGATTCATCATTATTTCGCAGGTGTGGTGTTGCATTAATTAACATATTTAACTAAAGACGCCTTCACACTCTGTGATTTTGGGCTTTTCTGGATAAAAATTTTGAGCTCTGACAACTAAAGACGTCAGATTCTGACTAAATTCTCATTATGCAACTGCAGAAAAAAAACATATTTATCTCAAATTCACTGCTAAAATCTGTGTTTTATGTTGCCCTCTTTCTTGTTGCTTGTTGATCAGTGGTGGAGGAAGAAGTACTCAGACCTTTTATTTAAATAAATAAATGTCAAATGATATTTTAGGGTCTTTAATGGAAGTGATTTTATTAAATCAGCAGATGATATTGCCTCATATCGATCGCTGGCTCCTGAATTGAATCGAATGGAAACCACAGCACAGCAGACTTTGTGATATCAACAGAAACTAGTCATTAGAGTCTGCCGTAAGCATCTCAGTGAATAAGTTCCACCTGTAGAAGCGATACTTAGACTGAACTGGACTCTGGATTGTGTTTATCTGTGTTTGCATGTTCAGGTTTTGCAGGGACTCCCGGCTACTTATCCCCAGAGGTGCTGAGGAAGGAGGCGTACGGTAAACCCGTAGACATCTGGGCATGTGGTGAGCTCTTTGTCTGTTTATTTATTCCTCACCGTCGCTGCCGCTGCCGCCTCCTCGCTCTCCTTCTTGTCACTCACACAAAGGTCTGTGTGTTTGGGTGTGTAGGTGTGATCCTCTACATCCTTTTGGTTGGATACCCTCCGTTCTGGGACGAGGACCAGCACAAACTCTACCAGCAGATCAAAGCTGGAGCGTACGATGTGAGCTGTTATCACCGCCCTCCACTTCTCTGCATTTAAACCGGACATTATGTTTGTATGTGTGATATAAATGCGGCATGCATGGGTTTGTATGTGCTTTAGTTTCCCTCCCCAGAGTGGGACACAGTGACTCCGGAGGCTAAAAATCTGATCAACCAGATGCTGACTATCAACCCAGCCAAGAGAATCACAGCCCAGGAGGCTCTGAAGCACCCATGGGTCTGCGTAAGTACATACAGTACATGTACACATACATATACACACCCTGTATATCAGATCTCCTCCAACAATTTGTCATTTTTTAAAATCCCCCAACAGCAAGTTTGTGAACATCTGTCCAAAGCTAAAAGCCAAAATATGAGCACCATCTGTTTCCAAACATGCGATCCCTGATATCTGCTGATACTGGGTCAGCTTATCTTGAACGATTTGGGCAAAAGAGCAACTTATCTCGGGGATAAGCACTTCTATCTGCTCATCATCAACCAAAATATCAGGATCACCAGCTTACAGGTTCGCCCAGGACACCCTGATATGTACAGTTAAGTTTATCTGAGAAAGTCTGGGGTACATAGAAGTGGAAAAAGACACTTAAAATAAGTGTGGCTCCTTCCTAAAATAAAATCACAAAGTGCTTTATGCTCTAACTTCCAGGGCTACATTTCCAGATATCATTTGATCTTAGAACATTTATCTTTTTAATAATTTTTCCTGCTTTCTTCTGTCTGTAATCTTTGGATTTTGAACAGAAATTATAACGCACTATGAAGGCTCTTCCATTTCTTCAGGCTTCAGAGTGAGTGCAGGCACATGTTGGTAAGAGCTTCTTAACGCTGGCTGAAGATGATGCTGAGCACATGTTTGTGTATTTAAATTTGTATTTATGCAGGGCTGTATATTAAGAATACACACAGCACCAAGTGAACGTGGAAACAACACAAAGTAATGTTTTATATTTGGAACATCTCTGTGCAGTAAACGTCTCTCAGCCGGCTGCTCTTTATGATTCATGTTCGTCCTTCACCAAACTCCAGGTGATTAACAGTGTTAAATTGTCAGTGACTGAACGTAGCAGGTGTTGGTGTCAGTCCAGGCTGTTCTGGTTCGGTTGAACCAGTTCCCAAATGCTGTCCTACAGGAGCGTCCCTCTTATCTTCAGCAGACTCCGAGCACCTCCTCTCTCCGTCTCCTGCTCTTTGTCTTATTGAACAGATTTCGTTCTAACTTCAGAGCCTCCTCCTCCTCTGAAGCTCGAGTGTTGTCTCTCACTTTGGATAAAAGCCACATTAAAACCTGCTAACTGGTTTAATGTCGGGGCTGATCAGTGTATTCTGCCAGCAGCCGGCTCATATGCTTCACATGTCCTATCACACACTGTATTATAAAACAGAATGAGTGTGTAGAGGGCTGTCAGGACACTATAAAACCAACTTGAATCTATTTTGCCCGGGGTTTTTGCCAGAAATGTCGTCACCTAAAAGAGCCTGAGAATCAACACGTTGCAGCGAAGCGACTCTCTCTCTCCGACAGCTCCTGCCCACATAAACCTGTCACTGTCAGAGCTGCTCCTCTAACGTTTTATTTTCAGCATCTCTTTCTCTTGTCTCCCCGCAGCAACGCTCCACAGTGGCCTCTATGATGCACAGACAGGAGACGGTCGAGTGCCTGAAGAAGTTTAACGCCAGGAGGAAACTCAAGGTGTGAAAACGCTCGATGGGTCAAAATAAAGTTGTTTCTTCGTCTTCCTCTGATCACATTTACCAGTTATCTGTTTATTAAAATGTGACAGGACATTTACAGATATTTGGCAGCTCATGCACACAGAGGGATGTTGTGATTTTGTTCCTGAGTAAAACTTAATTATTAAATAATCTGTCATTTAGCTTTGGCAGCTCTGTATTGTTAATATTCAGAGAGAACAGGTAGAAATGTTGTGACAGGGAGGAGGAAGAGTGTTTTTTTGTTTTCTCACTGGTTCAGTCACTGAGAGATTTGAACTTATTTTGTCAAATGGGACTTTTTATCCAGTTTTAAGCCTCATTTTTATGATACACTGTTTAGATTATGGTTGTTCTTAAGTACTGATGAAGGATTTTAGTCGTCAGACGTCTGAATCTGAAGTTATCGGAGAAAAAGCTGAGCTAACGTTAGCAGCAGCCGCCGTTAGCCGCCAAACTGCATCAGAAATACACAGATTTTTAAAATTACATACTGTGCCTTTAAGTCGGGACTCTTGTGTAATTCCTATAAGCTCACATGTCGGGGAAAAATCATTTTTAAAGACTCATCTGATCTTAGAAGAATCTCCTCAACAACTTCCTACGAATTTCATTTTATTTGTTAGTGTGAGAGAATATTAGAGATAGTTCTTATTATAGTGATTTTAGAAGGTCTCTCTCTGCATATTTAACCTCTGACAGTGTTTAATTCAGACTTTAACCAGGCTGCCACATGTCCAAAACACTCTTTTCACTCGTGTCTTCTTCTCTTCCCCCCGACAGGGCGCCATTTTGACCACCATGCTCGTCTCCAGGAACTTCTCTGGTGAGTGCTGCGTGATAAAAAGACGAGAGAGAGAGAGAGAGAGGAGGACAGGATGACATCCCATCTGTCTTCTGCCATCTCTTCACACATATACACACAAACACACACACATGAACACACAGCAGGTTGATGGGCGGCAGTGTTAGAGGGAGCAGGATATTTGCTTGGTTTTCGGAGCCTTCGTAGCCTCAGACTCAAACAGTAACAACATGTTTGACGAATTCTTGTGGCTGAGCTCGATGCTGGTGATAGACGAAGCAGAAACAGAACTACATCTGAGCTTTTTAATTTACACTTTAAAGCAGTCTTTAAAGTCTTTTTAACTGATGTACAGTTCTTTTATTGGTTTAAATAAGGATATTTGATATGATCTGCTGTTTCTGAATAACTAGGCCTATTTGAAAATGTATATTTCCTCTGAAAATATTCATTCAAACCCAGAATTACTTTGTAAAAAGTGTGAATATGAATATTTTAGGTTAAACTTATCAATCTTTTATAAAGATGCTGTTTTATTTTATCAATCTGATCCTGATAATTGATCCAGAAACACATCAGTGAACCACACTGTTGCACTGGATGATAGTTTCCTTCATCACTGTGAACACAGCATCAGTCGAGCATCAAATGTGGATTAATCCGCTGCTAAAAATAGTTCCCGAACACTTTCTGTATTTCCTCCTGTTTGAGTAACTTCTGCTGAAAACCACAGTGTTTTTAAAGATTTGCGTCTCCAGTAGGAACCAGAGGAGGGAAGTCAGAGAGAGTAGAGACGGATTAACACTCTCTTGGTTTTGGTTTTCTCTCAGGATTTGTTGACATTAACATTTCCTGCCTCAGCTCGATCTAACCACCTCCTCTCTGTGTGTCTCAGTGGGTCGGCAGACTACAGCCCCTGCCGCCGTCAGCGCCGTGGCTGGAACGACCGCCGGCATCGTGGAACAAGGTAAACTCACCTGTGTAATTTAAACTTCTTCTCTGCTTTTTCTTTTCTTTTCTTTTTTTTTTGACCTCTCCTCTCTTAAAACTTCACGTCCTTTTCCTCTCCCTGAACTCGCAGCAGACATGATTAAAACGTAAATCTCCCAGAGTCACAACATCACACACTCCCTCTATCCCTCAGCTTGTTTTAATCTCTCTTCCCTAAATCTTTCCCCTCCTCCTCCTCCTCCTCCTCCTCTAATGCTTCTCAAATGTTTGCCAAGGTAAGCAGCCTCATCTCTCATCTGGGGAGGGGGGGGGTATTACTGTTCAGATTGTCATGGGCTTCTCTGCCCTGCAGACACACTGTGTACAGTTTGGTGTGCATGCAGCAGCTTAGATGTTTTGATGCAAAAAAATCTAACAGTTGTGCAGCGTAGCTTTCAAGTCGGGGATCACACAGTTGCCCGGGGGGGGGTCGGTGTTACTCCAGTGAAGGATTAACATCAGCAGAACTTCTGTTTGTACTCCCTCTGACATTATGAATGGATGCATGTTTATTTTCTGACCTCTACAGTACGGTGTCGTGTACGGTTCCTGCCCATCATTGAACTCTGTGGTGATTCCAACTAATCCATCCCACTCTTCAGATTAACAAACCCATTATCACATACCTGCATCTCCATCCCGTCATGCTTTCATTCCTAATCCAGCCCCCCCTTCCTCCTCCTCTCGATCTGTGCCTGTGCGTGCATCTGTGTGGAGTGTGTTTGGATTATATGGAGAATTAGTTAGACTTTTTCCCCCCCTCATGCCCTCTGCTTATCTAATGCTTTGGGCAATGGATCAGGGTTAGGAGGTGCCAGTTGGAGGGAGATTTTTTTTTTTAAATGTGTGTGTGTGTGTTTATTCGTTGGGGTTTTAATGTCTTTTTACAGGACGGACGCACAGACAGAGGGAGGGTTTTTTTTCTTTAGAGGGAGGGATGAGTTCTGGTCAGTGTTTTTTTTTTTTTTTTTTTCCTCCCTTAAGGGTGGTGAAGGGGGAGGAAATGTGGAGAGAAAAGCATTGTCACTCTGTGTGTGTTCATTTTTTGAGATTTCAGACGCTTTGATGAGCAGGTGATTTTTACATTTTGGTGTTTTTTGTAGCCGCTGCATGCATGCATCACCGTGCAGCTGTGTTTGTGTGAGCTGTGGTCATCTGAAGGTGTATGATGTGTACTCTGCCATCTGAGGGTGTGTCGTTCTGCCTCTCTGCAGCAGCCAAGAGTCTCCTCAACAAGAAGGCTGATGTCAAGGTAAGCTAGCCCGTCTCTCCTCTCTCTTTCATTTTCATCTGCGCTGTTTTCCTCTCTCCATCCTTGGCCGTCCTTCCTCTGTTCAGATGCCCTTTGCCTTCAGAACTACTTTTATTATTCCATAAATATTTCGATCAAAGGCGGATGCAAAACATTGGGGGTGATTTGACTTTGTCGAGCGCTGTGGTGTTCACCTTTAAAGGTGCAGCGTAACCATAATGTCTGTCATTTCCTGCCTTTTACATTTATTTCATGTCGTAGCTCAGAGATGCATCGATACCTCTGTCTTTATTATTGTCTTGATTTTATTCAATCACCTTTGGATTGTCAAGTAATCTAATATTATTGATTTTCATGGGAATCCCCAAAAAAGGTAGCTATAACAAGAGTTATACAGCAGCCCTGATTAAATACACAAGTGAATAAAGTTGCTGAAATACCACAGGTAACATCCATCACTGCAGAATCAGTGTTCAAAAAGATTGGTCGTAGTTTTAAAACAATACAACAATAATTGCGTTGATAATATAGATATTAATCACTGTATATTTACAGTAAAATATGAACAAACTGTACACCTGTTTGTTCAGTCATGTAGCTACAGATCAGGAGCTTCAGTTAATGTTTACGTCAAACGTCAGATTGGAGAGAAAATGTGACCTCAGTGACTCGGTTGTTGCTGATCTGAGTGTTTCTGAAACTGCTGATCTCCAGGGATCAACAGTTTCCAGAGTTTTTGCTCTGACTGGAACCAAAAACAAAAAACAATCCGGAGAGCAGCCGTTCTGTGGACGGAGAATGGTCAGACTGGTTGGTCCACAACACCTCCAACCTTGAGGTGGATGGACTACAGCAGCAGAAGACCACGTCAGGTCCCAGTCCTGTCAGACAAGAACAGAAATCTGAGGATGTGGTGGACACAGATTCACCAGCACTGGCCTGTTGAAGACTGGAAACACGCAGCCTGGTCTGATGGATCTGGACGGTGGATGATAGGCTCAGAATTTGGTATCAGCAGCATGAATCCATAGATCCAAAACAGTGTGGAGCCCGTTTCTCCGCACACTTAACTCCAATGAATCAAGGTTTGAATACCACAGCTTAATCTGAGTATTGATGCTGACCATGTTCATCCCCTTACGACCACAGTTCAAACTGGTTTCATGGACATTACAGCGAGTTAAGTGAATTTCAGAGGCCTCCCCCAGTCATCTTTGGGATGTAGTAGAACAGGAGATTGGCAGCTGATAAATCTGCAGAAACTTCAAATAAACTTACGAGACTAAAACACAAAATAAACCTGTTTTTCTAGAGAGACCCGGCTGAAACAGAACAAGAACAATTACTGACAAGCACACCCGTAGACGTACATTCATCTGTACAGGGACTTTAAATACTTTTATTTTGAAGGTTGAATCCTCTCACTTCCTCTGCTAACTTCTCTGTCCTCTAACTGTCTGAGCTGTGTTTCCTCCTCTTCACGCTCAGACGCCTCAGTTTGGCACAGCTGGCGCGTTGCATCACTCCACTGCAGACATTTTTCACCCAAAATATTTCACCGTGCCAAAGCAAAGCTCATTAAAGTATTGGTGTCTGCACTCTTTCATCTCCTGAACAGAGCACTCAGACGCTGAATCTGCAGTGACTCAGACCAGACTGACGTTATCGGTGCACCTCTGTTCGCTCCTTTCTCCTCCTCAGCTCCACAAGTGTTGGTGGTTTGTTGCACTCGCACTTTGTGCTGTCGCAAATGCATTTTAATGTGTGTGTCTCTATGTGTGTGTGTGCTGTGGTGTAATGCATGTGCGTTTGCATGAGTCAGTGTAAACTCTGGATGAGCAGTTCAGTGTTCGCTGCATAGGTAATTGGTTAAATTAGTTTCTGAGCAGGATGTTCTGTACTGAATATTTTACATTGCAAAAGCTAGTGTGCACAAGATAAGAGAAATACATTTTTTAAAGTGAAGTTAATTAAATGTGGTATATGTAAGTTTTTTGCTATCGCTATGTAGCTAACGTTAGCATTAGCAGCTGTTAGTTCTACGTCAAACTCCATCCCTTTCCTCTCCAAGAGCTGTCTGCAGCAGTGGAAACCAACACCAACTTGTTTTGCTTCTGTTTCTACAATTATTTTCCTCTAAGAAAGTTAGCATGCTAACAAGCTAGCCCCATCTCGTCACGTCTAGTGATATCACTTTATGAGAGTGAGTCAGTGTAGCCTCATGAGAGGATGAAGAAGTAAAGCAGCTCAGAGGTCATTTTCTGACCTCTTGTCTGAATTTTTGTCGCATTAACACAACGTTTTATTATGTAAACACAATGATGGCTGAAGCTCTTGGTCAGTAAACAGCTGCTAATGCTAATGTTGGCTATGTAGCGATAACAAAAACTTACATATAGCACCTTTAACAATTCCTCAGTTCAAGCTACTTTTGAGAAGTATAAGAAGTGCCAGGTTGTTGTCTCAAACTTGTGCACACATTTAAATAACTGACAGAGTAAATGCACAAAATATGGATCTCGCTTCATAAGAGCTAGGGATCCTGTTTGTACACAAATAATGTATGGATCCAGTTTCCTCACATGTACACAAGACGTGGATATTGTTCAGACAGATTATATGTTATTTATGCAAACAAGATCTCTATCTTCTTCACGCAAAATCATATTTTATGCACAGATAAGATAATAACTTTATGCACACATGATACTGATCTTGTTTAAACAACTAAAAAGACATGGATCTTATTTGTGCAACATAATAAATGAAGAAGATACCTGCTTTGTCCACACAAGATAATTAATACACAGAAGACATGCATCCTTTTCACACAAGATAATGTTGTGTGTGCATAATATTTGAATCTTATTCACACGCGATAAAACAAACCATTACATTTTTTGGCACTGTGGGAGCTCCGTACCTTTCAGAGTTGAAGGTGTATGAATTATGTTAAATAGAAAACCATCCGATCGCTGCCTCTCTTCTCTTTCATTAACCTGCATCTCCTTTTCCTCCTTCAGCCTCTCCTCTTCCTCCCTCTCTTCCTCTGCACTCTACACCCCCTTCCCCTCCCTCCCTGACTTGATGCTAATCTCAGATTATTTCCCACCAGATGATTAATCTCTCATTACATAATCACAGCTTCTCCTCCTTGGTGCACCCTGACGTCACGCCAATGCACACAACCCTGGAGCTATTTCAGTATTCCTGCATCAGCACAGGCACCCTCTCCCTCTCCCTCTCTCTCTCTCTCTGTCGTCCACACTCGTCTCAGTTTCCAGCAATTTCCTGTGAATATGTTTTTTTTATTGTCTTTCCAAGCAGGTGCAATAGCCAAAGGCAATCAAAGAGAGATAAAATCAATTGTTATATAATGGTGGTAGACTGTTTTATCATCCTCAGAGGAGAGCATTGGTAGCTTTGTTATTGAAGTCATGATCTACACACATATTCACATCTTACAGTCTCATTGTAGGGAACTGCTCTTTTATACTGAGTGAACTACACAATAAGCTCTGATTCTGTGAGCTGCAGGTCAAAACACATCCAGGTTAAAACACGGATACACGTTTTTTAATGTGCAACTCACCCAGTCAGTGCTCGGTGAGTGTAGTGCCGACTAATCTGTGTTTCCCAGTCCATTTATAGTGAAGCAGATCGCTCTATGTCACCTTCTGCCCCTTGTTTTTTGGCTCCTGGTCTTCACAGGATGAACCCTAACGTCTTAACGTTCCAGTGACCCATTGACCTTTGCTTTAGCACCATCATCAGGCCATGACATTAATTAAGCACGGGCTTATCGGAGCATGAGAGTACAGTATGACTAGATGAGGCTTTCAGACATGGCAGTGCAGTGGAGTCATTCCCAACAGGATGGTTAATGTGTGTGAACAGAATATAATATGAACTTAGGACCCTGGGAACATGAACGCTCCTTTTTGAACCTCAAATAATCAGTTATTTTTGAATTAACAATAGATCAGAACCAACAGAGTTAATCTCAGCTTTTTGGCGTCTTTCAGATTCTTTTGGTTTTGCAAATTTGCCGTTTTGGTTCATTCTCACTGCTCTCATCCAGCAGACAACTCTTTTTCAGCAAAAAACCTCTGATAAATCAACACGTATGCTGCAGGCCCAGCTGCAGGCCACTAGCCGGTAAAGGAAGTGGAGCATTTAGCAGCTAAAATGCTTCATATTTCCCTGAGGGTTTGTTAGAAACTGAATCAGGGCTAAAAGGAGAGAGAGTATCTGCTGGATGTGTAAATAGGCCACAGTTTGCTGCTACATTAGCTATAATAACTGGATCAGGCAATTAATATGTCAAAGAATTAATAGGCCAAAAAAGTCCATTGATGTTGCTTTAATTATTTGTAGTAAAATCATTCCTGGTCCTGTCTTAGCTCTCTGTATGTAAATCTGAAATGATCTTTGTTGAATCAGTGACTCAGGAAAATGAAGGTGGACTCACAGGGCCACGTTTCTCAGATGTAATTGATGTGCAAGTCGAGCAAACCCATTTTCCTCCATTTCCTACCAAATGAAACATCATTATTCATCTCTGCAGCGTTTCCTTTTCTTCCTCTTAAAACTGCAGAAAATGTGATGTAGTGGTTTGTGTTCCTGTAACAGAAAGATACAGTGATTCGTTTAGTGGGAATATAAATCACCTCCCCCCTCCTAACAGAAACCCTCATTAGAGATAAATACCCATACGCTGCAGTGCATTGCTCAGTCTTGTGCTTCCCTCTGTCTGGGTGGTTTGGTTGATTTGTTCCTGCTGTCCGTTATTGTTCAGCGTCTCTGATCTTGTTTGACTGAGCAACTTTTGGAGAAACCTTTTGGCCTCTGGTCAGAGAATAGATCTCTCCCCATGACCTGCTCCTCCCTGATAACAGTGTGTTCAACAAAAGATATGATTTCTCTGTCTTTGTTCTCCTTCCTGCTTTTTACAGTCGTATTTACAGAAGACAAGTGCCTCAGATTCCTTTGTTTCCACTCAGTGTCCTCTGTGACCTCTCAGGTCAGCAGAAAATGTAACAAAGACTGAGAGCGAGTGTAGTGAAGAAGACGTCCAACGGACATAACCGAGCTCGAAAGACGAGGAAATGTGAAAAGAAACGTCCAATGAAGTCGACACGTGGAGATATTTGTCGATCCTTTAGACCCAAGCAGGTGCTAGTGGTCCCTTAAAACAACCAGTGTGAAACCTGCACAACAACAGACCGTAGTGTCCACTTTCTCCAGCGCCATCATATCTTCACATCTCACTTAAAGAGTAAAAAGGAACCTTTAAACTTGACAGAAATAGATTCATATCATGAACTGATCGTGTTAAGATTGTTTTCCATATCTTCCATGTCGTCCAGCCCTGCTTCCAAATGAGCTTACAGAGCAAAGAGAAAGTCTTTACATCTGGTCGATCCCATAGCCTTTACTTCTCCGTCTCATTATCTTTTCATCTCGACTCAGGGACTCAGAGCTGGTGGGGATTTCTTGTGAAATTCAGGAGTTTTAGTTTCTTCCTGCTGTTGTTTTGAGCTCTCCCCATGTCCTCTCCCTGTCCTCCAAGCTGCCTCTTCTCTCTCCTTCATGGTTTGATGGAGAACGCCAATCTCACTTTCTCTTCACTCTCTCCTCCGTCCTGTCACTTTCTCCTTTCATCCGTCGCTCCTCCAAGTTTTCTGAGCAGTGTTTCATCCCTCTACATCGCCCAGTGGTTCCCAGCAGACTGTATCCTACTGCTCCCATCCAGTTTTTTGAAGAGGTTTAAAATTCACACTCAAGCCTTCGTCCAAGGCCAGTTAAGAGCTTCCAGTTCATCTTTCCTGCATCTTTCAGGAAATTAGACGCTGACTTTACCTCAAGTTATTTCTAAATCACTTCTGAACAATTCTAGAATCAACTCACCCTGTTAATGTAAAACCCATAATCAGCTTTCACACTGACTCAGTCTGGAGTTCATTAGTTGTTACTGGAGTTTGGCCAGCAACCAAAGTAGCCTCAACTCAACCCTGTCTCTTGGTAATTACATTCATACATTACTAAGCTGTCTTCCCAATTACAAATGCAACAGCAGGCTGGAGTTTTTGAAGGAATTAGTATCAGATATTTAGGCCAAAAACAAATGTGTTGTGTTTGTCATAAGATATTCTATAGTTTGACCTGCTGGTGGCGCTAGAGGAGAGGCCACAGGTTTACCAGTCAGTAGGGTTCATCCTCTTGGGACCATGAACATCTGATTTAATGGCAATCCTTCTCATAGCTCCTGAGATATTTCAGTCTGACCAAAGTGGTGCAGTGACCGACTGATACCTCCATTCCTTTTTACCCATAACTGTACATCTGTATAGAAGCCAGTGTGTTTCAGTGCCACATATGAAGACAATACAGTTTGATTCAGAAAAGAGAACTAATTTGATCCAGACAGGGTTTTACAAAGCAGCAGGAGAAAGTGAATGAGTCCCACTCCCACTGGTTGACAGTAGGAGACTGTGGTTGTTCTCCTGTCATCAGTGAGTATTGAATGAGGCTTCTGTTGTTAGCAGTTCAACACATCAAGGCCACCACAGTGTATCAGGTCAGTTATCAGATCATTGGTCTGCAGAGTTCACACGTAGGTGAAGCTGAGTCATTTTATCGAGTCTGTTCACACACCACTCTAAGGACACCACAGCGAAGGCTGCACAGATGATGGATTTTAAATTTGACTTTTCATCTGAATGCTTGTTTATCCCTCTGGCTGGATCGCCGGCAGGATAAACATCACAGCAAATACCTTCAAAGGGGAGATCCGATGCTTTAAAATCGCCGGGTGATTTCTGCCCTTTGATTTTCAGTGACACTAATGGGCGACCCTAATGCCAGTGTAATGCCACAGATGGGTGCCTCAGTAGCTACAGAAACTGCCATAAGCCCCCAGCTTTACTCGGGAATGTCTCCTAACTGTTTTCCCATTAGAGCTGCAGTGAAAGATTTAATGGAGATGGTTAGTTTCATTAGATATAATGGCACTGAGGTGTAAGCACATCATCTAGGAGCACAACTTTAATGTTTCTTTAATGTGTCTTGATTGTGTTAATCAAAATTAAAACCAAGGATCTCAACCTGGTTATTACCTTTATATAAATACTAAACAAGTCAAGTGCTGAAATGATTAGTCCCCCACTCCTGATGTTTGAAGCTTTTACGTGGCTTAAAAAAGGCGGTTGCTAACGAGCTTTTTACTTCTGGAGGTTGGATTCAGGCTTCAAACATCAGAACAGTGGTGTTCATCTGTGAAGATTATCTGATCAACTAAACCTGAAGGATCAGAAACTTTAGCTGCTCACTGTTTATTTTCTGGAATAATCCAAAACACAATGAAAAAATCCCATTGGCTTTTTGTGGAGGGAACCAGGCTGATGCTAACTTCAGAGTTGGACTACAGAAATACATCATCCCCTCACCACTCGATCAGTCGGTCAATCAAAAAAAGTGATCAGTTTAATCAATAAAAGACTATAAAGTAGTAGATTAGGGCCCACACTGTTCTCAAAAGTCAGATCCTCTTTTACAGTAAATTATTAAACCCAGTCTTTATGGATATGTTTTCATTTCTGAGTCATGCGACTTTCCTTTTAGCGTTTGCCTGTTGATGCCAGGAGCTCTTTAAATAGTTGATTAGTTTCATACCTGAGTGTGAATGTTCAGTGGCACATTTGTCGACAGATATGGACTCACTTTAGAGGCGTTATTTCTGTTCAGATGTTCCAGTTTGATAACCTCAGTGACCCTCTAAGATCCAATTAAAGTTGCACCCAAAAATACCAAACATTTACATACCTTTCAAATGTTCCTACATCATCTCTGAACTCGCCTCTTTCTCCGACTCTTTCCATCTTTGCCCCGAAACGACCAGCATTTTATTTTGTTTCTGTCTTTTTTTAATTTAATTTTTTGTCGTCAGTCCAACACAGTTATCAATTACAGGCAGCCCTGCTGAGGAAAATAACCAGCAGAAAACACGGTTAATAGTTTTCAAGCATGAAGCCGCTGCGTCGCGTCTGCATTTGTGTGTTTGTGCATGGCTGTTAGTGAAGCAGAGGAGTTGTTGGTCACGTCCATGTGAGTCCTTATAAACAGAGTGTCTGTACATTTAGCATGTCGTTGGCTATTCGTACTGTCTGTGTGTGTGTGTGTGTGTGTGTGTGTGTGTGTGGCCTGTTTAGCCTCACAGTCTTTTTGACCTCATCATCATCCTCCGCTGAAGACACATTAAGGGACACTAATGTCTGTCTGGAAGAGCACATGTAGTTTGACGAAAATGGATGTGATGCTTGTTTCTTTATATCTGACAGATGTTGCAGAGGTGCACAGCTGTCATTGGTTTAATTTGCCATCTGCCAAACGGCATCTGCAGCCAGTGGAAAATGAAAAAACTCCTGAACGTCCGAGCTCTGCCTGGGGTTGATTTGGATTTTACTGCAAATAGAAATGAAACATGATGAGTTGTAGAAAACCTTTTTGTTGAATTAATAGTCAGAAACGTGGGGGAAACCTTTCTGGATCTGTGGCGTGTCTGTGTCTATCTCCGCAGCACTCTGCTCCTATCTGCTATTTTTACCTGTATTACACTGTTTTTTTTGTATTTGTATGATGTACCACCCACTTTACAACCAGCAGATGGCACCTCTCACCATCGCTGCTGCTGCTGAGCACTAATATAGCACTTTGTGTTTCCTGCACAGCCCCAGACAAACAGCACGAGAAACAGCATAGTCACCAGTCCCAAAGGCAACGTCCCCTCTGCTGCACTGGTATGCAGCTCTGTGTCTGTCCGTCCGTCCGTCCGTCCGTCACAAACACTGTCAAAATGCAGAGTGTGTGTGTGTGTGTGTGTGTGTGTGAAAGAGAGAGAGAGAGGTGTGTGTCATTTTGGACGCTGGATCATTGTGATGCAGCTTTTAGAGGAATAATGTGACAGTTTGAGAAATGCACTTATTCTCTGTGTTGCCCAGAGTTAAAGGACAGGTTTATGTTTGAAGTTAAAGAGGGATTTACCCGCTGTAATTAACACTCTTGATCATCCTGGACATTAAAAGGTCCCTTGGTAATGTGCCTCTGTTTAGGTCGGTCCATTAAAAGGCAATAATCTGATGCATCAGTGGAGAAGACCCAGAGCTGACTCGCATCTTTTGGTATTTTTTAGCTGCCGTCGTCCAACAGCGTGAGGCAGTTCTGACTATTACAAAGCTAAGCTCAGGAGAATCAGGCTAGCTGTTTCCCCTGTTTACCAGTCTGTATGCTAAGCTAAGCTAACCACCTCCAGGCTCAGTATCCTCATTTACGTCTCAACAAGACAACAGATAAGTGCATTTTCCCAAATGTAAAAATATACAACAACAGCAAAGACAGACTTTATTAAAAACTCACAGCAGAGGACAGCCTGTAGACTTTGCTGCTGCTGTATGAGATTAAAACGTTTGTGTATTTTATTTTTCATGACTGTAAGATTTCACAGGTGTATATTTACACAACAACAAGACAACACCTGTGTGATTTGTGTGTTGTTTGTGTTCTTCTATATTTTTGTTATTGTCAGTAAATTTTATGAAAAGACCAAAACCAAACAATGGTTCAGAGGGAGGAAACAGTGTGGAGTAGAGCTGTAGTGAGTCTTTGGAGCAGCAGGACGGTGTGTGTGGGACTGAGACTCTGTTGTTGGTTTTGGGCTTTTCATGAGATTTATTGACATTAAAAATAATTTTAAAAACTGACACATATTGAAGAAAAGATGATTATTAGATGTAGTAGAGAGACGATTACAATCACTCATTAACATTGATCATTTGGGACTCGATCACCCGCTGCCATTAACTGTTTATAATCCTTACTCAGAACTTTTTTTTCTGCTTCTTCTCTCTGTTAAACCTCCTCTTATTTCTCAAAGTGAAATCATTTTGTCACCATTAAAACATTCCCCTCGTTGTTGCTTCTCTTTATCTCCATTCATCTCTCCACCCACTCTCTTCTCTCCTTCCTTTCTCTCTCTTCTCTTTCTCTCCATTCTTCCTCCAGGAGCCTCAGACTACTGTTATCCATAATCCAGTAGATGGGATCAAGGTACATCCTCCTCCTCCTCCTCCTCCTCCTCCTCCTCTCTCCCTCCATCTCTTGATTTCTTGACCTTTTTTTCATTCTCGTCTTCACTCTCCTTTCTCTATCTGTGTGGGTAAAGCTGTATTTAGAAAAACCTTTTTTTGTTTGTTTATTTTTTGCAGGATGTGAGTATTTCGTTGAGTGTTTTTCCGTGTGCATCTGTTTGTGTATTTATGCATGAGAGAGATGAAGTGAGAGTGAGAGACGCTGAGAAGCTGAGAGGTGTTTGGTTGTCTTATACTGCCCCTCTGTGTTCAGATGAATGGGAGCTCAGTGGTCCTGCTGCAGGCTGAGCGATCCATGTATGTCAGCAAGACGTCCGCCAGATTAACCCTGTCCTGCTGTTCAGTTAACTGTGTGTAACGGTGGCTAAACGTCGTGTGCTGTGTCCGTCCTCGCTGACTTGGCTCGATCCTCAGACGGGATTGTGCTGTTGTGCCACTGAGTCACACGTCGAGCTGTCGTGTTCTGTATTTCTGGCAAAAAATCGTGGAGTCAAGTTGTAGAATTGGTGGCAGAAATTTGAGGGTTTTGTGTTTGTGTGTGCATGCATCAATGAGTGTGTATATTTTGTGTTTGTATGCATATCTGAGTGTGTGTTTTAATCTTTTTTTTTTTTTGTCCGTGCACTTTGCAGGAATCATCAGACAGCAGCAACACAACCATTGAGGATGAAGATGTGAAAGGTGAGTTACACACACTACACACTGTCTACAACTCTGCAGACACGTAACTGGAGAACGAAACGTAGCAGTAGATGAAGGAGATCATGGCGGGGACATGAGACAGTCCAAGAGCCACTTTTCGTCTTGATTCTTCATATAATTCACATTTATGCACACGAGTGTGACAGATTAGGATGTTGGTGGTGTGTTGGCGGGTACAGGGAGGCTCCGTGTCGCTCTGTCCGTCTCACAGGACCAAGAGGTCATGAAGGAGCCTCGGTTAAAAGGTGGAAAGTCAATTAAACAACAGAAAGAGATGGAGAATGAACTCAAAGCAACAAGGAGACACATGATGACCGAACAGAGAAAAATGTTTTTAATCGATCATAGTCACATATTCTTCATGATGAAGAACCAGTCTCTGCTTTGCTGTTTAATTTGTATAATATAATCATTTAAAACTGTTAGCAGCTCAAACAAAACTCCATTAACTTCCACTGTACTCAGGTAAATCTCAACTTTACCTGTGCACTCAGAGATAAGTGAGAAAACATGAAGATATAGTTTGTTAAATTTGGCTGAACTGGGCCTTTAAGTGAAAATTTGAGTGGAGAGACTTTTTAACTTCTGTAAAGTGATGTGCAGACTCAAAGTGAGGGGGTGTATACAGAAAAAGAAAATAAACAACAAAATTACACAGAGAGAGGGAGGGAGGAGGGAGGGAGGGAGGGAAAGAGAGAGAGAGAGAGAGGGAGACAATCAGAGCGAGCTAAGCCTTCCTCTCAGTGTCGGGAGGAAGCGAGGGGAGAAGGACACAGTAAATCTCATCTAAAGAGCTGGGACAAGAATAGCGTGATGAGCTCAAGCAGCCTCACATGCAAACGACAGATATGATGGATGATGGATGGAGGTGGAGAGCAACGTAGCGGCTGATACGGAGCAGGAAGGGACAGTTATGTGTCTGAAAATGGGGGACATGTAGGTGAGGATTGCTTGTGTTGCTGCGGGAGGACGAAGGGAAGCAACGCAACTTCTTATATGGAAGTAGTTTTTAGGTGTGCAGTAGCATGGAGGAGATTTCACTCAGAGACACGGATGAAAGAGAGATGATTAAACAATGAGTAACAAGCTCTTAGGTGAGTCTGAACTCAGCTGTGTGTGTTTGTTAGTGTTTGTGACTGAGTTTCTTTTTTTAGTCGCGGTCATGACCTGAGTCTTGTGCAGCATCGTTCTCACCTCCCTCTGCGTTTGTTTCATCTCTGCAGCTCGCAAACAGGAGATCATAAAGATCACAGAGCAGCTTATCGAAGCTGTCAACAATGGAGACTTTGAGGCCTATGCGTGAGTCCACCGCTTCTTCTTTACTGTTGCATGAAAATCTGCAAACAGGAAACTCATCAGCTGCAGGGAAAGTGTGGTTTTAAAGCCCCCATCAGTCACAGAGAACCATTAACCTGATTGACATGCAAATGTGTTTTGTCTTTGTATTAAAAGATTAAAGAGTAATTATAGGCATTGTTTTATCCTCTCCCACTCTCTCCCTCTAACCTACCACTCAATTAAGAATAATGCTCGGCAGATTGAGTGACAGAGAGGAGGGTAAGGAAATGGAAAAAATAAAACATGGAAAATGACGCAAATTGTAAAGTAGGAAGTCAAAGTGAGAAGCTAAGTGACTTGTCATTATTTTTCCTGTTGGAAATGAGCTTCTATAAACGTCATAGTATGTCAAAGTGGTGTTGAGACATTACCAAAGCCAGAAGCATAGAACATTTTCTTCTCTGTTTTCCTTATTTTAAAGGTGTTGTATGTAAGTTTTTGCTATTGCTACATAGCTAACGTTAGCATTAGCAGTCAGTCTAAACCAAGTTCAGCATCAAACTTCATTCCTTTACTCATCCAGAGCTGACTCCAGGGGTGGAAAGCAGCAGCAATGTTAGCTCTTGTTTTGCTTCTGTTTCTACCACTGCTTTTCTTGGTGGTGCTGATAACGGCCGTCGAGCTTCAGCCAGCGTTGTGTTTACAACACAAGAAGTTAGATTATTTCCTCTGAGCAGAGCTAAGACTGGACACTACAATGTCTCACTATTGCAAAGTTGTGTTAGGGACAGGACGGGCTCAGGCTAGCTGGTTAGCGTGCTAACCTCAGATGAAGAAAAGTGATAGAAAGAAGGAAAGAGTCAGCATTGGAGTTGCTTTCCACAGCTGGAGACAGCTCGAGTTTGATGCTAAACTCACAAAGTTTCGGGTCAGTAAACAGCTGCTAATGCTAACGTTACTATGTAGCGATAGCATACAAGCACCTCATCCAGCATGTTTTTACAGGAAGATCTGCGACCCTGGTCTGACCTCGTTTGAGCCTGAGGGGCTGGGTAATCTGGTGGAGGGAATGGACTTCCACAGATTTTACTTTGACAATCGTAAGACTACATTTAAATCTGTTAATGTTTTTTTTATCGACTGACTGAGTTGTTGCTGAGTTTAATTCGGATCCCTCCCCCTCTCTCCCCCGTCAGTCCTCTCCAAGAACAGCAAACCCATCCACACCACCATCCTCAACCCTCACGTGCACATGATCGGGGACGACGCCGCCTGCATCGCCTACATCCGCCTGACGCAGTTTGTCGACGGGCAGGGCCGCCCGCGCTCCAGCCAATCAGAAGAGACCAGGGTATGGCACCGCAGGGACAGCCGGTGGCAAAACGTCCACTTCCACTGCTCAGGAGCTCCTGCTGCCCCGCTGCAGGGATGAGGTACAACAACGACTGACTGAACTCTGAGTTTACATACCTGGAACAACTTTTAAGTAGTGTATATATGTACGTATGTTTAGCTCATGAAATAATCTTTTCTTTCTTTAAAGGTGTTCTATGTAAGTATTTTAGTCTCAAACATAAAAAAAGTAAAAGTATCAACAGAATGTAAATTTAGGTCAAAGACGTCTGTGTATTGAGAAGTTAGCATGCGAACTAGCTAACCCCTCTTGTAATACCACTGTGTGCCTCAAGAGGTGATAGTGAGTCACTGCAGCATCCTAGCCTGCCCTCAGTCCAACATGAGAAGATGAGGAAATGAAAACTAAACCCAAAACTCTTTTCTTTCCCAGGTATGTGAGACTGATGAGGCCACGAGGAGCAGAGAAGTGGATAATCAAAGAGAGAGAATCAGCGCTGAGAGAGAGGTGGAGGTGGACGGAGGGTGAGTTAAAGGAGTCTGAAGAGTCTGGTTTTTCCTCCTGAGCTCTGCACACGCCCGCCTCGCTCTTCTCTCTCTCTTGTCTCTCTACAACCTCGACAACAGACAGTGTAACACCGACGCTCCCATCACCAAAACCTACAGCACTCAGCAGAGGGCTACGAAAAGGAAACTCTCTAGCCAGCGGTCTGACGCTGCCACACACCTGGACACCACCTGTCCTCCTCTTCTTTATTCTGGGCTCCGGTGTGGCTGAAGATTCCCCCTTTTACTTCCTCTCAAACTTAAAGTTATTGTTCCTTCCTTCTAGTATTATCATGGCTGCAGTCTATCCTTGTGCTCTTTCACCTGTACAGTATATTTATTAGTCATTCTTTCTGGTTTCCTCCTCTTCTTCTTCTTCTTCTTTTATATGACGAGCATGACTCCTACCTGTACTCTTATTACCAGTGGCTGTTTTTCTGCACGACTAAAAGGCTGCCTGTGTGAAATGAACAAACAGTATACCACGTGTCTCACAGAGACAGAGCGACCAGTGGGTGTATTTAATTATCCGTTTGGTTTTGTTATTCAATGGAGGTTTTTTTCCCCTCTCTCTTTTCTCTGGAGTGTAGTTGACCCCAAACCAGACGCCTCCGTGTGTTCGCCGGACCCCTCCGAGCCGCTCTGTGAGACAGTGAAAAAACCATGCAGCATGCTAAGATATTACTGTCGTTCTTAATCGATTCTCTGTGTACCGAACATCGCAAGTTAACCGCTGAAATTATGACAAATGGTTGAAATCCTAGTATCACGCTGTTTATGTAAATTTCCAGTTTCATCGTGGTGACTTGACTACAATTAACGCTGTAGATGGTATTTAATTGCATGATATTCCGAGTTAATACATTGGTAAGTTGGGTGTTATCGTGCATTTTGTTGATTTTTCTCTTTTCGGACTGAACTGCTGGTGAGCTATAACCTATCACCTCTATTTTCTGGGCTTTGTAAGTGCATAAACTATTTTTGTGTTCATATCATAGTGTAGTATAAAACGAGGATGCTGGTGAGGATCGTGACAGAAAATGCCTTTTTTAAAGAAATCGTTCGGATCAGATTTAAAAAAACAGCTCTTTACTGTATCAGAGACAAAAACTTTTAGAATCAACAACAGACCCGACAGGCTTCACATCAGGGGGTTTGATTCTTCATTTAGATCATTCTCAGCAGCTTCTTACTTCACACTTTTAAAGGAGAGAGTGGAAGCGATGCTTTGTACTGTATATTAAAAGTGATAAAGGAGGAACTGGGATCATGGACATGTCGGATTTTAGAAATATTGTTTGACCCAACACCAAAAGCAAAGCTGTAAACCTCTCAGTCCTGTGAAAACCATGGATATCTAAGAATTTTAATGAGTTATCAACAACCCACAGAGGAATATTTAATCCTTAAAATGACTATAATCAATAATTTCATAATAAAGTATCAAATGACAATCTGAAATCTGGTTGTGATAACCCTACAGAGAATTATCAGCTGAATCTGTGGCTCCGATTTCAGGAAACTTTTCAGAATAAAAGCCACTGCATTATTTTCCTAAAAATCTAAGTGTTTATTGGCCTAAAAATGGAAAATCACTTACATTAAGTAGAAAGTTAAATCCTCCCAGAGAAAAACACTCAGGGTGTTTCCTCACTGCCCTCAGTGGTCTGAACTTTAAGACCCCTGTGGAGTACATGAACCTGTCCTCAAGAGGGCGCCAACATCCAACAACAGAGGTTCAGTAAACAAACATGATCAGTGGTGAGTTCAGGTGGTACAGACAGGAACAGATCAGTTCATTCATTAAATCAGTGTTTACTGTATTTTACTGTTGCTTTCGCTCAGTTTTCCAACAGAGTTTAAAATCTAAAGTATCAGAGCTGAGACAATTTTAATAATCTGTTTAAGTAACTGTTGCTGGTTCCACCTTCTCAGGTGTGAACATCAGTGACTTCTCTCTTTTATTTCGTTGTAAACTGAATATTTGGGGGTTTTGACTGTTGTTCAGGTAAAAACAACAAATCTAAAACTCAGCTCAGGCTCTAGGAATCTGTAAATTGGCTCTTTTTGTTAAATGTAATCTGGAGTCTGAGTCTGCTCCGCTGTAAATCTCTGACGATGATCTTCACTGCATCAATTTCATTTGAGACATCTGAGATATTTATATAATTTAATTTTTAAAGTGCAATAAAATATTAAACCACTGTGACAGACACTGAAGATATGACAGCTCAAAATATAAAGATGTATTAAGATGTTCAAATAAGGTGAATGTTTGCAAAGACATGTTTTGCATGCAGTGATGCAGATACGTTTAGTTATAATAATACAATAAAATAAACTATTCATATAGCACCTTACAAAACAAAAAGTCAAAAAGTGCAAAATTAAAACAATTCTGCGCTAATGTTAAATAAAATGTGGTGTATAAATGTGCAGAAAATTATTATATAATTTTAAAAAAAGAGACTGATAAATAAAACATGTTAGAACTGGAAAAATAAATCTTTAAATTAAAAAAAAAAAAAGGTTTTGATAAGTGAAGGAAAAACCAGTGAAACCTGTGGTAAAGCTAAAATCTCTGCATCAAGAGTTTTTACTTTACATTTTGTCCAAGTGATTTTATTCAAACTCCACAGGAACAAGGGCTAAACAGCATCTGAAACCCGAAACACATCTAACACTAACTAACAGCATGTTCAGAGCTACAGATCATTAAAGGTGGTTTTTGTGTTAAAGTTGAGCCAAAGCAGTGGTAAAATACTGCAGGTGTCCAGGCTGGTAATTGTTCTGATGATCAGACACTCTGCAGATCGTGTTTGGTGGATTATTATTATTATTTTTTTTAATCATTTGTCTCTGAAACTCCCACAGACGGCGTGAAGCCAAAACCATCAGTATCCTCTGACAGTATCAGTAGTTTAATAGGATTATTGGTCACTTAGAGTCATTGTCCCCTTTGGCAACAAATCCATGTCCAGTTAATTAGTGTGTAATGTAACACTAATGTAACAGAGCCTCAGTTCAGGTGAGTGATCAGGAGGTGAGTTCTTGTTCATTTATTTATTTGTTTATTTATTATACTGATGATGATGATGATGATGATGATTCCTCTGGTGTGCGTTCCACGTCTTCTAAATATTAAAATGTGATCAGATGTAATCAGTGTGTGAACCAATAAACTGACAATGCAGAGAGCAGCTCACTCCTCTCTCTTATCTCCACTCACTCGCCACAGAACGCTGCTGTTTGTTTGTTTGTTTGTCTGTTTGTGTTTAATCAGCGCAGTGATTTCATTGGTTGTTTACGCTGTGATCCAGTCACACTTCAGTCTTATCTTACAAGCAGGGGAACAGCAATCAATAAAGGGAATCAGTAGATGATGATCACAGAAACAGTGGTGGAAATGAACAGCTACTAGTGCTTCTACTTTATGCTACTTTCTGTTTCCACCTCACCAGACTCCAGAGGCGAATACTGTCCTTCTTACTTCACTACATTTATCTGACAGTATAGATACTTAAAAAACATAATCATACAAATAGTTTGTTCTCTTTTTCACTTAAAATAAACCCCAAATCTTCACTCCGGCCTCACAGAGGTCAATAACTCTTCTAATATTCTACCTAAAAGCCAAGATTATTTTTGTGAATGTGTGCAACAGAACTTCACTTTGTTGCTGAAGCATTTTACTACATTTACATTTAAGTGTATTTTGTCTATAAGGCCTCTGAACACAGGGCTTTCACTTGTAATGGAGTATTTTTACATTGTTGTGTTTCTACTTTGATAAAGAATCTGAGTACTTCTCCCTTCTGGTAGCACAGTATGAGAACACTATGTGGATGAGAAAGTTATTAACTTGTCCTTTACATAATCAGCGCCTGGACAAAGGTCAATGTTTATGACCATGAATGAAGTACATCTAGCACTGGACCAGATAATAAATACCTGCAGTAAAAGTACAACTGTTTAAAAATCGTCTCTTACCTAAACAGTCAGAGTCCAGGAGATCAGACTGAATCACAGCCTCTGTACTTACAGGGTGTTTGACTCTGAGCCTGTTGGACTCATTTTAGATTCGCTAGGTTTAGAGTCATTCAAATGTCTTTTTAGAAGTAGTGGAAACAGTATCATTTTGAGGTACTTGTACTTTACCACAGTATTTCCTAAAGGATATGAGCTCCAGCTCTGCTGCTCAGAGATCCAGACTAACTGGTCTGACGGGTCAAATAGACTGTGACTGTGAATGTGAGTGACCTCCTGTAGAGTATGTTAATGTCCTCTGTCTTTAGTATCACAAAGACTTCATTAGCATCACCAGTAAATGTGTTTCCAAAACACTAAATGGCAATAACATCAACATGAGAATATCTGCCGGCAGGATACAGAGATACCGGAGCCTCTGTGGGAACAAATGTATCAAAATAAAACACGTGGAAGCCGTCACTTCTTTATTTCTCCAACTAAATATTCAAATATTTGATACTTTATAGCAATAGTTTTACACTCAAGTAACCTGCTGACTGCAGGTGCCCAGACTTTTGCACATGCCATAATTATATATTTTTTCCCTATTTTCTAAAGTTAACTAAATAAAATGTAACAAGTCATATCGGCTCATTTTCTAATGCAGGGGGTGTATCATATTGTAGAACTCCTCTCACCTCTAAACCCCAACAAACTCCCCCAAACTTTTGAATAAATTGAATAGAACTGTTTCAACTCTTAATATTTGACTTCTCTCCTTTTTAAAAGTGTATTTAAATATTTCAGCTGTTTAAACTTTTTCTTTTGTATTTTGTCGGTGTACTTTGTGTAGGATAAGTGCTACATAGATAAAAGTTTTACTGTTGATTTTATGTTATTCAACTACATTAACGCTTTAAGACCGTTCCCCTGTTTAAAAACACCATTAGGCTGTACTCTAATGTGTTTTCAACGTGTTCTTAAAGCGCTGAATGTGACAGAGACGGTTTAACTGCATTGTCACCTTTCAAATGTCATGTTTGACTTTTCTGTTTCACTACCTTTTTTTCGTACTTTCGCTGTTTTCTGATGCAACCGGACTGTTTTGGTGCCGACGTCACCGCCGACGTGACGCAGATCAGCACTGGAGTGATTAGACAGTGCCCGAGGAGCGCGCGACTCGGCCCCACCGCAGTTTACTTCACACACACCGCATTCTGCTCGCGCTCAGGACAGGACAGGACAACACAGTGCTGAGTCTGCTCCTCATCCATAGTCCGGGAGGCTGACGGCGGAGAGAGGTCCGGGTCCTTATCTGCGGAAAAGGTAACGAGCGTCAGTCAAAGTTTTAGCTAAGCGAGCAACTGAGGAGAGAAAGACGTTTGACTTTTAACTCATCGAATGCTCGTCGCGCACGTGACGCTACAGTTTTTTAAAAAAACAGTTCGAATGCGCTCGAGCGGGGAATGCTTGGTGTTTGAGTGTGTTATTGCTGTTGTGGGGACATGATGCTCAAACTTTGGTGACAAAATGCAGTCGCCACCACTTCAACATCACATTTTACGGTTCGGACTTGGTCACCAAGGTAAAGATAGACATTGATTGTGGCCATGTCCGGATTCAACTCTTAAAGGGCCTGGGGGCAAACATTTGTTGTTGGGGCCCCTGCTGACCCCCACCACGGGTGGGGAGGTTGAGTGATTTACCGGTCAAATCACAGAAAATGAATTGGCAACAATTTTTATAGTTGATAAAGCCAATATTAAAACAAAAATGCCAGAAATTCTGTGCTACCATCTTCGCAAATGTGAATATTATATGTGTTATTTTCCCAGCTTGTCATATCTCTTTTGTTTGACCAACAGTCTGAAACCAAAAGATACTCTGTTTATTTTAAAAAAGGAAATGCAAGAAATCCTCACATTTCCGAAACTTGAACCAAAAATGTTTGGCAGTTTTGCTTGAAAAGTGACTGAAATGACTAATTAATCGAAATACTTGCAAATTATTTTCTGTTGACTGACTTATCAATCAGTCGACGACTTGTTGCAGGTCTTTCTCTAAGGCTAGTCTCCAGGGAATAAATGCATGTCGATCAGAATGTCCACTACAGTGATGGAAGCTACTTGTATGTTTATGTTTGGGTTGGTTTGGGGTGTGCAGAGCTGTAAGCTGTTCCCAGAGTTTATGGTTATGAGAGGGACCCCTTCAAGACACATGGTGGTTTAGCTATATTTAGGACGTACAGTACTTTCTGTACTGCAGTTTATCATCTGATCTGGATACTGTGAACTAAGATAAAGTTACAGCACTGAAGGTATTCATGCCATTTATCATCACTGAAGAATAAGTCTGGTGGTGTTGACTATTTTTCCATGAAAAGACCAAAACCAACAATGAATTGATCTGACTAACAAGTCCTGTCCTGCTGCCCCAGATACTCAGTAGAGCACTGAATGTGGATTAATCCACCTCTGAACATAGTCTGCAGAAATCCACTATTTCCTCCTGTTTGAGTAATGTTTGCAAAAGAAAGACTGTTTTAGGAACTAACAGAGTCTTTTTAAAAGTGAAAGTAATTATCTGTAGATTATCTGTACATCTTTAGGTTGACTGACAGGGAAGAGAAATCAGACGCTCTAACACATTGTTAGTTGTGGTCTTACTGTTGGATTTGTTTACATTAACAAAGATACAGCCTTATCCTTTGAGATTTGATAATTTGTACTGATGAGTATTTCTGATTATCAATATTTACATGTAGCCTCAACAGGATCCAGTGGACCGTCAGCAGAAGATAAGGATCAGGATCTGTGGAACCCGTCTCACCAGTTCAGCCAGGCAGGGCCAACAGCAGCAGCTGCTGAGGAGCCTGGAGGAACTCCTTGTCCAGGACAGTGCTGCTGCATTCTTCTCTCGGGAAGGAAGGGGGGTGAGGAGCTGTGGCTGAACGGCAGCCATGCACCGCTTAAGGACTACAGTTGCAAGGCTTCGGCCTTTAACGGCTGCACAGACAGCCCAGAGCCTATCACAGCCCAGGCCGTTGGCGGTCGAAGGGGGCTTAAGGACGTTTCAGCCCGCGAGGCGCTTGAACACATCTGTGGCCGCTGAGCCGTTTCTCAATGGCACCAGCTCCAACTACGTGGAGGAGATGTACTATGCATGGCTGGAGAATCCCAGGAATGTGCACAAGGTATTGTACATCCCCTACCTGAGTGTCATATCTGCTTTATTTATGGTTGAAATATGGAACTTGTTTTCAGCGAATGTGCTCCCCTTTTCTCTGAGTTCACCTTCTTCCTGAAAGATGTAAATGAGTTCTCAGTAGTAACAGATACCTGTCCAAAATTTAGTTGGGTAAAGGTTACACAAATAGACACTATCAATACTGTGCGTGTGTGTGTTTGTTTGCATGTTCATGTGTGAATAGTAGGGCACCACAGCAGCAGCGAGCAGTAGGTCAGGAAGTGCATGGCAAACAACACAACAATAAATTCACACTGTGAATGTTCTGCCGTCAAAAATACAGCTGCATCAGTTGTTTGGATCAATTAATGGATTAATTGACTAATTGTTTGACTAGCTGTGAGAGTGATCTTTGTGTAGTCTGGGATAGCGTTTCTCATTGGATTTTCATGTGTCCTGTTAGCTAGCTAGAGCCGACAAAGTGTGGTTTTGGATTTGCAAGGATCAGTGGCAGATACAGATTTACCTCTAAACAGTAATTTTATCAGTTTCCAACAAGTTTATTTCTAAATATGGAAAGTGTCCATTAATAAACTGTTCTAATACCGTGGCTACAAGATTTCTAGCACAAAGTTACTACTCGTAAATGTTGCCTCCAGCCTGAAGATGATTTAAATTACTGACTCCATTCCAGCAATAACATTGAGTTCCAGAAATGACCTAATTACATTATCAGTCAAAACAACACTGAATGGCTCCTTTAAATTCAGCCTTATAATTAAGACCAGCACTTGCAAACAAATCTCCCAAATTACAAGAAAGGCTGAGTAAAAGCCAGGTCGCCAGGCCTATCCAGAACTTTAAACTTTGCTCTTGGTCAGCCAAGTAGAACGAGATCAGAAATAATCAGTAAGCTGATAAACATTAGTAAGTGGATTAACCTGGAGCCCTTAAACACAGGCGTTCACAGTGGAGAGAGGTGTCTGAAAACACATTAAAGTGAAACTGAATCTTAAAGATTTCACCAAGAAAAACAGCTTTTTATAGCAGACGTCCTGCGGTCATTGTTTGCTGGTAATGAGTTTTTGTGCTGCCCTTTGTTGTCCTTACCTGTAACAGTGTTGTAGTAAAGATGTTATGTCACACCCTACCTGTAAGCTGATAGTCCAACAGAGGCGGATGTAAAGGAGCCGTATTTACGCTGTGACAACACTGATCTTAAAAGCCTCTCACAGCAATAAGCCAGTTACTCTCCTCTGTGGTTAGAAACTTGAGTATGAGTGTTTTTAGCTACGCCAGCAGCTTGGCTCTCAGATCCATCCTCCACTTTGAAATATCTCAACAACTATTGGGTGGATTTCAGTGAAACTTGGGACACACATTCATGATCCCCAGAGGAGGAACCCTAGTGATTTTAGTGATCCTCTGACTTTTCCTCTAGCGCCATCATGAGGTTCACATTTTTGACATTTTGACCTTGACAACCACCTTGGATGACGCTAGATGACCTTTTTCATCTAGTGCCATTATCAGGTCACATTTCTTTGGTTTAGCCACAACTAATTCTTATTTTCATTGTTGATTGATCCTCTGACTTTTTTCTCAGTTGATCAAAAAACTGCTTTGTTTATAAAATATCAATAAACAGTGAAAAAGTGACGCCTCAAATGTCTCGTTTTGCCCATACATCTGAGAAGTGAGAGTCCGTTACATGTTTGGCATTTCTGCTTTGAAAAATTACAAAAATGATAATTCAGTTATGAAAATAGTTGCTAATTAATTTGTTGTCAATCAGCCAATTGATTTGTCGACCAATGACTGAAGCTCTGCTTTTTTAAATGAAAAAATACCTGCAAAATGAATGACGTTCTATCAGCTGTTCTCAGTGCTAAACATGTTACTGCTAACAGGCTAAACTAAGACTAAGATCATAGTAACATTATACCTGCATTGTTATTACTGTGTACTTGTTAGCATGGGTAATTGGCGCCAAAACAGTGAGTTGATTAATCAATTAGTTGATCAAGAGTAATCTGCAACTATTACTATTGATAATTGATTCGTCATTTAAGTCGTTTTTCGAGTAATTTGGCGTGGTAACAGTAGCATTTAACTCAGATCGCTGTACAGCCTCACAGAGCTGCTGGCATGACTTCAGCCTCTTAGTCTTGTTAATGTCGTCGTATTTGTTCGTGCATTCCTGTTGTGCACATTTAAGTGAATTAACATCTGACCTGGTTGACCCAGGATTACTTTAGCAGGAGCTGAGAGGACATGCTGAAGATACTACTTCTTAAACATGTGGAGTAAGTTGTCTTCTCTCCCTTCTCCTTGCAGTCCTGGGATATATTTTTCCGTAATGCTAACGCAGGGGCTCCGCCTGGTGCGGCCTACCAGAGCCCTCCACCCTTCGCTGGGACTTCTCAGGGACTGGCCAGTGTCCAGGCACTGGTGGGGGCTCAGCCCAACGTGGAGAAGCTGGTGGAGGATCATTTAGCGGTGCAGTCACTCATACGAGCATACCAGGTAAACCACAAACACATGTAGAGAAGGCCTGTTCTCCTGATATCTTACAGTTAAATGATGAGGAAGAACAAACAGACAGTACATGGTCTTCTCAGTTTACTGGAGGTAAAAATGGATTTTACAAACCTCATCACTCTACATAATGACTCAAATTGAGGCTGCAGTTGTTATAAAAATACACTGTCAGGTTAGAGATGCACCAGCTGGCTGTTTTCAACCTGTTTGTGTTTACAGGAAGTGATTCTGGTTTGGGTTATTACACAAATATTCAGCTGTATCCATTAAAGGATGAGGTGACCTTTAGATGATACAAACCAGAGTTGGCTTCCATCCTGTATTAAACAGAGGATCTTTTTTGTTTAACCCAAAATCACTATATATCAGTACCAGACTCCACTGACAAAAACAGGAATTTTACCGAGCAGAACACAGGAGCTGCTGGAATACCTGGAGCAGTTTGTTTGTGTTATTGTGTGGTAATGTTTTCATGTAAAGCATTTAAAAACATCTTCCACCACTGAAAGTCACACAGTAACACAAACACACTAACAGATGGAGGCAGTGGTATTCCAGCAGCTCCTAGGTAAAATCCCTGTTTTTGTCAATGGAGTCTGGTAGTGATATATAGAGATGTATCTGGTTAAATTAAAAGGATCTTCCTCTTTAATAAAAAGTCTCTGTAGGAATCCTCTCCATAATAAATGTAGTGGAGTAGAAAGTAGAAATATTCCAGTAAAGTACAAGTCGCTCTAATCTGAAGCCGAGTCAATGTCCAAGTACAAATCTCATCAGTTTGTTTAATGAACTGACGGCCTGTTAAATGGACATTGGCCTCAGACAGCAGAACAAAGCAGTCTCTGTCCTTAGTGCTTCCTCTCTGGCAGCTTGTTTACAACCTTTGACCCACATCTGGGTCTAGATCTCTGCTCACATACATGAAGACACGTTAGGAAACCTTACAGGAAGTGGTCAGCAGTTTAGAAAAGGACCGACAGACCAAAAACACACCCCAAACTGTGTCGCCCCGTGTTCAGGTACGAGGGCATCACATAGCGAAGCTGGACCCGCTGGACATCAGCTGTGTGGACTTTGACGATGCCCCGTGTACCGTTGGTTTCCAGAACGTTGGTGAGGAAAATAAACCTGCTTACTAATGTTTTCCTTCCTGTTTTCTTCCTCTGTTGGATCCATTTTGTCCTTATGTTCTCTGGTTTGTCCCACCCTTCCATCCTCCACCTTTAATTTGGCGTCCTTCCCCTTTTTTATTTCCTCTGTCCATGTACCACACCCATCACACATCCTTATCTTGAGTGATCTCCCCTCCACCACTGCCCTCCCACCCTCTTTGTTTACCTTTACCCCACCTTGCATAGATAACGCTGTAGGTCCGGGGTCACCACGTGACTCGGCTGGACTCTCTGGGCATCATGGCTGCCGACCTGAAGCTGAAGTGGTCCAGGGAGTCCAAACAGACGTTCAGGTGCACAGTGGAACTGAACGCTTAACATCGAGCTGAAACTGAAAAATTAAAAGCAAATGGCAAAGATTCTTTCAAACAGCCTCTCAAACGTGACGATCTGCTGCTTTTCCAAATCTTACATTTTGTAGTAATCCGACTGTTTGGGTTTTGGCTTGTTGGACGCCCAGCGTACTCTGGGGAATTTTAATGAATATTTGTCACTATTTTCTGACGTTTTATGGACAAAACAATTAGGAATTAATCATGAAAACAGTCAGTTAAAGTCCTCTAATTATGGTCAACCCTCAAAATGTTGCTGACAGAGACACAAAAAAGCGTTTGAAGGTGGGTTTTACGTTCATATTTCATGTATTTGTGTCACCTCATGAGCAGTTTGACCTCTGCTTTAGAGATGAATGTCATTCAGGAGTGGTTTGTGAATGATTTACATACATTAATCACTTATTAGAAGGAGTAAGGTTTTTGACTTTCTAAGAAGCTGAAGGGATTTAGGAACCAACAAGTTGTTTTTATTGACCTTTACTACTCATCTAAATTATTAATAAATCCTCTGTATGTTACTCACTAATAAAACCATCAGGTCCAATATATAATGAGCTTTATTAGACATGGAATTTATGTATGTTTTCTTTATTTAACCAGTCACATTTAGTCTCCTGTGGATCCTGTTGTTCTTATCAGCACATACTGTATAGTGAGTTATGGTTTCTGAGAAAGCAGATAAGAAAACATGCCTTATGGTTGTTAGTGTCAGAGCAGTTGTGGCTGTAGATAGGCAGTGGAGCATGCTGATGTTAGCAGTTAGCTGTCAAACAGAGCCGCAGGCTCAGAGTCTCGTTCATTTTTAATCATATCTTAATGTATCTCACCAGATTGTTATTCATTAATCGTGTTATTTGTGCCTGTTTGGTCTTGAACATGTTGTTCCTGTCAGCACATATTGTGAAGTAAGTTAAGGTTTCTGAGGAGATAAGATAACAAGCTTTATGGCTCTTAACACACGACTTTTTATACCCATCAGATGGAACATTTGGGAAATAGAATGAGTGTAATTATTATGCTCTTCCTAATTGACTGGCTCAACACGTGGGAACGCGTGGTAACTAAACATGGACTTGTCAGTTTTGTCGCCCAAGTGTAAAGAGTTAAAACAAACTGGAAAGTACATGTGTGTGTGTGTTTGCTGGTGTGTGTGTGTGTGATGCATGCCTGCAGCAAACTGTCATTGTGCCTAATGAAAGGGTCGGGCCTCCGAGTTCAAAAACAGGTGATTGTTATGAGCTGTAATAGGACGTTTCCACAGCTAATGGCGCTATTGTTCGGTGTCACTGTGTTCTGCTGTGTCCCAGTGTCCGGGGGGGGTCACAAGGGTCAAACAATAGGTCGGTGGGTCTGAGAGAATATGTGAGAAGCTGTGTGCGATACTTGACCTGCAGTTTGTGTGTTTGTGTTTGTCTCTCCAGAGCTCTCTGTGTAGTCTGACCTCTGAAGGTAGGACGAGACGCTCGGACCTCACGCTTCGCTCGCTGTTCTTTTTAATGGGAAACTACACTTTGATATTAAAAACTTTAAAAGCTTTACAAGCTTCCAGTTTGTGGTGTTCCTGGTGCAGACGATTAACCAGTCTCCTCTGGTTTCTCATTAGCTCTTTAGGTGGAGTCGTCCCTGGTGTCTCTTTGAGGGTCAGTTCTCATGTCTTCTTGGGGAAACCATCATGGCTGACACAGTATATTCTCCCTGCATTTGTATTATGTTAGGATTATGTTAAGAACACCATAATAAGTATAATAACTAAAGAGTAAGATCCTTTTTTGTTTAACCAGAAACATCGCTTTATTTTGCTGCAAGACTCCATTGACAAAAACAGTAATTTTACCTTGTAGGACACAGGAGCTGCTGGAATACCACTGCTGTGATTTGACTAGTTAGTTAGTGTTGCTGTGTGACTTTCAGTGGTGGAGGAAGTATTCAGATCCTTTACATAAGTCAAAGTACCACACAGTAACACAAACAAACTAACAGCATTATTCCAGCAGCTCCTGTGTTCTGCTCAGTAAAATTCCTGTTTTTGTCAGTGGAGTCTGGTAGTGATATATAGAGATGTTTCTGGATCATCCTCTTTAATAAAAAGCTCTGTCTCTGTAGGAATCCTCTCATAATGTTGTCAGACACTTAGAATAACAATCTGAACCTGTCAGAGGTGTCATGCTGGAGGAGGGTTGTCCACAACCTGGCAAACCCAAAGTTGTCCTCATCCGTGGGTTATTACTGCAGAAGAAAATGGTTTATTAGCCGTTAATGAAAGTCATTAATTACAGTTTCAAACCCTTTATAAATGGTGTGTGTGGTAGCTGTAGGTGACCTGCAGGGTGAGTGTGTGTTTGCTGGCTCCCGTTAACCTTTGCTCAGCAGCCGATGGGGTCAAACAGGACTCAGGTTTATCTGTGCCCGCTTCATTAAAACGTTACTGTGATTAGATTGCACGGCACTGGATCATTCAGCCTCTTCTCTTTGAAGCATTGTGGAAAAAAACAGCTTCTGTGTTTTTTTAAGTGTGGGGCGGTTCAGGGAGCAGGAAGGAAAGTCGAAAGATCTCTTATGTAACCGAGGGAGAGAGCTGACTCGGGTGTATTGGATTGAACCCCCCCTCTCCGTCCTCAGCACAGCACCCTGCACTAATTTGCTGACAGAGATGTCCAAACACAGACGTAGATACAACCCTGCTCCATGTTGTCTTATCTGTGTTTGGTGCAGCCAGAACATCACATGCTTTAGATAAACACAAGCTACTCCATAATGTCTCAGCCGGCTCCTCCTCAGGATACAGAGACGCTGTTTAACCAGCAGATCTAACCCATCAGTCCTCCTCTCTGTGTGTCCTCTCAATGCACTGCTGAGCTTTATCATAAAGGGAAATCTACTACTATTCTTTGCACTAACTTACAGTCATGGTGTGTCGTATAAATAGAAATGTAACAGTGCACAATAAAGGATAAGACCTCTGTTGTGGGTTTGCACAACAACCATGCAGGCAGGTTTTAAAGGAGGACACGGGACTTGTCTAATCTCGTTTAGCAGGTTAGTTAGGAGCCTGAGGGTCCGGGTAAAGAAAGCTCAGCTACTTTAAGATTGAAATCAGTTTGGTTTTCACTCTGCAGTGCCCACAGGAGAGTTTTAGTCCCATGAGAAATTAACAGATATAAATAGAGATAAAACTAAATCACAAAGTGTTCCATTAAGGTGTGTTTGACCGAGTTTATACATAAAGGTCATCTTACTCTTGATGAGGAGTGCCACTCACTCTGTGACAGCATGGTCATTACCAGGCAGAGAGGCAGGGAAATGGGAAATGTAGTATCCTGCAATTTTAGAACTCAAAACAATGCTAGGGCCATTGTAGTTTAAAAAAAGAAGAGAAAAGAAAGAAATGACAGTACTGGCAAAGGGGTGTAAAAAATTTACGAGAAAAAAAAGTTTTTAATTGCTCAGCAATGTGTGTTTACTGGTGTGTATGAGTTTTTTAATTAATTTACCACTTAGGAATTTATGATATTAAATAAAATGTCTTAAGGTTTTGGATTGCTTTTATTAGACTAAATTATGAATCAAGTAATCAAGAAAATATGTGATATGAAAATAATCGTTAAATGTAGCCCAAATTCCTTTAATCTTATCAATAAAATGAAGAAGACTGATGTTCAGAGCTGCGATAAATTATGTTTCTGCTCCTGTGGGGTCTGTCTGCAGTGTTTTGGACTAAATGTAATCTGCCAGATTAGACAGCTGCACAGGAAGCTAAAACAGAGACAATGAAAATAAGCACAGGGATCACAAATTCCAGGAAGTCTTAAATTCAGTGGTGTTTCCCAACGCAACCTTTATTGTTCTTCTTTCTTGGTAATGATTATATGTCAGTGTCATGTTCTCATATTTTTCTGTTCTGGTCTTCCCTCCCCCTGTGTTGCCTGCCTGTGCTTGTCTCGTGTTTTTTTTTTTTTTTTCATCATTTCAACATGTTTGCACCAGGTTTCTACGGGCTGGCTGAATCCGACCTGGACAAGGTGTTCCGGCTTCCTACCACCACCTTCATCGGTGGCAATGAGAGCTCTTTGCCTCTCAGGGAAATCATACGCCGCCTTGAGGTACAGTACTTTTAAATGAGGTAGTGCAGCTCACTGTGCTTCACAAAACTGGATTAAAAACAATGTTGGGCAGGAAACAACAATTAATACTAAAGCAGAGTGCGTATTTCCGCCAAAATCTGGCAATGTTAAGAACAGTTCCTGAATCCGCCCCTTTAACTAGATCTGCACCTAACTTTAATGAGTTCGGACCTGGTCCATGCTTCATCCCTCCACCAAGTTTGGTGCAAATCCGTTCAGTACTTTCTGTGTAGTCCTGCTGACAAACAAACCAACCAACAGACATAAGAACGAAGACAATATAACAAATAGGAAAAAATTATACAATTAAAACTTTGTTTTAAGAATAAATTTAAAGTTAATACATACTTCATGTAACAGACACAACACCTGAGCTTAGACTCTTTTTGTTCGGCCACTCGAACATCTGTACATACCGAGCCTTCCCTCTCTTTTCCAGATGGCCTACTGTCAACATATCGGAGTCGAGTTTATGTTCATTAATGACGTTGAGCAGTGCCAGTGGATCAGGCAGAAGTTTGAGACTCCAGGAATCATGCAGTTCAGTCTGGAGGAGAAGAGGACTCTGTTGGCCAGGATGATCCGATCCACCAGGTCTGTCAGTGTACCTTCACATTCCTCAGCACATCTTAGTCATTAACTGGAAAGGCATGCAGTACAGCTGGAGGGCACTCTGTTTTTTTGAGAGTTGGGGGAGTTGAGTGGGGTTTAGATGTTCTGAGCCACAGTTTAAAGCAGCAGCACCACCTGTCCACAGGTTTGAGGAGTTTCTCCAGAGGAAGTGGTCGTCTGAGAAACGCTTCGGTCTGGAAGGTTGTGAATCGCTCATCCCAGCCCTCAAGACCATCATCGACAAGTCCAGTCAGAGCGGAGTGGAGAGCGTGATCATGGGCATGCCTCACAGGTACACAGAGTTCATACATTTATTCATCTTTTATGACACTCTAAAATACCTGACTGTTCCTGTTGCTTTCTCTTCAGAGGTCGGCTGAATGTGCTCGCTAATGTGATCCGGAAGGAACTGGAACAGATCTTCTGCCAGTTTGACTCCAAACTAGAAGCTGCAGATGAGGTTTGAACATTACCTGCAGACATTAGCAATTTTTATTAAAGTATTTTCTTGTTTCTTGTCATCAATTAATAATTTTATGCCTTTGTGGCCAGAAACGTGTTTTCAGCTTGTCCGTCAGTACCATTCTCCTGCAGGTGGTATCTCAGGAACGAGTTTCGTCAGATTTGCATTAAACATTCACTTGAACTCAAAGATGAACTGATTCGATTTTGGTGGTCAAAGGTCAAAGGTTGCAGTCACCTTTTTGGCCATTACTCTAGAAATATGTGAAAATATGTGCAGCGATTTCCCAGACGCAAAAGCTTTAAAAGGATACTTCATGTTAGGAATTACTCTTGTTTGCTTCCTTGAATGACAGAATTGATTCTAGTTTTTTGTCTGTATTTACAGCTACAGCCTGGAAATGGTTAGCTTAGCATAAAGACCTTACATCTCATCCGTTTAACCCGTAAGAAAAACAAAGTAAAGGAAGCCACTGCCCTTAGCTTTGTTGTGTAAGTCTTAATTTATTTTTTTGCTCTCAGGGTTCTGGTGATGTGAAATATCATTTGGGGATGTATCACAAAAGGATGAACCGGGTCAGCGACCGCCTCATCACGTTGTCACTCATGGCGAACCCGTCCCACCTTGAAGCAGTGGACCCAGTGGTGCAGGGAAAAGCCAAAGCTGAGCAGTTCTACTGTGGCGACACTGAGGGCAAGAGGGTAATCAGATTACATACGACATATTATATGGTCAAATCCCCTGTGGTTGTTTCCCAAACGTGTTTTAACCTGATGAATGGTTTTGCAGGTGATGTCTATTCTGCTTCACGGTGATGCTGCATTTGCAGGCCAGGGCATCGTGTACGAGACGTTCCACCTGTCTGATCTGCCGTCTTACACCACCCACGGCACCATACATGTGGTGGTCAACAACCAGGTACACACTCATTACAATCCTGTTTGTGAACTCTGCTGGTTTGATGTTGATTTGGTTAGAATTGGTGCAGTAATCACTAAACATTAATCCTCTCACCCCCTAGATTGGCTTCACGACAGATCCCAGGATGGCTCGATCATCTCCTTACCCTACAGACGTGGCTCGGGTCGTAAATGCTCCCATCTTTCACGTCAATGCAGACGACCCAGAGGCCGTGATGTATGTGTGTAACGTGGCAGCTGAGTGGAGGAACACCTTCCATAAAGATGTGGTCGTAGACCTGGTAAGTTTGTAGAAAACACTCTATGAATAAACGTCTAAGTTCCTAGGCTCCTATTTTCCTATTTTCCCAGGGTTCTATGTTACCAGGGTCCCAAGTTCCCAAGGTCCTAAAGTCCCAAGTTCCCATGGTCCTAAGGTCCCAGGCTCCTAAATTCCCAGGGTTCAGTGTTGCCAGAATCTTAAGTTCCCAAGTTGCCACAGTCCTATGCCCCCCAGGACCCATGTTCCCAAGGTCTTAAAGTCCCAAGGTCCTAAATTCCTATGTTCCTATGTTCCCCAGTTCAACACTCTGTTAACAAATTTGACTCATTTCAAGTTAAAATATTTCCTAAATATTATCCAGTTTTTATTGGAACCAGTTTTCAAACATAAACATAACAGCCCTCCCCCATTTGATTTGTTGCCTCAAGTGTGGGCCCATTATAGGGAGCCATATGCCAATACTGGGCCCCCTTTGACTTAGGACCCAAGGAACATGGGAACAACTCTGCCCTTTTCAAATTACAATTATCTGATCCATTAACAATGTGCAGATATGGATTAATGCACCAGACGTTAATGTGGCAGGTGCAGCCTCCTGGATGAGTCGGAGAAACTTAAGAAGAGTGTTTAAAAGGTCTGACGGGTCTGTTGCCATGTGTTTACAGTGTGTCACCTCTTCACCTCCAGGTATGTTACAGACGTAACGGCCATAATGAGATGGACGAGCCGATGTTCACACAGCCGCTGATGTACAAACAGATCAAGAAGCAGAAAGGCGTCCTGCAGAAGTTTGCTGAGAAAGTCATTGCTGAGGGAGTCATCACGATGCAAGAGTATGAGGTAAACCAACCCGCTCTGCTGGAGGTATCAAACATACAAATTATAAATCAGCTGACCTAGAAGTAAGTGTTGGTGTCTACATTCACCTTGAGACCCGCTCACTCTGAGGATGGCAGGGTTTTACACTGAAGGAAAAAAGTGTTATTGATTCTGCAGAACGAGCGAGGAAAAGCACAGGTTTCACTGTCAGTGAGTAGAAGTCTGTCACTAACAGACGACTCGGCTCTTTGTGACATAATGAAGCATCTCAGCAACCTGAATGCTCAGCTGCAAGGAGAGAAACTGAGGATATAAAAGTCTGACACAAGGAAAACTGTGCAAACTAGGGTGCTTTTTAGAGAAGAAACCCTGCTCAGTTTTCAGTCCCAGGTTAACACTCTCTTTTTCCATCGCAGCAGGAAGTAGACTGAATATTTATTATATATTATTTTTCAAACTTGAAGCCAACTCCTGATCTCTGTAAACGAGCTGTTAGTAGTGTTGCAGTACGTATAAAAAGCCTGAGTGTAACAGCTCTAATCGCTTACGGCCATACCACCCTGAACACGCCCGATCTCGTCTGATCTCGGAAGCTAAGCAGGGTCGGGCCTGGTCAGTACTTGGATGGGAGACCGCCTGGGAATACCAGGTGCTGTAAGCTTTTAATCCCCATCTGTCACCAGCAGAGGGCGCTGCTGCTGCCGAGAAGTTGTTGCTTCATACTTTTGCCTGCTGAAGGTGCAGCCTCACAGAGCTGCTAGCTTGGCTAGAGACTCTTGTTCTTACCAACTTGCTCAACTCATATCCGTCTCTCTCAGGAGGAAGTAGCGAGATACGACAAAATCTGTGAGGAGGCCTACGCTCGCTCCAAAGACGAGAAGATCCTTCACATCAAACACTGGCTGGACTCACCCTGGCCTGGTACAAGCCTTGTTTTCTTACTTACTTCTACTTATTACAGCTGAAATCATGGGTCGACTAATCGATTCCTTCATCAACAGAAAACTTCTGTTTGGATTATTGATTAATCATTTTTCAAGAAAAAAAAGCCAAATCATCTGTTGGTTCCAGATTTTCAAATATGAGAATTAACTGCTTTGTATTATTATTTTTTATGTTACTAAACTGTTGGTCAAATGAAATAAGACTTTGTTTTTGTTTGTATGTTCAGGTTTTTTCACCCTCGAGGGTCAGCCTAAAAGTATGAACTGCCCTTCGACTGGCATCAGCGAAGAGGAGCTCGGCCACATCGGAAACATCGCCGCCTCTGTTCCTGTTGAAGATTTCACCATACATGGAGGTACTCTCCTCGTTCCACCTAAATATCCTCTGAGCTTGTTGTTCAGACTCTTTTAAATCTGCCTGTGCGTTCGTGTTTTAGGTTTGAGTCGGATCCTAAAGGGTCGCGGCAACATGGTGAATCAGCGGGTGTGCGACTGGGCTCTCGGGGAGTATATGGCCTTTGGTTCTCTGCTCAAAGAAGGGATCCATGTGCGTCTCAGTGGACAGGATGTGGAGAGAGGCACATTCAGGTACAACACATACACAAAACAAGAGGAATTCACTTAAACCTGATCCACCACACAGTAATGCTTTCACATCTTCTCTGGTTTGTTTCACAGCCACCGACACCACGTTCTCCACGACCAGAACGTGGATAAGAGGATCTGCATCCCCATGAACTACATCTCCCCTGACCAGGCTCCGTACACTGTCTGCAACAGCTCTCTGTCTGAATATGGAGTTCTAGGTCAGTGATCCCACGTTTGAACCATCATTTATGTCTCAGCTGTCGTCAGAACCAGGCGCTCTCTGAACCTGTTTGTCTCCTCTTTGTGTGCAGGTTTTGAATTAGGCTTCGCCATGGCCAGTCCCAACGCGCTGGTCCTGTGGGAGGCCCAGTTCGGAGACTTCCACAACACGGCTCAGTGCATCATCGACCAGTTCATCAGCTCGGGCCAGGCCAAGTGGGTCAGACAGAACGGCATCGTGCTGCTGCTTCCTCACGGCATGGAGGGAATGGTAGGAAACTGATCCGCCTGATCCGCCTCCTGTGTTCATCTCCAACCAAATTATCACAATTAGTTCCTGATTGGTTTTCTGTTTTCCTCAGGGTCCAGAGCATTCGTCGGCCCGTCCTGAAAGGTTTCTCCAGATGTGCAACGATGACCCAGATGTTTTCCCTGTAAGTTTGTGTCAGAAAATGTGATGAACAGATGATGCACTCTGGGCAGAAGCAGCGTGGACATTTTTCTCCTGTCGCTTCATAACCTCTGAACATGGTGATTCTTGTCATGTCAGTCTGAGTAGAAGCTGTTTACAGGAGTCTCCATGATGCAGCTGGAATGTCAACATGTTGGTTACAGGCTAAAGTTCAGGTTTCAGATTAGTTAGGATGAGAATTTAAGTAAACAGTCAAAATATTCTCTGAGGTTTTTTACCTTTTGTCAGAAGGTGAACTTGTAAGAAAACATTTCTGTAAACGAGCTGTTAGTAGTGTTGCAGTACGTATAAAAAGCCGGAGTGTAGCAGCTCTAATCGCTTACGGCCATACCACCCTGAACACGCCCGATCTCGTCTGATCTCGGAAGCTAAGCAGGGTCGGGCCTGGTCAGTACTTGGATGGGAGACCGCCTGGGAATACCAGGTGCTGTAAGCTTTTAATCCCCGTCTGTCACCAGTAGAGGGCGCTGCTGAGACAGGACTACAAACACTCTGCTGTGTTTTATTTTGCAGCCTGTGTCAGTGATCACATATGAGCTGCTGGGAAGTTGTTTCTTCATACTTTGGTTTATGTTGTGAGGACTGACTCCTGAGGGGCAGCCGCAGGAGAAATTCATCAAAATAAATGTCGATAAATCCACATAGAAATCATAGAAAGAAGGTGTTTCATATAACTGCAGAACTTGCCTGATAATCATCACATTTTTAAGTTTCCTTCAGTATAAAATGAAACCAGTGAAAGTTGTCTGCACGTCAGTTGGTACACTGCAAACAGGAAGTGCTAATAGCTAATTCTGCAACTTTTAGTGGCATCGAATGTAAACAAATATAGGCTGAAAAGGATGAAGATGCAGCCCACATCTACTGTAACTCACTGAATCCTCCTCCTTCCATCCTCTACGTCTTTGTCAGAAACTGTCGGAGGACTTTGCAGTGCGTCAGCTCTACGACTGTAACTGGATCGTTGTCAACTGCTCGACTCCTGCAAACTACTTCCACGTCCTCCGCAGACAGATCCTGCAGCCGTTCAGGAAGCCTGTGAGTGGCGCTCGCCGTGAACTGTGACTCAACACACACACACATGAGATAACGTGGTTCAGGTCACTGAACATGCTCTCTGCTCTGTCTCTAGCTGATTGTGTTTACACCCAAGTCGTTGTTGCGCCACCCTGAGGCCAAGTCCAGCTTTGATGACATGCTGCCAGGTGAGAGACGACATCAAAGATACAAAGAGGAAATAAACTGTAGTTTCTCTCTGTCATTTACAGGTTGTGTGTGTGTGTGTGTGTGTGTTTTCCATCCTCCAGGCACACACTTCAAACGAATCATCCCAGACGACGGAGCTGCAGCCTCCGGCCCAGAAAAGGTGAAGAGAATCATTTTCTGCACCGGGAAGATCTACTACGAACTGACCCGGGAACGCAAGAACAGAGGCATGGACGAGGCTGTAGCTGTAGTCCGCATCGAACAGGTACCATCAGAGTCTCATCAAGGCTCATTCACCCAGTGATCTGGCGCCATCTTTGTTTCAGATATGTAGCTGTGGTAAGAAAAGTGTAAAATGACGTGTAACAACAACTGTTTGATTTTCTGTGATGAGAAAATGTTGCAGCTGCTCACCGGAGCTCGTCTCTCTCCTCAGCTCTCACCGTTCCCCTTCGACCTGGTGAAAGCAGAAACCGATCGATACCTGAACGCTGATCTGGTTTGGTGTCAGGAGGAGCACAAGAACCAGGGCTACTATGACTACATCAAGCCCCGCATCCGCACCACCATCAGCCGCACCCGCCCCGTCTGGTACGCTCTCTTTAACTTGGTACAAAGGGAGGCTCTGCTGTGAGTGTGTGCATGCTCACCTGTGTGTGTGTGTGTTTGTAGGTACGCTGGTCGTGATCCTGCAGCAGCTCCGGCCACCGGGAACAAACAGACTCACCTGATGGAGCTGCAGCGTTTACTGGACACGGCGTTCGATCTGGAGGCGTTCTCAGGAAAAGTTTAACAGCTCGTCCACACCTCCCTCCTCCCTCCTCCCTCCACACATCAGTCCTCTCTCTGCCTGCAACATTTTGCAATGATGTGTTTTTTCCTCAGACTCTTCACATATCAGACCTGATAACAGGTGTAATCTAAACGCACAATGACTTTAACACTGTTACCAAGAAGACCTCATGTTCACAGTGACGGACGCTAGAACAAAAAAAAAGAGAGAACCTGCATTGAATGTACGACTTTATAAAAAAATCTCATTTTTAAGACATTTTATTTGTTTTTATTTTATCAATCACAAAATCATTTCCACATGCTCTGCATGTCCAGAATCCTTCAAAAACACGGTTAATAATCACAAATATTTGATTTCATCTGATGATTTCATCATTTTCATAGTAATGATACACATATTTAAAGAAACAGTCACGATAACACCCTCTTATCAGACTGGAAACAGCTAGCCTGACTGTCCAAAAGGAATAAAATCAGACAGCACAGCTAAAGATCAATAATCAACAAGTTATATCTGATTGATTTATCTGCTCAAAAACTCACAGTGTAAAAATGACAGTTAATAGTTTTACAGGAGGTTTTTTTGAGCTTTAAAGGTGCGGGAGGGCGGATATTTGTAAACTTTGCACAGAGCTAGGCTAGCTGTTTCCATCTGTTTCAAGCCTTTATGCTAAGCTAAGCTAACCAGCTGCTGGTTGTAGCTTCACACTCAACACTACAAACATTAGAGTCTTAAAAAATGTCAAACTGTTCCTTTAAACTGGATTTTCAGTGATGACATCAGACCTGACAAAGCTGCAATGCATCATAACCTGAAACAATATTTCTGAATGGTATTTAATTAAGATTTAATACAAAATAAATGACATTTTGAAACAAAACATTTTGACAGAATTCATGCAGTGACTTTAAAATGACGGAGGGGTTTTACCTCCATGTTTTCAGAGGAGAGGCCTCTGTTTCTTCCTGCATTTACATTTCACATTAACTCTCCTCTCTTCAGTTTCTTTCCCTTATTTTTCTCAATTTTTCATACATTCTGCTTTAATTTTTATTTATTCCTCCCTCCGGCGTTCAACTCACCGTCCCACCTCATCACTGTAAACGTCTCCGTCTGTGCCAAATGTAACAGATTACTTGTTTCATTTTAATACAAATAATGAAAAAAAATAAATTGCCAGTAATGGTAGTGACTTGTGTAAAGACATGACAAGAATCCTCAGCTCCTCAGATTTGAAGGATGTATTTATTTTCATATGGTGTTCCATGTTTTATTGTTTTCAGCAAATAAAGGTTAAACTTCCTGTTGAACGGACGTTTTGATTTTCATATATATAGTCTTACACTTACAATAACATGTCTGACAGTGATTATTACGGCTGTGAATCAACACTGTAGTGTAACTCAGACAGTATCTCTGCTGAGGCGCTTTTAAATCCTGTTTTACTATAATCTCTCACAATAAAAACAATAACATACTCATGTTGGTTGACTTCGATTATCACAGTTCACAGCAGGAAGGTTAACGAGCAGCAGCGAGTTTAGCCCCGAGATTTACCTCTCAGCTTTGATACAACATTCAGAGCTAAAGCAGAAAAATACAGAGCTGTAAATACAGACTCAGGTCGTATTTTAAAGATGTCTTCCTAACTTTAAGACTCCAGAGTCTTTGGTGAGAGAGAAATTCACAAAGTATTTTCGTCTGAGGGAAGGCAGATGAAGTCGGTAAGTTTCCTGCTCAGTTAGTGATGTGCTGCAGCTGGTTCAGTCCTCCTGGCCACTAGGTGTCCCTGTTGTTTTTTTCTTGTGTGTTACAGATGCTGATTGGAGGGTTGTAAGCTGCATGAACTACACCTGAGGCCAGGTGTGCTCTACTATTAAACTCCAACTCATTTTGCAGTTACACTGTTCTTTAGTTCTACTGGTTAATTTACTGTTTTTGTAAACAAATTACTTCTGTCATCAGATTTTTATGTGGTAAGTTTAAACTGATTTTACTGGATAATCCAACGTCTTTACTTCCCACTTAATGAGCTGTTGAACAAACTGAGGGGGAGTCACAGCAGCTTTTATGCTGTTGATGAGTCATTTGCATCTTTTTAAAAGTTATTAATTGTTGGATTTTTTTCCAAATACAGGTGCAACAAGGTGAACTGAGCTGATTCTGCACTGCCTCGAATTCCTCACAGACTTACAGTCAGAGCTACTTGAAGCTGGTAAACTCTTTGTGAATCTCTCTTAAATCCAAAAGGTTTCAAGGTAAGACTGAGCTTTAAGATGTTTTAGTACTGCAGCGCTTCGTCTCTGTCAGTGAACTTAAATGTCATTTTAAGCAAATTTTGGCGCATTAATAAATCAACCATTTACACTGCATTGCTTATTTTCTCAAATTCTGAAAGCAGAAGCCAAAATTTGAAAAAACTTCTCCCATTATTTGTCCCTCTGCTTCTAAAACTGAACCTGTGTCATTAATTAACATCCCCGGTTTGATTCCAGCGACCTTTGTTACATGTCACATCCTGTCCACTGTCAACAATCAAATGAAGGCAAAATGCAAAATAATAATAATAATAATAATGATCTTTACAAAAAAAAAGAAAAGCAGATGATTAAGTAGGTCCTTCATTTCTGTGACAAAAACATCAGTGCTATATTTTTGTGCAAAATCAGACATCAACATGAATGTGAATCTGTGTTTACAGCAGACTCTTGGACCGTCTGAGGGTGTATCTGATGAACTCAAACAGATCGACATTTGAGGCACTGGGTCTGCATTGAGCGTCACAGTACTCCTCCAGAAGTCCGTACAGTTTACCTGTGAAGGAGCAGTTTGAAAAATTAATAATTCACAGATGAGAAACTTAAGGAAGTAGAATTACAGTCTTGCATGGTTATTATGTCCTCTTTTCTTCCTGAGTTATGGCGTTGAATAATGGCCAGAAAAGTGTTTTTGACACAGTGACACTGACCTTTGACCTTCTGAATATTAGATGTCATAATTTTATCCTGTTAGACGTTTGTCATGTTTAGCACATGAACTCTTGAGTTATGGCTGTGTTTTGTAAAGTCACAGTGACCTTGACCTTTGACCTTTGACCACCAAACTCAAATCACTTCACCCTTGACTCCAAGTGAACGTTTGTGCCAAATTTGAGGAAATTCCCTCGAGGTATTACTGAGATATCACGTTCACAAGAATGGGACAGACAAAGGCATAAACAACATTAGAAATCTCACCAACTGTAATTTCTTCAGTGACCAGCAGGTGGTACATCTGCTGCAGGCTGTGCTTCAGGTTTTCATCGTCAAAGGTGAAGAAGGCCAGGCCTCTCTTGGCTTTTGCTGCTGCCATCAGCTGGATCAAAGCTGGAAATAGAATCAAAAGGCTCAGTGATAAATCACTGGACTGATGGGTAAAGACTCAGTATTTAAGAGGTTTACCTTTGAGTTGTGGGTCTCCGTTGAAGGCTCCACAGCCCCACTTGCCTGTAGCAATGTCTGGCTCATTGTGCCCATGTCCCTTAAATCCACAGTATGCCTTCAAAGACACATTAAAACCATGTAAAAAAGAAAACCATAGAGGAAGAATAGAAAATACAGAAATACCAAGACGAAGGCAAACCTCACTTTGTTCAGTTCCCGTACGACCTTCCTCATACTGTACTGCTCTTGCATGTATTTGAAGTGCAAAGCATCAATGGCTAAGATCTGCCTCTTCCTCCGAAGCCACTCATCCCTATAAAGACACGATCAAGTGAATAAAAACAGCCAAATTCATTCAAATTTACAATGCATGAAGCTCCTGCTCGTACCTTTCCAGGCAGTCTTCGTAAGGGCCTAACCACTCAAAGGTGTCACCAAAACCAGAGTAGCAGCTGAACTGCTGAGAGCCTGGGAAATAAGGACATTAAAGCAGACTGTGACAGTGGTGTCCCATGAAAACCCTTTGTTCCAATTAATTAGTTAATCCTGCAGTCTCAAGAGTCTCCAAGAACCCAAGATAACTCTAAAACCCAAATATTCTCTCTTTATATTGATAGAAAAGAAACAGTTCCTCACATTTGACAAGTTGGAATGTTTGACATTTTTTACTGCATCAAAATGGTGATTGTTGATTAATTTCTGTCAACTGACCAATCCATTAATCAACTAATCATTTCATTCCTACCTGTAATGATCAGACACTCTTCGTCCCCCAGTTTCTCTGTGAAAAGGCGGGAAACGATCAGCTCTGGATTCATAAGGAACAGGATTTCTTCCTGCACCAGACCAGAGCTCAGCACACCTCCGCCAATATAACTGCAAGCAAAATCCACCTCCACACACAAACACACAAATAATTTAAATGTTTATTCAGGACTGAAACAGCAGTGGATCATTGCTGCTTTGGGTCAGTTCTTACCTGGAGCATCCCTTCACCGTCAGTCTCGATTCTGCCCTTTGATGTGACGTGCAGTTTCTGCAGCATCTCCACAGAGCTACCAAAAAACAGTGTATTATTATTCATCATCATTAGCCATGCTAGCAGCTATTTTAGGGTGATATTTGCTACAAACATTCATTGTCCTCAGAGGATGAATCCTAAAGTATTTGGTGATCCCTTTACTTTCCCTATAGAACCACCAACTGGTCAAAGTTTTGACTTATTCACTGTAGTATCTTGATTTTTCTCTCTTCACCTTTATGCCAATGACACACTGTTGTACCTCTCTAATATGAAAATTAAATATTCTTTAAAAAGGTATTTTATTTTAACACACACACAGATCATTTTACCTGCTTTTATCTCCTCTGCCCTTGATTATTCCAACGGCCTCTTTACTCAGCTGAGCCAAAAATCTATAAATCAGCTACTGGCTGCAAAGAACTCAGGTGTTGGAGTCTAAACCTCTCTAGTCCAGTCTTTTCCTCTTTACACTGGCTCCCACTTATACATTTTATTATTTAATTGTCTAGGGATTTTCAAAGTCTGACACTGCTATCTTCCATTAAATAAAATCAAGATGCCGCCCAAAATAAAAGTACCTTAATTACCTCCATGAGTTGCAACCACAATAACTTACTTGTTTATTTGTTTTCACAACACCTAATGGCAACTTTCCCTTTTACCTCCAGCTGTATGTACAGTATGAAAACCTCTGATCAAACCCATTTTGTTTGGCACTTCTGAGTTTTGAAAAGTGCTTTATGAATAGATAAGATAAATGATTACCTTCTCCAGTTGGGAAAGTCTGCGGCACTCATGCAACGCCTCTCGAATGTCACCAGTCCTTTTGGTTTCGTCTCTGCAAAGACGTAAACAAAAGTCACGGGTTTTCTCCGAGATGTCTCACAAACAGGAAGGAGAGGAGATTTAGCAGCAACTTACTCTCATCTGTAACCACATTAAAGTAATGCATGATGGCCCTCAGCTTTTCTTGCTTCCGTTCTGACCAGTTTCCAAACAGACTACATGCGGAATGAGAATTAACAGTTAACTCACACACAGTTCAGATATTAGAGAGGGTGTTTAGGGGGTTGTAGTCAGATGTGTGTCACTGCTGGACTGTGTTACCTGGTGAAGTTAATGGAGGGGTAGCTGTGGTACTCCGTTTTGGCCCCGGATGCATTGCGATGAGGGAATGTGCAGAAAAATGCGTTGGCGAGCAGGCAGGATATCTGAACTTGTGACAGAGTGATGGCTGCAGTGTGTCCCTTTCGAAGCAGCGGGATGGCCTGAAAACATGGACGCACTCCATCACCACCATCACCATCAACACAAGTGACATGCAGAATCAGTTGACGCAACAAATGTCATACCTTCTTCACTTCATTTGGCAGCTTTAAAGCCAACTTAGCGATCTTTGGAAACAGTGTGAAGAAGTAGTTTTCTTCTTTTGGGGTACGCTAGAAAGGAAATATGATTGTTCCGTATCATTAGACATTCAGTCACAGAGCTGACGATTCAATTATCTGACGTAAGCAAATGGACACTGACCATAACAGACGCAGAGAGGGCATCAAACTTCCACTGATCTTTATACTTCGGGTTATATTTCATGATCACTTCCTAAAGATAGGTTGAAAGAGTAAGGTTGAACATTTTATGTCCATTAGAGACAGACTAGACAATGAAAGTGTAAAAATGTGCAGAGACAGTCGCCAACGTACCTCCACATCATCAACGTTCGCTTCTTTCTTACTGGACAGAGCTTTCAGGTGCTTGGAGATCACGTCCCACCTTTGTGTCTGAGAGCTTTGCTGTGGACAGAGATCAATTCAATAACTTTTTACTGTCTTTAAGTTCATATAGGTGGTATACCACATGTAATTAAAATATATACTTCTTATTTTTAGCCACAGTGTTGATGGTCCACCACCTTGGTCGTTAATATATCAACAGCTACTGAATAGATTGCCATGAAAAAACTGGAAAAACTTTAGTGATTCTCTGACTTTTCACCATCAGCACTGAATGATTGATTTGCTGCCTGTTAATATGCATGAACTGAATCACATATTTTAACAGTGCTATATCTTAGTTCTTCCTCGCATTAACAGCTCTTCACTGACCAGTCTAGAAGAAACATTGTGGGTTCAGTATCAAACTTCCAAGAGTTGTCTCCAGCGGTGGAAAGCAACACCAGCGTTAACTTGTTTTGCTTCTATTTCTACCACTTTTCTCTTTAGATCTACAGCAGATCAACGTACGTCATTCGAAATGCCACAAACACACCTTTAGGAGTCCAGTCTTGACGGTCATATCGTTCGCTGATGAATATGGCATCTTCACATAGTTACTGTGCCATATGTCTCTCCCTTCGTAGGGTATTAGTCCTCCAGCCTGTTTGAAATAAGTCACCTGGGACAAAAACAGTACAATCAAGTACCTAAAACTTGTACCTTCCTTAACTCTCCACCAGCAGAGACAGAGAAAAGGTGAGAGGATGTATTCTTACATCTATGAGGACAGTGTGCGTCCCGCCGACCTTCAGCTCATTCAGCCGGCTGTGGCACTGTGGAAGTCGCTTCAGATGGTCCAGCTCACAGCAGGACAACGAGCCCTGGTCCCTCTGTTCACTCCAGTCTCTTGGTCTACCTTTGTCATCCCTTTCTCCTGATCTACCTTTGTCATCCCTTTCTCCTGATCTACCTTTGTCATCCCAGTCTCCTGATCCACTTCTGCCATGTCTATCTCCTGTTCTACCTGGGGAGAGGCAGCAGTGGGGGCAGGGGCAGGAGCAGGAGCATCTGACCTCACCTGAGCTGTCCTTCCTGCCCAGACCATGTTTATGTTCCTCTCTGTGGTCACCTTGTTGAAGGGCCTCTCTCATCTGGGAACTGTTATTGCGATGGTTAGGTCGCTCAACCATTTCTTGGAGGTTTGGAGACAGGACACGATGGTGAGTTACAGCGAAACAAAGCATGTTATTGTCAGCTTTTAATTCAACACCATGACTGATACAAAAACATTCATGCTGCTCCTGTGAGGCAGAATGAACAGGTCGGACTAGATACTTCAGAAAACCAGATGTTGTTTCTATTTTCTTAACTCAAGTTTAACTTCTCTTCATTCTGTCACTTCTAGAAAATATTTATAAAACAGTTTTCTGGCAGAAACAAATTTAAATTGTCTTTTTACTTGTCGATTCACCTTTTTTTGAACAAAAGAAAGAAAATAAGGATTTAGGGGATTTAATTATAGACAGAAACAACCTGATGAATATTTTTACTAGAGACATTTTCAATTTGTTTTTACTTGTCATGATTGTTTTATGCAAGTTGGATAAAGTTTCCTTTTCATTGGCAGAACTCAAACTCTGCAGCTTCCTTAAAACCAGTGTCATGACAAGACTGCAGTACGCTCACTAAAGTACTGTCCTTAAGTACATGTTTGACGTACTTCTACTCCTCTACAGCAGCAGGTATTAGTTACTTTGATTTTACAGATAAAACGTGATCAACTTACCAGCTCTAAGAATTATCGAGCTGTAATTTGTTCTACAAAAATAAATGAATATATGACAGACCTGCAGAAAAAGTCTAACCAGGTGAAATAAAGTGTGGGTGTGCAGGGTAACTCCACCTCAACAAGCTGCTGTCTACATTTAAACACATCAATAATAATAATACATTTCAAAGAAGTGGAAAGTAACTTAGTACATTTACTCAGGTAATGTACTTCAGTGGGCTACAAGTTTAAGGTACTTGTACTTTACTTGAGTGTTTCAGTTTCTGTTTCTTGTTGTTCCATATTCTACTTTCTACTCCACTACATTTATCTGACAGCTTTAGTTACTAGTTACTTTTAAGGTAAAGATTTGTTAAAGATACAACACAGTGTTAAAGATAAAGCAGTGGTTTCCAACCGTTTTAGTTTCTGACGTTTTAACAGAAAGTGAAAATCTGAACTCTGTAATAACCCTGCTCCACCTGCAGCAGCTACAACAGCAAGCTGCAGTAGAATGTTTCATGCAGGACTTTTACTTGTAATAGAGTACTTTTACTTTACTGTAGCGGTACTTTTACTTTAGTGAAGGATTTATATACAAATTAAAGCAGAGTACTGCGCGCTGTGTTGTCACTAAAGGATCTGAGAACCAGTTTGTTCTGACATTATTAAACAGCAGCGTGTTGAACCACAGTGACTCTCACCCTCACTGTAACTCCTGTGATTACAGATCAAATCAGCACACACACACACACACACACACACACACACAGAGGTGTAACTCACTCACCTTTCACCTCAGGTTTAATGGATTTATCGTCGGTTTCAGGGCTCATCGATGAAAACGCAGCTCTGAGACTCAGACGCTGAAGTTTACTTTCACTTTGAGGCGAAAACGAAAGTGAACGTGTTGGAGCAGCAGTAACTCTCATTACACATGAACTCACAAAGTACTGATTCACACAGGAAACAACGTCCAGCTTCAGTTTCTGCTTCATCACAGTAATTCAGCCTTAAAGAGATTCTACTGAGTTTACACTGAGCTTCAAAACTTTATTTATTCTTCTTCTTATTTCCTTTACACTTTATTTCTTTAATTGAATCATCACAGGCTCCATTAAACCAGCTCATCGTGTTTTTACAGTTTCCTGCAGGTGCAGTTAATAACACTGAGAGCTCTGATAATAAAGATAAAAACATAATAATAATAAATAATAATTTTAATAAAGTGGAGCGAGAAAAGTAAAAAAAATAAATAAAAAAATTCAACTCTTTTCAGTCTGTGAATTCCCACTAAACAATATAAAATAAATAAGTATAGTAAGTATAATATATATATTTTTTTTACAACAATAAAAATTAGCAATCACAGAATCCACACACACTGTGTGGACACAGGGTGGCAGCAGTGAGCCACAGATGATTAGTTTGCACCTGGTTTCCTCCAAACCACCAGAAATCTAGTGTTGATATCATTTTACTAATATGATAGCTGCCTGTAATAATAATGATAATAACTCTAAAATGAGTGCACACTATTGTACACCTCTACACCCACTACTAAGTGCTACTTCTACATCACAAGTACTGTACTTAAATACAAGTTTGAGGTACTTATTTAAGTATTTGTACTTGTACTCTACCTAACTTCAGAGGGAAATCATATTCGACTTTTTACTTTAACATGAGTGAAGTTAAAGTTTCATTCCTCTGATGTGTTGAAGTCTAAAGTCATCGCAAACTGAAAATACTCGAGTACAGTACTGGAGTAACTCTCTCTGTCTGAGGAGCAGCAGAGCAGCTGTTCCAGATGTTCGGATCAGCGCACCTCGACGTGTAGACTCTGCAGAGATCAGAGTGAGGGTGAAGGCAGCAGACGGTCGGAGGAGACTCAGAAACTGGAGCTGCAAACAGAGTACTCAGTAAGAGTACTACTCTGTGCTAATACTCTATTACAAGTAAAAGACCTGCATTCAAATCCTCACCTTAAAAGTAGAGAAGTAAAAAGTACTGAAGATAATGAAAATACTCCTTTACCTTTTAAAGGTTTTGAATGCAGGACCTTTATGTGTAATGGAGTATTTTTACTCTGTTTTATTGGTACTTTTACTCTGTCTGGTCTCCACACCTGGTGCAGTGATCACCTGAGAAACCACACAGCAGATTTCTCACTGTCTCATGTTCAGTCCGGGTGTTTCTGTTCTGAATTTGTGCGACGTTGTTGTGTTTTAACCTTCGTAAAAGAGTTAAAGAGGCAGATATGACGAGTAAATCATTAATGTTATCAGACTTACTTCCTTTTATTTGTCTGCTGTGAGAGCCACACAGACCTGAGGAGGACTGTTTGTCCTTGGTGGAGGAATGAGCTCTACTGATTCTACTGTCTCTCCCAGTGCTCTATCTGTAATCTGCAGAGTAAATACAGCTGTTTAATAAGTGCACAGGGATAAAATCTGGTCCATTTCCCTCTGAGCTGCAGCGAAGCAGAAGGAGAAAGAAGCTTTAGATGAAATAATCGAATTTAACGAGTTTGAATTTCTACTTACAGCTTTTAAATGAAGCTGAAATAATGAGTTAATGGACAGAAAATTAACAGGAAGCAGCTCTGATAATTGTTACAGCCATGTTCTTGGGAACAATTAGTCAGTTAATCTATCAATAATCACATTAATCAGTGGTGATTTGCAGCCCTGTACACGAGGCAGAGGAAGGTCAGTGGATTGTTTGGTTGGAGGACCTGATGGTGGAGTTGTGGAGCAGCTGGAGGGCGAACACTGTCATGTGTTCCTGCGATGACGGTCGTGTGTGTGTGTGTGTGTGTGTGTGTGTGTTCCAGCTGTGTGTGTACGTGTGTGTGCCTGCCGCACAAACCGTGGTCATGTGTCTGTTGGGAAACGGCAGCGTTTAAGTGCCTGTGCTTGGGCAACGAAAGGGTGGAGGGACCTCAGTCATCCTGCGTCTGTCTGTGTGTGTGGCTGTTTGTGTGTGTGTGTGTGTGTGTGTGTGTGAGTGTGTGTTATTCTGGGTCAGCCATTTCCCTGGAATGTTCTGCCTCTTGCCAAAGAGAAGTCACTACAAAGGAATGCACACACAACACCGCAGAAACAAAAGGATGACTTAAAAAGGCCTGAAAGTGAAGAGCGAGGAGACGGAGGCCGGTGTTAAAGAAAAGAAAAACAAGTGTGTGTGTGAGTGTGTGTGTCCTGTGTGTACCCATGTTTCCTCTCACGTATGACACATGTGCCTCCTCTTCTCTGCACTTTGAGGCATGAATATTCAAGATAAGAGTCACAGTTATGAAAGAGGCGAACCATCTGCTCCACCTCACATCTCCACCAACACAATTAACCTGACGAGAGGAACAATTTTAGAGACGATGGCACTTTTTCCTGTCCACGCTCTTTAACCTTGCCTCCGTCTGAAGCAGCAGTAGCGTTGCAGCTTTCCCTCTTTGTCTCCTCCACCCTCCTCCTCCTCCTCCTCCTCCTCCTCCTCTGTCTGTCTGTCTTTCTGGAGGTCAGATGGTTGCAGCGCTCAGACTCGGAGCAGGGTCAACGCTTCAGCCGGGTTCGGCGTGCAGCTTTGTGGAGGTGGTGGAGGAGGATGGAGTCAGTCAGCTCCTCTCCGTCCTGTGACATTGTGAAATGACTGCAGTAGATTGGAATTGTGTGTATGTGTGTGTGATTGTACTCTGCGGCAGGTCGTGGGGGAGGAAGCAGCAGCAGCAGCAGCAGTGTGTGGAGTGTAGAGGTGGTGGTGGTGGTGTGGGGGGTGGAGTGATATGGATAGTGTAGAGAAAAATGAAGAAATGGGAAATCTCAGCACCTGTTTCCAGGGCAACAGAGGTCTGAAAAACACAGAGCTGGTTGGACTTTTTTTTTTCTCCACGCTGCACTGCCCTCTGGCAAGATACTGCAGACACCTCTAATGACTCCAAAACACTCAGCGGCCCTGCTGCTGGAGCTCTGCCCGGCTTCAAGTGACACAGACACCACCTCTCTGTACGTCTGATGGATGCTACGCAGTCGGATGCAAAAGTTTGGGCAACCCCCTCCCTCCCTCTGACAGCTCGCAAACATTTATTTTAGCAGCTCAGACTCTTTCTGTTCCTGATTTAGGAGTTTTCACCCACTCTTCCTGCAGATCGCTGAGATATTTTTAGGGTTTTCTTGCACCACCCACAGATTTTCTCTTTTTGTTGCTGTATGCCAACACACTTACACACAATGTAATCGCTGTATCAGAGCTGCGAGGCCGCGACTGTCCGTGCCTTTAGGTGCAGCGTGAGCTTCACAGATAAATCAGATCTAATCCAGGTATAGAAACAGAAGTTAATCAGCAGATAGAGAGAGGAGGAGGAGGAGAGAAATCCAACCAGGTTTTCTCTGAGAATCAGGATCTGACCTCAGAGGTCACATTTCCTGAAGTCCAGCTCCCAAACAGACCGTCTCAAATTTAAATGGAAAAACTTTTACAAAACTTTCCTGCCAGTGGACTTAACACGACCCACAGCAGTGAAGAGGAGCTCCATATTTTAGTATATTTTCCTGTTTTTGTTTGGAGTACAGTGATTTCTAAACACATGACCTATATGATCATATAATCACTCAATATAATGTTGAAGTTGGAGAAATGAGTAAAATCCTGATTGTTCAAACCATCCTGAAGAGAGAGAGAGAGAGGAACCGAAGCCTTAAATCTAATGAAATCATGATAACAAGCACAGTATCTTTAATTTTAATACACACAAAGATCGCAGAAGAAAAATCCACAGGACAAAGGCTGTTTTATTAAGACCTGACTGATTATTTGAAATGCAAAACGAGCACAAATAGATGCAAAACAACTATAGAGAGACGTTAAACAAACAGAGCCACAAAACAACAACAACACTTTACTGGTTCTGCAAAAACACACAAACAACTACAAAGAGATGCAAAACACGTACAGAGGAACACAAAACAACAACAGTAAGATGCACTCTGTGTCTCAGTCTGGGTGTGTTGCTCTTATGATGCAGGGGGGGCCCTTCACATATTTGTGCCCAGGGGCCCATCATGGTCTGATAATCCGTCTGTGGCTGCAGGTGCATGACTCCAGTGTTGCAGGATGCACGGATCACACGCATGTGATCATTCACAGGTGATGTCATTGCCCGATTACCCCTCCTTCCTCCTCCTCCTCTGAAGTGATCTGCTGCTCTGGTCTGCAGTCAGTCAGTCAGTCAGTCAGCCGCCTGACTTGCAGGAGGAGGGACAGGAAAATGCCTTTCTCAGTGGGAGACATCAGCCCTGTGATCTCATGAATATATTATAGCGGGTCATTGTGCAATGAGGGAGGTGTACAGAGCTGCCAGGTTATGGCCTGCTCAAGCACAGACTGCAACAAGCGCATTTAAATCTAATTAACTCGCCTGGTTTTCTTAGTTAACCCTCATAATAAGTTAAATTGTGTTCTATACGCCGACGCTTGCAATAAATAAGCCTGTAAATCTAACGTGTTAAATGCTGCATTTGCTCCTCATGTGTCTGGGATGTGAAAATAAGAGAGAAAACGGGATAAAAGATCCTATTAATGGTCAAACTCCGCTCGATAACACGGTCATCAAGCAGCCTCGTCTTCTCGTTAGCCCGACTGCGACACTAGCGAGCTAATGTCGCTAAGCTAACTTAACTGTCTACAATCAAGCGGCTCCATCGTCTGGCAGCGGGGAAAAAGGTAAGCTACCGCTCGACAACCGTCGCTATCGCCGAGCTACAGCTGTCGACTCCCTACTTAGGCACCCTCGTTACAGCGTAGATAAGTAACTAGTCAGTTAATGTAACGCGAAGCGAGCTAACGTTACACAAAGTTAACGTGAGCTAAGTAGCCGTTGGTGGCTAACGGTGCCAGCGGCGCAGCAGCAGCAGCAGCGTGTTAAAGACCCTCCACAGCTCAGTCTCCAGTCTAACCAGCCTCTAACAAGACAGCGACACGTTATACAAACTTAACGCTGTCACACACCACAAACAGGAGTATTTTTTTATTACAACTTCCTCAATTATTCCTCGCTTTTGACCGTTGAGCCGCAGCCTTCAGCATTATCATCTGCGTTTGTGAAGCAGCTTGAGGCAGGTAGGTGAAACAAAACATCTGCTATTCGCATTTTCTTTTTTCTTTTTTTTTTTGGTGCCAGGGTGAGAGGGAGATAAAGAAAGGAAGGCTGGAGTCATGTAGAGAAAGAAAGCACACTGCTGAAATGCTTTGTTCTGATCTGCTGCAAAATGTGAGCAGCATGTTTTGTTTGCAGGAGGAGGAAGGAGCAGGTAGAGATGACTCCTGTATGTTCTGATTATCATCTATTAGCAGATCAATAATCACATCATGACAGAAAATCCTGTCAGGAAGGGAGAGCGTGCAGATTGGAGCAGGTTGCATGTTTTTTTGTTTTTTTATTTTATTTTTTTAAACCATGCACAGGCTCTTGTTGTTGTTACTGTTGGTGTGTTGCAATGTGTTTCTGAGGTGCATGTTTTTCCCTTTTGGCCATGACTTCCTGAATATATCATGGGTACAATAACATGTTGTCTTGGCTTGAAGCCAGGCTGAGTCAGTGTGGGTCAGTGTTTACATGAGAAGTCTGTTTTAATAAGAAAAAAAGACTGGAACCTGCAGGATGAAGTGTTGAAGCTGCTGCTGTTTGAAGCCTCCAGATGTTTTTAGTGTTTTTTGGCTGTAGGATGTTTTCACCTTGTTATTTATTCGGTTGGGCTGCAGCTAATAGTCAATCTATTCTTTTCCTAGTTGATTGTTTTATTCAAAGTTTTTAAAGATGTGAAAAACTGTCATTAATGGTTAATTAGATCTCACTGTGATGTCTGTAATTAGTCCAAAGTCAGACTTGAATCGATCAGTGAAAAGAGCTTGGCCTGTGTTTGACAAAGAACTAAACACTTCTCCTGCTGCAGAAAGAATACGCCTCTTGACATTCATTACTAATTGTTAGTTAAGTGCTTAACTGCTAATATCTGTTCATAACTCTGTCTGGAAAAGTGAATAAGTAAATGAGCAGAGAAGGCCACTGCTACTCACAATACACAAGCTTGACTGGTGACCTGCCGTGCACCTGTCTTCAGTAAAGCTCTAATTAAGAGTCTCAGTGGGATCTGAGAGATTACCAGTTAATAGCCTCTTGAATACAGCGGAGCAGCGGTTGTTGTCGCCACGAGCGGCAAATGTCGTTTCACAACAATGGAGGACAAGATACGATTATTCTGAGGAATGAGAGATTGTTTCATAGTAACAGAAGATGTCTAGAAACTCTGGTAAATAACAGCGTGGAGGATGCTGTGTGCTACAGGTGTCTGATTAGAGTGAGCAGGGTCAATGACTGTGACCAGAAGTTGTACTAGTATTAATCCTCAGCAGCTAATGATTGGTCAATTAATCGATTGACAGAAATTTAATTGGCAACTATTTTGATAATTGACTGATGGTTTCAGCCATTTTTCAGGCCAAAACTATCCAATATGGGCTTTTTGAAAGTAATTTCTGCTGAAAAATCTAAAGAAGTAAGAAGTAAATCTCACATTTTCCAATAATTGACTGATCATTAATATCCACTGTAAATATTAGGGTAATTAATTGCCAGTATTGGTTTGTTTGCCAGTCGTTTTCTTGATTAACTCATTAAGCATTGGTCCACAAAGTATCTAAACACCAGAGATCCCAGAACCTGAGGTTCCAGTGTTGAGTTTTGTCCGATCAACAGTCCAAAACCCAAAGAGGTTTTGGACAGGGCAGTCAGGGATCTCCTCCGTTCACTGTCCTCTGAAGTTCGCAGCAGTGCGTTAAGGGTTTGGCCGGTCCGCTCTATAATGTTGTCAAACCAGGCTTTGTGTTTCTGGCCTCTTAGGTTCTTGCCTTTGACTTCTCCTGAATGATGGTCGATGGCCGAACCTTTGTTGATTTGCTGCCTGACGTACTCGTTGGTCTTGGATGGATGCGCTGTAGCTTTATGTAGAACCTGAGATCGAAACGCCTGAAGCCATCTTTGAGTTTTTGTGTTCAGGTCCAGCTTGAGTTTTCAAGCTTCTAAAACGGAGACTTTTAGAAACACTGCTCCCCGTTTTAGTTTGAAAACTTCAGGGTTGTGTTTTAGTCTGGACGGACAGAAACGATGATGCTTGCTTTCTGATTGGTTCTTATCAGTCATCATGTGACAAACGGCCTCAACTATCGACTACCTCGACCATGAATGGTGAATGCATCATGGATAACAAATTATAAACGTTGTTGACCTTGGTGTCTTTGCTAACAGCTGTTGTGCAGCTAAATCCAGCATTTTATAACACAGCTGTTTACATGTGCAGGCAAAAAGCTGTTATTCGAGCAATCTGCGATAATTCCCTGTGTCCAGTGGCGATATCGGACATTTACTGTTCACACCGCCACTGTCAGGCTTTGCAACAGCAAATCCTCACAGTGAACAAGCTGCAGATGGTGGCAGTTTGTCATGTTTTTTCCTTCATACAAAAACCTAAACGATTAATGAATTATCAAAGTTATTGCAGATTAATTTTCTGTCAGATCATTTAATCAATTAATTGACTAATGAATTATGCCACAAAAGATTAAAGCTCGAGATCTTGAGTATTGATAAGTGGCTGTCAAAACAAAAGAGGCACTGAAGTAGGGACCTCGATTCATCTATGTGACGGCTCGAGTTGGAAAAGAGAGCGACTGACTGGCTGTTAATAAATTATGTAAAGGGTGTTTTTTTTTTTATTTGATTAAGTAGCAGAGGGAGTGTTCAATCATCTTTGCTGCCAGCCTCTCTTTCCATCAAGCAATTTATCCATACTTGAACACTGATAGCTTGTTAGTCTTGAGCTGAATTGATGAGCAGTTTAATTGAATTTGATTGGTGCTTTTTTGGCTCCACATGTCGCTCAGCTGCTTTAAACTATAGAGAACTCATGTCCACTAAAGTCAGATTGTTGTTCTCAGTGTCAGACAACATTATGACAGGATTCCTACAGAGACAGAGCTTTTTATTAAAGAGGAAGATCCAGAAACATCTCTATATATCTCTACCAGACTCCACTGACAAAAACAGGGATTTTACTGGGAGCTGCTGGAATACCACTGCCTCCATCTGTTACTGTGTGACTTTCAGTGGTGGAAGAAGTAATCAGATACTTTGAAGTACAAAGCACTAAAAAAAGCTGACAGAACATTTGAGGAGAATTGAGACTTTTCTCCTTTTCTTATATTACATTAAATTGATTATTATATTGATTGATTAGATTAGGTTTTTGTTATTAGATTGTTTTTTTCACATTTCATAGAATCAAGAAAATAATTGTTAGTTGCATCTGTACTGGATGCAGCCTCTTCAAATTGAGTCTAAAATGGTTGATACACATTAAGTGCAAACAAACGTTTAATGGTGTTATTTAGCTCTGCAGCTCTGTTTTAGGAATCACATTGTTCTCAAATGTGAAATTTGCTCCTTTTCTTTGTGTGATATTATAATAAATTATTGGAGTCAAACAAAACAAAACAACACTTAGATATTATTTCACATTTCAATGAGTGGAGAAAACTTTTGCAGATTAATCATTACTGAAAATATTTATCAGTCGCAGCCTTACTGCAGATATTGATCTGACTGCATCCTCTTCACATTAAACTTCACAGTTTCATTATATTATTTAGAGCTGATCAAACAATTAACTGTGAAGATTAGAGTTAAATGTGGGCGATGTTTAATCTTTAAGCAGCGTCCTCTCTGTTTCTGTTTCGTCTGCTTTTGCACACGGAGCTGAAATCAGTCTGAACCAAAAGAAAAAAAGAATCAGCATAGTATCTGTAGGAGTCGTGGGTTGAGGGTCAGCTTGAGGGTTGATTGAACGCCCGCGGTGTTTCAGTTGATGTGTGATGGCAGCGTGGCTGAGAGGTACGAGGAAGAAGAACAGGAGCGACGAGAGGAGAGGAAGAGTTGTGGGGTCAAAGAGAGAACAGTGTGTCTCAATCATTCCTCTGCAGGTACAAACTGTGCTAGAGACAGACACCAGCACCATCCACCTCCCCCTTTTGTGTGGTTTAGCTGCTCAGCTGTGATGGAAGTTACATGGAGGCTGACGATGCCTTTTGATAGGAGGGAACACAGGTATTGCAGTCATGTGATCTGAGCAAACCCCCTCCTCCTCCTCATCCTCCTCCTTTCATACAAGATGTGGGGTGTCTGACCCAAATCTGCAAAGTGCAAAAAGGAAACCAAGAGAGAAGAAATGAGGAAGGAGGAAGGGGGGAGGGGGGGATGTTGAAGCACGGCTCTGATGTTGGAAAATTAGCATGTCAGTTGGTAACAGTCAGATAAAGAAAAATCATTAGAGGGGAGGCGGGAGGAGAGTCAGCGGTGGAGTGGCGATGAGGAATGTGTAGCAAATAGAGAAAACATCTGGTATATCGAAAGGAGGGAAAGTGGCAGATAAACATGCAGGGAGGGGAGGGGGGGAGGAGGAGGAGGGGGGAGGTTATTATTAAATGAATCAAATCGAAGAACAAGACGAGCGTTTGCGAGCGACTGTACGTCGGTGTGCTGAGAGGAGAGGCTGCCTCTTCACATCTCTGTTCTCTTAAATTCCTTTTGAAATCAGCAAGCTAAATTTAGCTCCCAGCACCCCCCCACCCCCCACCCTCCTCTGAGAGGTATCAGAGCTACAGCCGTCAGTGATAGGCTAACATTTTGATGTGCACAGTCCACACACACACACTCACAGACACAGATTAAAGTGAGTGGCTCTGAGTGGGAGGGCACTGTGTCTTTGTGCACACAGTGTGGGCTATAGTGATGATAAATTGTTGCTGTGCAGCAAATGAGCTTTGAGTAACTGTCGTCTTATGTGTGCGTCTTCCTCCCTCCCTCCCCCCCTCCCTCTCTCTCTCAGGGCTGCCACTTGAGGACAGTGGGGGCTCTCTAATGATCCCCCCGTTCATCCGATGAACCCCCTCAACTCCATGAAACCCTCCCTGCCTCCCACGCCACAAAGGTACACACTCACGCCGGTGGTGACATTAAGCTCAGTGTCCTCAGGTGACACCTCACCTGCCCAGCAGTGCATCTATCACGGTTTTGTAGACGCCCCCGGCGGAGAGGGGAGGTGAAACGCGATCCAGGAAGTCCAGCGTGAGCGACAGATGACGTGTTTAAACCAAAACGCTGCTGCAACTATTTCATCTTTTGTCAGGACGATCTCACAGTAAACAGCAGAAACACCGTGTTTGCATTGCGAGGTAACGTGTCAGGAATGCGGGCTAGCATCGACGTCACACGGCGTTGAGCTCAGTTCATGTAACACGACCTCTTGTCCGGCTATTTGCGCACTTGTGTTTCCTGTTTCGTGTGGGGTCGTTTTCATTGACGTCTTTATACAGTGAAACCTGAACGAATGTAAAAATGTTTCACGCAGCTTTTTTAAGGTGGTTTTTTTAAACTTACTTTAAATCCAGATGCTGGTTTAACCCGTCACTTCTCCAGCAGCTCCAGGAGTTTCTAACTAAACTAGCACCAGGTCGATTTGATTTCTCTGTGGAAGAGAGATGACAAATAAAGACAGAAAACATGAGTCTTACAGGTGAAACATGAGACTCATGCAGGTTGTTACAGGAGGCGAAACATCAACACAGCTCTGATTACAGTCGACAAAATCATTATGTTACGGTCGCGACATTGTCATGTGACAAAATCAGTGTAAATACAGGTTAACAACTGCAGCTGTGTGATCTGAGGTATCAACATTTATAACGAACGACGACAGAGAAAGTTAGAGACGACCTGCTGCTGTGACTCGATGTTCAGGTGTGTATATATTGATCGACTCGGAGGGTGATCCAACCTAATTTCTGCCTCCTGTCATCTGTAGACACTGGTCGTTAATTTCAGCCTAAACAGCCTGTAGAGAGATGAAGGTAATATCTTATAGATTTTTGTCTGAAAAGAAAATGAGAAAATGATTACGTGCTCTGACAGTCGTCTGTGTTCTGCTAGCTGTTGGCTTTATGCTTTATTTATTCTGAAAAAACCTGATGATCACACAGCAACGCTGAGAAATGATCAAGATTTAAAAGTCAAAAACACACATGCTAAGAAAATATGTTCAAATTGAACTGAACCAATGGAATTTAATTAAAATGTGTGACCCTTAAATGCACAAGAAGTAAAGTCTGTTTAACTTATTTACAGTGAAGAAGGGTTTTTCTGTGAGTTCAGTTTTATTTAAGGTTTTAATCTGTTGGCACATTGACTCGACAGAGAAAGAAATACATCAGTTAATTCAATGAGTGACCCTTCACACTGATCTACAAATAAAGAAAGAAAATCAATGATTGAATTCCATCAGACGGGATCAGTCGGCTTCAGATCCTTAATTACAAACTGTCAAGGCGATCGGCTGTCGAGTGTTCCTTTTTTGGAAGCATCTTGATTAGGTTCACTCGAGCCAAAACAGCCTTTAATTGAGTGCAGCCACAAAGCCTGTTGACTGATCGGTTTCCCTCCACAAAGCCATGAAAGCAGGAGGACGTGTTGCCAGCATCAGCGGCAGAAGCTTGAGAGTCTTTTACACAGAGAGTTTAAAAGAAGGGGCAGTGGTGGTGAAGGTTTCAGCTTCAGTAACCCTGCGAATAATGTGGTACAGTAAAGCTGGTGTGGTAGTTTCCTGTTGAGGAAATGGTTTAGAAGGAGGAAGCAGAGGGTAACCTCGGCTGTCAGATTAATAAACCACGCTCAGGTTAATCTTTAGCTCGCCAAGGTAAATGATGAATTGACAGCCTTGTGCTCGACTCTGTCTCCACATTGCTGCTGATATGTGAATGAATGCTCTCTCTCTAACCAAACCTCTCCACAACCATCCCAGTAACTCAGCTTCGTATCCTCCTGCAGCAGCGACAGCCCCTTCCTAAATGACCCAGTCTCCTGGCAACCAGGCACCAATCAGCACCCAGGATCTCTCTCTGTAGTAACCACAGTGTGGGGCGTGACCAATCCCACACACAGCCAGGTAACACATGACTCACCGTACTCTGGGACATTTGTTTTTTCTCCTTCCTCCTCCCCCTGCTGTAACTAAACAAAACCAGCAGATAAAAAGCTTGTTTTTATTTCAGAGGATGAAATCAAGGCCCTTCATTTCACTCACTGCCGTCAGTACCAGACTCCATTGACAAAAACAGGAATTTTACTGAGCAGAACACAGGAGCTGCATGGAATACCGCTGCCTCCATCTGTTACTGTGTCTGTGTTACTGTGTGATACTTCTACTTGTGTAAAGTATCTGAGTACTTCTTCCACCACTGAAAGTCACACAGTTAACACAACACACTCTAACAGATGGAGGCAGTGGTATTCCATGCAGCTCCTGTGTTCTGCTCGGTAAAATCACTGTTTTTGTCAATGGAGTCTGGTACTGATATATCGTGATGTTTCTGGTCAAAGAACAAGAAGAAGAAGAGGAAAGCTGGCATTAAATATGTTTTAAATCCGTTCATCTTTTCTTTTTTTTATGTCTGAGCTTGCCAGTGTCGTAGTAAATCACCCTTTGATTATTTGTTTTCTCTGATGCACCCCATCTATCAGCAGGAGACTTTCCTCCAAGCTCCAGTTTCTCTTTTTTTTGTTTCTCTCTGGCCAGATTCCAGTTATTTAATCCCTGTTTTACTGTTGAATGCCACGTCATTCCTCATGTGTTATATGCTACAGGAGATGGAATTTATTTTAAAGAGAGAATCATGAATGGGGCAGACGTTGGTTAGATCTCTCAGGGCTTTGAGGTGACTGATGTTACGCAGTCGTAAATAAACTCTTGAGATCTGCTCTGAAAGGTCGCTGCTACACTTCTCTGTTTGTAGGAGTGAGCTGCTCGATACATTTTTCTTTATTTTTAAGTGTAATTCTCACAACTTTGAGTGAAGCGTGAGATACACTCGAGTGTAGGAGTAAAAGCAATCTATCGACCTTTTGTTTTTTTATCTGGAAATATCTGCTGCAGAGCTTTCCAGGTGAAGGGCAAACATATGCAAGTCTCTGGAGATGTTTGGAAATATAAAACCCGAACATTAGATTTGAGATACTCGTCGATCTTCTTCAAAGATATTGATTAGAGTCGAACTGTGCCAAGGAAGTTCGAGGAAGTTATGGATAAGGAAACAGGACTGCAGCAGTGACGTTTCTGTATTTATTAAATGTCTGAAATATTATAATATGTGACTGTGATAACACCTCCTCTCTTGTTTTCCACACATGTAGGTGTTCGGTGCACCCATGGGTCCAGGTGAGAGCTCTGGCAGTCACATGATGCCCGGCGGCAGCCCCGGGATGGGCGCCGGCATGGGCTCCCAGTTCATGGGCCAACAGTCGTATGGAGACGCCGTGTCTAAAGGCTACGGACATCCGGTCATGTACGGACGTCCCAGCGCCGCCTACAACCCCCCCTCAGCCTACGGTGGAAGGTACGCTCCGACGATCAGTCCACCTGTAGACTGGGTCACTGAAAACAGAAATAACATGTTGGCCAACACTGCTCCAGAACTGAACCGTTTACACTTTGTTTGTGTGTCCAGTTCTGCTGAAGCTCACTCTGCACACAGTTATCTTTGTTCTTAGTCGCTTGGAAGAAGTTCAGTGGAAGTTTTATTGTGAAAAATCTGCCACATGTATAACCTGCAGTGTAGTAGTCCAGGAGAAACGGTTTAAACAGCGTCTGAACTCTGACTTAACCTCCTGAGACTCTGCGTTAGCCTGACACTAGAGTTAACAAAATCACAGTCACAACAGTGTGAGATGTGTTGTGTTGTTCACAGCCATGTTTAGGCTTTGAAATAAACAGTTTTAAACTCATGACTTTATCTTGTTTTGCAGTAAAATAAACCCATTATCTTCATTTTCACTCCTTCCTGCTCCAGGACGTGGTTTAGTTTTTACTCTAATCAGGTCTTACTGATCCCAAACAGCAGGAGAAGTTAAACATGCTCAGGTCTCAGCAGGTTAAAGATGATACAGTTAAAATAATGAACACTGATGTGTGAGAAATAATCGATCAGTCTTGTGTTCGCGCTGTATCATGCGTGATGCCGCTGTGGGACTTTGCATCATCGTATGTCAGCGTGGCTGCTCTCACCCACCGCTCTGACTCACGCTCGTGACGAACACAGCCCTCACACACACACACACACACACACACACACACACTCGTACTCTCAGTTCATCAAGTTCGCTGCCCACTCATCTCCTTCGTCTTCCCCTCTCCCTGCAGTTACTCTGGTAACAGCGGAGGCGCCGGTCTCGGCGTTCGTCCTCCCTCAGACTTTACTCAGGCCGCTGCTGCCGCTGTTGCCGCCGCCGCTGCCACAGCAACTGCCACTGCCACGGCAACTGTTGCAGCAATACAGGAGAAGCAGAACCAGGAGCTGAGCTATGGGCAGGTAAACGTGGTGAAACAGGAGGGAGGGAGATGCACACTGGGAAAGCTTCCAGTGGAATCATTTATTTCATCTGATAAAGATGATTCAGTAAACTGATGAACTAGAGCAGGTGTTTCACATCAGAGCAGTGATGGATCCACAGGTTCGTGCCTTCAGAATGAATTCCTTTATTTAACTTAAATATAAACAGGGCAGTGGTCTTTGAATCAGCAGAGTCTTTTTATTTACTTATTTTTGGCTAAAAAATGGATCCAGTCCAGATGCAGTCTGTCCAACAGTTTTCCAGCAGATTAAGTTTTTAAAAACACATTTTTATTTGTTTGTTTAACATCGTGTTTTTAAACTTGAGTCTTGAATGTCCAAATTGCAAAGAATTAGGACTTGTTCTCAGCTCCTAAATTATTTAAGAGACCTCCAAAGTCTTATTCTACAATGGAAACTAAAAGATCAACAGTCTGGCCCAACACTTACACACCACATGGAAAAGTTTATGGGTTCAGTACGTTGTTCTTCTTCCTAAAGTTCACATCAAACACATTTATTATATTAGCTGAGGAGAGATGAGGTTTCAGAAATAATTAAATGTGATCTGATCACATACAAACATTTCATATAATAGTTATTAAAGCATTCTTTAAGTCATCTAATATTCTTTAAGACCATTTTTAAAACCCTGTGTTTGAAGTTTACTCCACGCCATCTCTGCTCTCAGAGCTGTGATGTTTGGTCGCAGGGCGGTGGGAGGAGGTGCAGTTTTCTCATGACACATGTTTCTAATTAACAGCAGAGATGTCACATAATTTGACACTGCTGTCTCACACCAGACTATTTACTCTATAGACTTCATATTTACATGATGTGGAAGCTGAGAACTAAATCTGTCATCGTCTCTGTTTGTTCTTATTAAAGAGCTCCGATGAAAACAGGCTGCACAACACGGCACCAAACCTCTCAATGTACATGTTTGTTTTCTGCAGTTTTTTGTTTATATTTACTCCTGTAGCCTCCTCCTTCATAAAACTAAATGTAAACTCATTTTCTCTCAGTCGCCGTTTGCTCTTTGCCTCCCTCCTTTACTCACTTTGTTTTCTCGCTGTCGTACTTCCCTTTCCCTCCCAGATGGGTGGAGCATCCTCTTACAGCACCCAGTTCCTGTCTCACTCGGGGCCCCGTGGCCCTCCGGGGATGAACCCTGGTGGGATGGTCCCTTCCAGACCTGGACCTCCACCCTCCGCCGGGAGCCTGTATCCCTCTCACCCCGCACAGACGCAGAAGATGGGGCAGCACGGGGGCTACCCCGGAGGACAGCAGGGGCTCAAACGGCCTTTTCATTCAGAGGTTAGTGATGGAAATATATCATTTATAATTCTAAAATACAAAAATAAAGGTGTTAATTTTATTCTGTCTTTGTCTGTTTCTTCCTGATTTTACATACATTTCTGTTCAGTTTGTAGCTTTAACTACTCAAGCAGTTAGGATTTAAGCTAAAACATTTGTTAATGAATCGATTAGTCAGTCAACAGAAAATAAATGGATCATCGTTTATGTCTCAACATTAAGTGGTGGTCGTAGGTCAAAGGTCAAAGGTCACTGTGACCTCTTAAAACTCCTTTTTAGGTCATAACTCACTAATTATTACACAAACGTTGTTGTATTCTACTATACAATGACAACAAAGCCTATTCTATTCTATTCTATTCTGTTCTATTCTATTCTATTCTGTTCTGTTCTAACAGGATAAACGTGATGAGAACAATTTATATCCAAAAGGTCAAAGGTCAGCTTCACTGTGACATCATAACATTCATTTTTCGGCGCCATAACTCAGGAAAAGGAGGAGAGATTGTGACCTGGTTGTTGGAGGCGAACGACCACGAGGCGGCGATTCGACCTGATAAAATAAAGGAATAACTCACAGCCGCTGATGATGTCATAGGTCACACTTCCTCACTTCCTCCTAAAACACATCTCCTCCGTCAGTTCCTGCTCACGGCCACGTGACGGACGAATTCAAACACACGTTTCCTGTTTCTGCGAATGAAGAAGTCGTTCTGTTTAGTACTGTCCAATCTTCAGTCCGCATCAGCTGTGATGTCACTTCCTGTTTTTTGGCGGGGTAAGAGGGGGTGACATGATGTGTTTTTTCCCCCCAGGGTTTCCCGGTGCAGCAGTACGGCTCTGGCGGGATGTCGGGGTACCCGAACCAGCCTCTGCAGTACCCCCCCGGTCCACAGCAGAGATGTGCCCCCTCGCCCTCTTACCCCTCCAGCCGGATGCCCCTCATGGGACAGTACACATCTGGATCACACAACCCAGGGCAGTTCCCTCCTGGAGCAGGCCAGCCCAACCCTCCACAGTATTATAAAGTAATGAGTTCCTCACAGATCAGAGCCAATAACCAATATTAACCAATATTAATATCTGAGTGTTTTGTGGTCGAACAGATCTAGTTTCTGCAGCACCGTCGAGCTCTTTTGGGTCCAGGTAAACAGATCATTCACTGAGTGTCATGTTTCCTGTCTCCAGTCAGAGCCTTTCAACAGTCAGGGCAGCCTGCCATCAGGAGGAGCAGGAGGATACAATGCCTTCACACAGGCGGCAGTCAACGGGGTAAGTCATGTATGAACTCCCCCCGAACGCACAGAAATTCTTAAACATTTAATGAGCGTTGACGCTCGAAACACTCGTCCTCTTCCTCGTATCTCAGCCAGGTCGGGGCGGAGTGATGCCCGGGTATCCCACCTCGCCGATGGGAGGGAATCCCACCCCTCCGATGACACCTGGCACCTCCATGCCTCCCTACCTGTCCCCAGGCCAGGACACAAAACCCCCCTACCTTCCACCAGACACCAAGCCCAACATCAACGCCCAGCAGGCCTCCACAGGTGAGACCCAGCCCTGCAGGGAGCACCCTCTAAACTGCAGAGGAGGGTAAAGAAGATAACACCTGTGTTTGCTGTTAAAGGAAACCCCAGTGACGACCTGCGCCTGACGTTCCCTGTACGAGACGGCGTCGTGTTAGAGCCGTTCAGACTGGAGCACAACCTGGCCGTCAGTAACCACGCCTTCCAGCTCCGAGACTCCGTCTATAAAACACTCATGATGAGGTAGGAGCACTTTGTTCAGCCATTATATTTAGATTGTTTTGTTTCTATGGCCTCGTCTGCACGTGTTTTTATTAAAACTTTCTACATGAAACTGCAAAAACACGACGTCAGGCTCTGTCAGGTGCACGACCAAGGTGGTGCTATAACCCGAACTGTAAAGCCACGTTGGTCAATTAGAAGCCTGAACAAAGTTATTACCAGTTCCCATACACCAACAACAGCAGTGCATTGAAGACAAATACTGAATTTTCCCCAGCTTAAAAAATACCTGTGTGGACAAGGCCGACGTCAGAGATTCAAAACATGGACAAAAAAATAAAATATCGATTTTAAAAATAATGATTTTTGTCCACCTTCATATTTATCTGTTTATTTTGATTATTTAAATGTGAGATTATTTTTTAAATTTTACTTTATAAGTCTTTGTGGCACTGTGTGGGAGTAGCACACAATAAAAGCTTTCCTCTTCTTTCTTCTTCAACACTAGTTTTCTAAGTTTCTTTCACATAAAGTTGTGACTTTCATCTCAGAGAATTTCTAAGTTACCTCTCACACATTTATAACGTTATAATCTCAGAGAATATTCAAGTTTTTCTTCTAAATTTACCACTTCAATCTCAGAAATTCTCCCTTTTCTATACCTACAATGGCCCTGATGCCCCGTCACATTAGTTCGTCTTTAAGTCGTTACTTTGAACATAAATTAACCTCACACCTAAAGCTTTGTGTTTTCCTTTTATCACAGATGTTCATTTTTCCAGTTTAAAGTTTTTATCCACCAACAGAAGCACAGTTTTGGCAGATTTTTCCTAAACACAACAACTGGATACTCTCACATTTTAAGTTAGATGGGAGACACAAAGGAGTCAACAGTACAGCAGTTCTTCAGAAAAGATCTTTAATAACAGGATTTTCCTCAGTCCAGAGTCCAGACTTCAGCCGTCACCTCTCTGTAACAGTGTGGACCTCTCTCTCTGTTTCTCTTCCTGAGTCATTTAAACCACCAGATGAGGAAAAACAAATGAGGAATGTTTGATAACCCCACCCAGTCTCTCCCTGATGGTTGTGTTGCGTCTCCCCCTGCAGGCCGGACCTGGAGCTGCAGTTTAAGTGTTACCACCATGAGGACAGACAGATGAACACTAACTGGCCTGCGTCTGTACAAGTGAGCATCACCAGCTTGTCTGTGGTTTTCTTTGGTCTTTTCCAGCTGGTTAATTAACGCCGTCCCTTTTTTCCTCTGTATCAGGTGAGTGTCAATGCGACTCCTCTGTGCATTGAAAGAGGGGACAATAAAACCTCCCACAAGCCCCTGTACCTGAAGCAGGTGTGTCAGCCGGGACGCAACACTGTACAGATCACCGTCACAGCCTGCTGTTGCGTAAGTAGCCTGGAATCTCCGGGTTTCGCTACGATCCATTAAACTGAACGAATGCCGTGTTAAACACATTTTCCCCTCCTCCTCTTTTCTCCTTCTCCCAGTCCCACCTGTTCGTGTTGCAGCTGGTCCACCGGCCGTCTGTCAGGTCCGTCCTGCAGGGCTTGATGAAGAAGAGGCTGCTGCCGGCCGAGCACTGCATCACCAAGAGTGAGTTAAAATACCAGCACATTTCTTAGTTTACATCCACTGAACAGGGAGAACGGAGCCTCTGCTGTTTCTCTCAAAACTCTACGTGCTCTAATAAACCAGAGGCGTCTCTTAAAGATGTCTCATGATCATGTTTGAAGACATAAAGAAATGATCTGCTTTGAGAAATAATTTGTGTGTTTTTCCACGAAAAAATATAATAACATGTAAATATTTATCATCAGACCACGACTGGCTCCAAACTCATACATCCCAGTGTTAAACTGAGACTTAAAGCAGCATTATGTAAATATAATTTAACCTTAAAATCTCAGCTTCATTCCCTCTCTGCTCCTCTGAACACCTGTTGTGTCTCTGTGTAACTCTGGTTTCTCAGGTACAATCTCCTTCTAACTGAGTGAGAGTCAGCAGCTTAAACTGCTGGAGTCATCTAAATATTTAGAATTATAGAGTTTGGTGTGTTTGTTACTTCCTGCTCCAGAAACAGAAGGGGATTATGGGTAATACACACTTGTTTGGTTTTGTTTTCTGCACATGAAAACCACTGAACTGCTCAGACTCAGAGCCAAACAGAATGAATTACTGCTCCTGCCTGCAGAGGGCGCTGCTGCTCAGTCAAACTGCAGTTAGAGGAGGACGTCATGAATTAGCAGAGAAAGCTCAACAACCACCTCAAACAGAAAGAGCTGTTAACAAGGTAACGAGGTATCGACTCAAACCTCTCTAACTGTTTCTCCTTCTCATCGTCTCTTTGTTTCAGTCAAGAGAAATTTCAGCAGTGGCACCATCCCCGGGACTCCCGGCCTGAACGGCGAGGACGGCGTGGAGCAGACGGCGATCAAAGTCTCTCTCAAATGCCCGATCACGTTCAGACGAATCCAGCTGCCAGCCAGAGGTCACGACTGCAGGCACATACAGGTGAGGCCTCTCACACACAAACACAAACACCTGCACCTGCACTCACCTAAAAAAATCAAACGTCTCCTGTGTCTTTACTCTGCAGTGTTTTGACCTGGAGTCCTATCTGCAACTTAATTGTGAAAGAGGGACGTGGAGATGTCCTGTGTGCAAGTAGGTGCTTCAACAAGGACTGAATTCACCTCTCAGAGTCAGATCCTCTCGTCTCAGAATAAGTTTAACCTGCAGCTTGTTCTTCTTGTTCGCAGTAAAACAGCTTTGCTGGAGGGGCTGGAGGTCGATCAGTACATGCTCGGTATTCTCGTCTACATCCAGAAGTAAGTGTTCATGTTGGAGTTTTGATGCCAGTGAAGCACTCAGTAACTTCTTGATCTGATTGGAGAACCCATCTGTCTCCTCCGTCCTCAGTTCTGACTACGAGGAGATCACCATAGACCCGGTGTGTGGGTGGAGGCCGGTGCCCGTCAAACCGGACCTGCACATAAAGGAGGAGCCCGACGGTCCGGTCCTGAAACGCTGCCGCACCGTCAGCCCGAGTCACATGGTCCTGCCCAACGTCATGGAGATGATCGCTGCCCTGGGCCCGGCGTCCTCGCCCTACCAGAGTCTGACGGCAGGAGGCAGGAACACCCCCGACTACAACAGACCAGGTAGATTCAGGACTGAGGAGGTCAGAGGTCTTTAGTTTTTAGGAATGGACACTTGACTCTCTTCCAAACATTCCAAGAAAAAACTATTAAAGTAAACTTTAACCTCAGAATATTTCTGACTTTATAACCTCAGAGAATGTTCAGGTGTTTTTATTCTTTATTCTTGTAAATTCTGTTCGATACACCGTCATAGAAAAGTGCACACTGTGACTTACACAAAAAGCATCACCTAAATATTAACAGTCTAAACTCTTCTGAACGATTGTCAGAAATATTTGCTTTAAATTGTTCAGGCCTGGAGTGCTCAGACGTCTGTTTCATGATGAAATTCATAAAATCGTGGACACGTGTTTAAAAAGCTGAGTACCTTCCCTTTTATAAAACAGGATTTATTTCAAACACCTGAGCAGGAAGCCAGGTGCCACTTTAGATTGTATTTTCTCCTCAGGTCACAATGTGCAGACATTCAGTTTGTGTTAGGTTCAAGTTCAAGTTGTAAAAAAGAGATTTGTTCACACAAACGCTGAAGTTAAAGTGCTTCAGATTATTATTTATTATGTAATGAATATTTAACGTAAGAGAGGAAAATGTTTGATTTGCAGGAGCTTTAATGATAGAAGATGTTTCTAAAGCTTGTGCACTGACTGAACATCTATAATCTGTCCTCTGTACACAGTCACTCCTGCTCTTAGACGTGAGGTGACCCAGAATAATATGTCAACCAGCACTTCCCCCACTGTTTGTCCTCTGATACTCCACAGCTGGAGGCGCTCTCTCTCTCTCTCTCTCTCTCTCTCCCAGGATGCACTGGTCACTGTTACACAAGAGGAAAAACAACAGTATACACTGACTGACCCGTTTGATTCTCTGACCGGAGGTGATGTGTGTGTTGTTGTGTTCCTGCAGGGAGTCAGGGATTCTCCAGCCAAACGGGATTCACAGACTTCCCCAACACCCCCGGCACCCCGACACTAGGAGAGTACGCCCCTGGACCTCCACCTCCGCTCCCCTATCAGCCTGACCAGGTCGGACACATTAGACCACACTCCCTCCTCCCTTATGTTACATAACAAACACACAGCGACGTATCCCTGTTCTTTTCTTGACGCAGTCTCTGGCCTCGGTGTCTTTTCTCTTCTCTTCACTCAGGACGTTTTCCTTAATGGTTGAGTAGGCATCAATGACATGTAGAGTATGAACAGACCGCAGCCAGAGGGCTCGGCACTGTGAGCTCGCTTCACATACAAACCCCAGCGTTAAAAATGTCTGTTATGTAACTGAAAGTGAGGCACATATTTTCCTGAATGAGATGGAAAGACAAGGTAATACTGAAGGATTTTTCTTATTGTCAACAAATCCCATGAAAACCGACAACAGACAGAGTGTCCCAGCAGGTATCCAACACCTGATTTATCTGATTCCTCTGAGCCATACAGCTCCGTCAGGTCCCAAAACTATTAAAAACACACACACTGTTGCACTGGCTGACATGCTTCCTGTGCCACAATCAATCCGCCGCTGAAGATAGTCCCCAGCAAACACACTGTTTCCTCTACAACTGCAGCGAGCAGCTGTTTTACAAAATTACTTTTTAATAAATGAAAATATACGTCTGTGAGGTGACGTCAGCATGAAGTAACGCTGCCTTTCTTTAGTCTATAAAAACATTTTTATCATTACAGATTTTTGTTGAATCTGTTGTCCTGCACATGATGTCTTTCACATGTCGGTAAAATCACCACCGATGATTTCTGAAGTGAAAACTGGTAAATACGACGCCTGCAGAAAACCTGTAAATGCACCAAACGCCTCCTGCTGTGTCAGCGTGAAGCAACACTGACTGTCTCTTCCTTCTGGTTTGTGAGTTCAAGTTGAGAGCCTTTATCTGAACCTGAAGTAGACAGCACTGACGGAGAAGATATTCTCTCACACACAAACAGCACCGAGCCACTAAACCACATACCACCTGTCGCACACAGCTGTTTGTAGAGAAGGAACAAAGTGCCCGTCCTCTAATGTCACACACTTCTGGTGCTCGGCCTCTTCAGAGAAAGCCAAGAGGATTCACACAGTGTTACTTGTGGTGAATGTGGTGTGAAACAGTGTGGAAATGCAGCCAGTGTTGCCTTAAAATAAAGATTCCTCTGTTGTTTTTGTGTGTTTCTTCTTCTCTGTGTCTTTCTCTGCTCCGTCACCGTCAGCCGCCTCACTCTGGACGGATCGAACACTCCCAGAACATCCTGCAGCAGCAGCACCAGCACGGTTCAGGCGTTCATGGTAACCAGAGTCTTGGTGACGCCGGCAGTCCGCTGCCGCAGCGGAACTCCAATACCCAGAACTCCCGGCTGCAGAGCGACGGCTCCTTCGGTCTGGGAGGCCCGGGAGCACCCGGAGGAGAGGGAGCCGATCACGCACTAGATGTGAGTGCAAACCTGTTGATCATGTGTTCGGTTAGATGAGAGAACACAGGACTTCAGGAATCACGACCAAACTCCTCCTCACAAACTCAGGAATAAAAGCAAATTATCAAACGTGTTACACCGTAAAAACGGCCTCTCTCTGCTGAAGCCTCTCTCATGTTGAGGCTCATGTCTTCTCTGATGTTCCTCGTCTTCCTGCTGCAGATTTTTTACCCACTTTGTCTTTTTGTTTCTAATTCAGTCAGTCTCCTTAATTAATTGCTACTGAATATATCTCAGATTTAATCACATGCTTTTTGCAAAATAACACACTGAGTATTTTTAAAGGATGAGCAATAGAGTTGTGAAGTGGAAGGAGCTATTTCAGGCTCCGCTGGTTCCAGGAGTAAAATTTCCATATTTTTTTTCCACAGGCAGAGTTACTGTGTGACTGACAGGATGTTTTGCATCAGCATGAAAAAGCTCCTGGTTTTAATCATCAGTATAAAGAGCAGCTGTGTTAGAAAATATTTTGTTTGTTGATAAAAAGTCAAAGCCTGTGTGTTTAAAGTTACTATGACTCCCATGGTGCATTTCAACAAGAAACATCCAATCACTGAGCTTAATAATCAGTTTTATTTACTGCTAACTTCGAGTGTTGAGAAAACTGGGTCAATTTTGGATGAATTCAGCAACTATGGTGCTGCGTTTGTCATCTGACTGACGTCCTCTCCATCGCAATGGCTGCAGAGGCTCATGGGTATTGTAGTATTTAGAAGCCATCCACCAAACTGACTTATTTCTCACAAAATAAAAATAATTACGAAGTGTGTGTCATAATATGAACCTACAGGGTTGGTAAAAATGTGAAATAATAGAGAATTCACAGCTCTATTTGGCAGATGTCGGGGAAATCCTCATCTCTGATTGGCTGTTCCTCCTCTGAACATACCCATAACTCGTACCCTGTGAATGCTCCTTTAAATGTTCCTGGTTTCATTTTGTTCGTATACGTTGAGCCAGTGAGGTGAAATATCTGCTGATAAAACTTTAAATATCTGCCCTCTCATTTGTTTATACGTTATATATGTTAGTTATGTCTCTTTACAGTAATGAGAGGCTCTGACCTTCAGATTACAGCAAAGAAAAACAAGAATTTTACAACTCAAAATGTTTGGTTAAATTCATTCCTTTTTTTCCGTCTGTGCCTGTTCTCAAGCTTCTTCCCGAACTGACCAACCCGGACGAGCTGCTGTCCTACCTGGGCCCCCCCGACCTTCCCAGCAACAGCAGTGATGACCTGCTGTCTCTGTTTGAGAACAACTGATGACCCTCTGGGATCATCTTCCAGTCCAGCGTCTGCTTCTCTGTTTGCTGTAGCCCGGCCCACATCGGTTGAAGACTGCACCGTCTCCGTTGGCACCCACTACTCGTATTTGTGTGTGTGTGTGTGTGTGTATTAAGGTGTGAGAGTGTGTATGATTGTGTTTTTGTGTGTCTTTGTCATTTTGAAGTGTCCTGCTCTACTTTGAGATTCTTTCAACACAGAGGAAACAGGAGGAAAACACTCCACATGTGAAGACTATAACAGTAGGCACTGACTGCAGACCAGCATTTTAACTATAGCACAAATCACAGGCTGAAGGATCTGTATCTATAGATTATAATAATTGAAGTGGAGGATGATGGAACCTGGCATGTGTTTATGAGGAGTTAGTGGACGCATTAATACAGTGGTTCCCAAACTTTTACTGTTTCAAACACCCAAACATACGAGAGACTACGTCCATAAGTAAAAACTGGATCTGATTTAAATTTGGCAGCAATCGCCTTTGAAACGCAGCGATACACAGCTCCCAGTGCGTCAAGCGACATCTGCAACTTGTGATTCATCTTAATCACTTTGTCAAAACAGCAACCTTTCAGCTTGAATTTAATTTTGGAGAAGAGGAAGAAGTCACAAGGAGCCGAATCGCGGGAGTAGGGCGGGTGGGGAGCGACGAAACTTAATGGTGCACCCTCTGGTCCACAATTCAGGTTGTTTGCTCTGGATGTCCTCCGAACGATGCAGTAGAACTCAGTGTTGACAGTCTGACCCCGGGGACAAATTCACGTTGCACAACCCAGCGAATATTGAAGAAAACGACAAGCATGACGCTCCCTCTTTGACCTTGGAGACTACAGGCTCTTTCTCTGTGACAACTGCTGTTTGGTATTTCCTGCCAAGAGTTCTATCTGTCCTCTACAGCCAGTCACTAGTTAGCTTAGCTTAGCAGATAAACTGGGAAACAGCTAGCCAGGTTCTCTCGTTTCTTTTAAATAGTAATTCACATTAGAGATCTTCTTTAAGTTCTTTAGGTTCATTACTCAACAGCCCTTCTTTCTGTGCTGTACTCTCACCTACCTGATAAAAATCCCCAGTTTGGGAACCACTGCACTAAAGGATGAGGCTTATGATATTCTGTGTTTTTATTATTGTCAACAAATTGCATGACAAGACTAAAATCAACAACAACAACACTTCCTGACTCTGCAAGCCTGTTGGTTCCTTCTGAAGATGTAAATCTTCAAAAACAACTCACAAATATTTAGTTTCTTTTAAAGGCTCAGTAAACAACTAGTAACTGTAATTTTTATCAAAGAGGTGGAAATAGTGCATTGGTTGAGGACTATTTTCAGCAGTGGATTAATCCACATTTGGTGCTCCAATGAGTATTTGGGGCAAAACTAGTGTAGTCCTCATTCAGTTGTTACTGCTGGAGTTGGCTGCTCTGCTCCAATAGTGTCTGAATGACGGCGGGTTGATGCTGTAAATTCTCCAGGTGCTACACTGCCCTAATAGTGTAGTTCCAACTTTTTGCTCATGTCAAGAAACACGTAGAAATACAATGTTTGAAGATTTCTCGAGAACCGCTCCTCCACAAAACTTCACAGTTGACACAGCACTTACTCGGGTCCTGAGTAATACACCCACCAAGTTTGACTGCAATCAGATGAGCGGTTGTCGAGAAAATCGAAAGACAGACAGACAGAGACTCCTCCATTTATAGCTTGGTAAGACATATCTAGAATGTCACCAGGTTTATCCTCTAATACATAATAATGATGTAGGATAAGGGCAGTAAAAGACTGATGAAGGAATACAAAAGATTTAAGTGAGATCTGCTCCTCACATAGTAAACAGACACGATAAAGCCTTGAAGGAAATTCCGCTGTTTACGTCAAGTAACGTAGAAAAGTGATGTTGGAGGATTTCTCGAGAACCGCTCCTCCACAAAACTTCACAGTCAGCACAGCACTTACTCGGGACCTGAGCAACACACCCGCTAAATTTCACTTTGATTGGATGAATAGTTGTCGAGAAAATTGAAAGACAGACAGAGATTCCTCCATTTATTGTTCGATAAGACAAATCTAGAATATCACCAGATTTATCCTTTAATATGTAATACTGATGTAGGATAAGGGCAGTAAAAAGACAGATGAAGGAATTTAAAAAAAGATCCAAGTGAGTCCTCTGCCTCACACAGGAAACAAAAAGCAAGCCCAGCCTTTAAAGGCCAGGCCTAGATGTATAATAGACATTTTTAAAACATGAAGTTGGGAGAACGCTGAGGTTCATTGTGTCTCCGACATCCTTCAGCACTGTGAAATATATACAAACTCCCACGTTCTCCTCCGTTGATTTTAGCCTCTTTTGGGAGGGGGTTGTGGGTTTCAAGCATACTGTAAATGCTGTGTTGTCGTGGCATTTTCTGCCATTCGGAAGATATTTGTATGTTTTTAAATCGTTTGACATGTATAACCCATCACCACGCGGGTTTATGTACTGTATAATCAGCTGTTTTCATTAGAGAACGTGTGTGTACCAAATGAACTGTTAATCATGGTAATTTTAATGTTATTAGTTGGATAATGGATCATTGTTGGCACTGTATACATACTGTATGTTAGAAAATTATAAACCAATTGTAAAAATTTGAGGTCATACATACATACATGACGCATGTATGAGAGAAATCAGACAGTCAGCTGAGTAATGCAGTTAAAGTTTGAAATTATTCTTACTACCACTTTTTAAAAGCTGACGTTTTTTTCTATGGATGATTTTCCGACTGAACTCTTCGCGGTCCGACATTGCCTCGACAAGGCAACGACAAATAATGTTATTTGCCAATTTGAGCAACACAATAATGTTATATTTGGAAATTATAGACTATTTAACTGCAAATTTCTAGAAAAAAAGTTTTTTTAATATGTAAACTATTCCACATATTTTGTAACACATTGTAATTGCCATTATTTTCTATTTATTTTTTAATCATAATCATCATTGTACCGACAGTTAAGTTGTCCCTTTCCTGGAAGTTAAAATCAGAATTAAAAATCACTTTATTTGACAAAAAGAGTTTGTTTGGAAGACTCTGCAGATGTTGTACACCATGATACGACATCAGATTGTTCACCCAGCTTTAGATATTTATAGAAACTGTGACATTTAATGAACAGAAACTGGCTGATTAAAAAATATCCGCTATAGATGGCACATTATTTGTAGTGTTAACACAGATCCAGCAATTTGTAATTAATGTTATTTGCTCCTGAGACGAAGAGATATTAAATTGAGACTGTATGCTTGTGGAAAAAGAAATAAGAATCTTCCACTTACAAATTAAAAATTGAAATTATTAAGTTCAGTTCAATCTTACTTGGTCTGGTGTCGCCATTAGCTTATAGCCGCTAATGGTGGCTAATACTAATGGTGGCTAATACCAACAAACTTTGAGTTTAGTGCTACTGTCATTGTGGCTTTAAAAGATAACTCTGGCTTTTTTTTTTTAACCCCTTTTCCAATGTTTTTGGTTTAAATGATTGATAGAGACAAAAACTTTGTAATCGGTGCAGAATTGATCAAGAACGATGTAGCCAACCACAGCTGCTCTAATTTAATCCAGTGGCCAGTTGTCCATGTCAAAGTACATCTGCTAAAGTGTTTATGCCACTGACAGGCTCAAATTGTTACTGTAAGTGTCTGACAACATTATTGATAGAATTCCTATAGAGTTAAGCCTTTTTATTAAAGAGTAAGATCCTTTTAGTTTAACCAGAAACTTCACTATACATCAGTACCAGACTCCATTGATAAAAACAGGAATTTTACCAAGCAGAACACAGGAGCTGCTGGAATACCACTGCCTCCATCTGTTAGTACTGTACTTTACTTATATAAAGTATCTGAATACTTCTTACACTACTGAAAGTCAAACACCACCACAAACTAATCATTTGATTACAGTATTTCCCCCCTGAAATGTTATAGTCTAGTTAAAATGAGCTGAAAAACTGTGAAAGTAAATGCTACTTTGGCACTAATGATTATGATAATAATCTATTTTCTAATAATGTAACACTCACAGGGATCATTTGTGTTTTTATATTGTAATGTTAGTACTTTTACTTCTAAGTACTTCCATCATCACTAAGTAAATATACTTATTTATTGTTACCACATCTGTCAAGTATTAGAATTTTATTTGGTAAATGTCCTATAAACTTTAAAGCAAACCTCTAACTGCTGTGGAGCATTTTATCTGATATTTCCATTTAAAATAAACTACCTCACTTTTTTCCCACTGGAATCCAGTTGAGCCTCACCCCTCGGTTTGGGTGAGTTTAATTCTTACACCGTAATACCCGAGTGCTTTAATTCTGTTGCTCTGTGCTGTACAGAAACCGATCCGCTCCGCCCGTGCAGGTTGCCCTGGAAACTTCCCACCAACCAACACCTCATCACACGTAACCCCGCCCACCTCCGTTCTTATTGGCCCATTCTCGAGCCTTTTTTTAGAAGGACGGCGCTCTGATTGGCTGTCGGTGGCTTTGACATCAGCAGTGCTCAGAGCCATATAAACAGACCTAAATAGCTCCAGTGTATCTGACGCGTTGTCAGGAATTCATTCAAGTGCGGGTTTTTACATCATAAGCAGATCACAAGCGCGTTTATAAACATGGGAAACCCCAGAGTTTTCTTTGACATCACTGTTGATGGCGCCAACGCTGGCAGGATTATAATGGAGGTAAGACAAATCTCTCACTGTTTACTTTAACATTCATCACTTCACTTTATTTCAAATATGCTTAATTAATGGTGTAAATTCGGCTTTTGCATCTATTTGTACGAATTATTAAAAGAGCTGGAGCTGTAACAGACATGTTGCACAGCATCAAGTTCTCTTATGCGGCTTTAAGGCTCCATTTTGGCTCCTTAACACCTGAATCTTTGTTTCATCTTGATAGAGTGTGATGATAATTGCATAAATACAGATAAGAGGAGATGAATCCTGCACAGATCCTGTGAAATGCTCCTGCTCTGATGGGAACGCCCAGCAGCAGCAGCAGCAGCTGCACCTCCACCACCACTACAGCTAGTTAGAGCAAATGCAGTTATAATGGGCAGGTCGGGCTGTAAATCAGTAGAGATGCAGCTTATCTCATATATCTTCTCAGATGAAGACAGTTAGAGTTGAGGTGATTAGTCCGATAATCGATTAATCCGTGAATAGAAACTTAATCACCAACTGTTTTCATCATTTTAAGATCAGGTTTATCTGATTTCAGCTTCTTAAATGTGAGGATTTCTTGCTTCTCGTCGTCATATATCATCATAAACTCAATATATTTGTGTTTTAGGAATGAGATTTTCATGTTGAGCTTTGAAAAAATTATAATAGACAATATTAACTATGATCTCACATTTCATTTAAGATAAGATGAGACGATGCTTTACTGATCTCTAGAGGGAAACTAAGGTTTTGCAGTAATAATGATACAGGACCTACAACCAGTGTTGAAAATTAGTGCAGTTCTGTTGTTGGAAAGTCAGCAAAGTATAGTGATATATGATACCATCCACTATAAAAACATATGAAATGTTATATATTGTGATGAAGTAGTGATGTAATGATTCTGAAACTGAGACAGAAACTGCTAAACAATCTTGTAACACGATACAGGAAGACAGAACCGCGATACGCCCCCAACCAACTGTCACTGTATTAACAATGTAACAATTTTTTAATCACGTGTCACGTGATTGTTTCAGTCCAATCATGATCCAGATTCAAGATTCGATTCTTTATTGCCATACAACTTAGTTTGCCTCAGTGTGCTCGTGACAGAACAACACACAGTCACACCCTGACACATAAGAAGAAATAGAAACACATGACCCTCAACCCCCAAAAAACATTACATACATCTGTGGATGTAAAAATCAAATGCAAAAATAAAATGTCTGATATTTTGATATGCAGTAAGATATAAAAACAGGAAGAGAAAGGGCAGAATAAGAATAAAATTAATAAATAGGTAAATGTCTGCTTTGAAATACAATGAAATACAGAATAGAATTAAATAAAGTACGATCTAGTGCAAATAAGAGTGGGATTCAAAAAATTAAATGCAAAATACAATAAAATGTAGCAGAGGTCAGTGCTTTGTCACACCTGTGCTAAAAAGCTAAGCTAGTTTAACTAGCTCAGGATGAATAAAAACCCTGAGACTACAGTTCCACATCCATTGCCACAAAATCAAAACAAAAAAATATAAATAAACGAGATGTGAACTGAACCTTGAATTTAGATGATTTGAGAATTGTATACTACATTATATTTCTATTGATACTTAGACAGACTTTATCAGAATGAAATTCTATTGCCTTGGCTTGAATAGTGCAGAAATAAATCAGCAGCAGTGTTGCAAAAAAATAAATAAACAGGTATACAAGAGAGAACAGCTATATATAAAATACAATAAACATATAACTATTAAAATATATGATACATGATGATACAGACTAGTACTAATTTTTGGGCTTCAGGTCTGAAGTCATGCTTATTGTTATATCAGCTGAGATAAAAATGACCTTCCACCCCCCCACCCTCCCCAGAGCAGAGATAAACTGGAAGAAGTGTTGCCGTTAAGTGCCACTGTGTATAGATGATGTGTATAGAGCCATCAGGAAAAAGCCAAACTTGACGTCAGGTAAATCTGTTGTGCTGGCTCTTTCTGTCACTGAGCTACAAGGCCAAACATAAACATAGAGTTACATCAGGATAAGACGCACAACGCTGTGCTGTTGTCACTGTTTCCAAAGGTTTACCTCACAGTGTATCTCCCCTTTCATCCCTGCCTGTTCATTAAAGCACCACCTGCCTCTGCTGTTGCATTGTTCACTCATGTAAATCTCTGTGTTTTGCAGCTCAGGGCTGATGTGGTCCCAAAGACTGCAGGTAGGTAAGCTAGAAAAAAAAGAGAGAGAAAATCCTTCAAAGTTGACTGCATGCAGCATTAACCACAGAGCTGCAGCTCGGGCCCAACATGGATTTATGTTTGGTTGAGGAAACTATGCGTCTCCATTAATCCTCAGCTGAGAATGTGTTCTAAATATGGGGTGAGGCAGCGGGAGAAGCATCGATCAAAAGAGCCTGAGTAGCCGGTCCAAGAGCTAAACAGTGTAAACAGGGATACAAGGAGATGTGCTACTGCTGCTATGAATAATAATAAGAAGGAAAAGAGGAAGAAAAAGGAGGAGAAATCTCCTGGCATTTGGTCATTTCCACCTTATTTTGTTAGTGACAGTAACTCCCGCCAAGAAAACCTGCATGATGCATCACTGGCTGCCTGAGATTCTGTCCCACATATCCATTGTTAGTCTTCTGACCTCATTTATACTCAGTGGGTGCAGAAAAAAAGGTCTATGGAGGATGCTTCTAAGGAAATGAGGTTGCCAGTAACATCTTCTCTGTTAGCAGAGAGGACGTCCTGATTGTGCTCAGATTGTCTTTTTATTTGATTTATCTCAGATTTCTGGAATTTAATTTTTTAATTAGTTGATTTTAACTTGCTGCCTTGTTCGGGTGTTGTTGTTATTCTGACTTTGTGTACAGACGTTTGCTGTTTCTGTAGCAAGAGCTGTGAAAAGACACTTGGGTTAGCATTTTGTTTAAAGCAGAGGTTTCAAACGATCCAGCCATGATCTCCACCCACTTTTAATAGAATATAGAATTTGTTAAAAGTCGTGTAAAACGTTTCAGCCAGATTTGGTTATTTCACATGTGTGTATCTGGGTTTAGCATTATTTCAGTCAGGATCTGGTGACAGTTGTGGGCTGTTCTTGCTCCCAGCTTCAGTTTTTGAATGTTAAACTTTTAATAGATAATATACATTGATGTGTTTTATCAACATTAACTTTTATTGTTGCTTATTTAATCAAGAATATTTGATTTTCTGATAAAAAATACTTTGACGTCTCCAGGCCTTTAAATCCAGGCTCTTTTTATTTTGGACACCAGTAACTTGTCAATATGAAGACTTTTCCTACAACAAAACAAAACTCTGATTTCCTGCACTGTAAGTGACACCAAAATGTCTCTTTCTGAACCTTAGAGAAGGTTTAGTACGACTGCACCCTGCCTCACCTGCAGGGAGAAAAGGAAACAGGTGTAATACAGCCTCAATACTGTTACTCTGCTTATGCAAAGTAATCTTAGAAAGATCAGCTGTTCAGCTTCAGAAGAAGATTAAATTTATTGATTTAAATTAAGCAATAAAGTATTCAAGCCCAGGTGGTTTGCGTTTGAGACCTCTGCTAATTTATTTCTGTTTTGGTTTGTCTAAGTATATTTGAGGAATGACAGTTTCTTTGTTTTCAGAAAACTTCCGTGCTTTGTGCACCGGAGAGAAAGGTTTCGGCTACAAGGGTTCCACCTTTCACCGCATCATCCCCAAGTTCATGTGCCAGGTACAGTTAAAGGGATGCTTCTTGTTTTCACAAGTTCAGACTTAAAGCAACACTATGGAACTTTTGCTGAACAACAGCAACATCTGAACACTGGTTTTTAAAGGCTGTTTAACTGATCTACAGTTCAGCATCACTCTGAACTCTCTGGGTCTGATTCCAGCAGTTGAACCTGCTGACTATCACGCAGTTAGAGGGATATCGTAACTGAGTTTGAAGCTGTTATTTTAAAATAAAACACTGACATAATGTTGCTTTAACCTCACCTAACAGGTTTGACTGAGTCAGCTTGGTTTTACAGGGTGGAGACTTCACCAACCACAATGGAACTGGAGGCAAATCCATCTACGGAGAGAAGTTTCCTGATGAGAACTTCCAGCTGAAGCACATCGGCATGGGGACCCTGTCCATGGCGAACGCCGGGCCCAACACCAACGGATCCCAGTTCTTCATCTGCACAGCCTCAACTGACTGGTAAGGTCCTCTTTATCTCATGTATTCAGGTGTAGTCGGCAGTTTGGGCTGGTTTCAGGTCTCACATACTAATTGGCTCCTCACCTCCTCCAGGCTGAACGGGAAGCACGTGGTGTTTGGCAGCGTTGTGGAGGGCATTGAAGTTGTCAAGGCGATAGAGAAGCACGGCACAAAGAGCGGCACTCCAAAAGCCAAGGTTGTTATTGCTGAGTGTGGTGAACTAAAATAACTCAGTTCAGTCTGTTCTCCTTTATCATCCACATCCCAGTTAATCTGTAAGATGGTGCATATCTGCGGAAAATCAGTAGAAAAAAACCCAATGAATCCAAACTCTCCTCTAAAAGTGTTTGTCTACTGTGTTTATTTGTTGTGTTATATTTTGTACCTTCTAATCTGTCCTTTAAGGACCCCATTTGTTAACAAAATCTGAATAAAATAACGATGATGGTGTAAATAAAGCAACTTGAAAGCCTGGCTTTGTGTGTGTCCTCTCATTCTGTCTTTCTCAGAGAAAAACTATTTTAATTTACTTAATTTTTGTATGTAAATCAGTTTTAATCTGTTTTCTCAGTGACAATAGAATTTGATAAACCCCAGTGGAATCAAAACAAGTGAATATTTCTTATGTGTTCTAACAACATTGTTTAATTTTTTTATTATTGTAGTTCATACATTTCACCACTAGAGGTCATCATAGGTAATAACTAAAATGGTGATCATTTGTATGTAATTGGCCTGTAATGCCCTCTAGTGTTGAAATATATAATAAGTTTAATAGATGATTCACATACCTGTTAAATACAAAACACAGTGCAATAGCTCTGAGAGGAGTTTTTTTCTTTATTTCTGACTCCGTACAGAATTTATCAAAACAAATGTATCAATGCTCAGTGTTATTCACAATAAAAACATAGAAACAAAAGTCTAAAAACCAACTTGAAGTACACAGATTAAGGCATCAACATCTCCTTTGCCAGTTTCTCCTTCAAAGAGAGTGATAGTAAATAAATTCAAAAGAATTCAAGTTTTCCTATAGAAAGGTCTCTTTAAGAAAACGAAGATATTACGAGAATATAAACAGGAATTGAGACCAACGTACGACCAATCACAGCACAGTAGAACCACAAATACAAAACATACAGATCCAATACAGCAAAGGTAAAGATCAAAATGGGTAGAGAGGCCCCGACCAGAAATATTCCACGGATACTTCTTTGTTTTTCAGTGTTTCTTCAGTGTTTTAACTGAGTGAACTGAGGGAGGCTATAAGAAAGGCAGAATCTGCTGTCAACAGGACATCTTGGTATCGTCTAACAGAGTTGTAGTAAAGGAAGTCTCTGTTTTCCTAACACAAAATGTAACAAGATGATTTTTGACAGGCTGATTCTGGACTTGACACCCTCACAATTCACTCAAATATTATACAAAATGTTCCAATTTGAAATATCCAGGATTTCAAGAAAATAGTGGATGTTGGGTTCTGGTTTGGCCCTTTGGGTCATCTTTTGGTCCCCAAGTAGCCAGCTATGATACAAATGGGTATTAATTTAACACACAATGCTAACAAATTGTCCCCTAAACTCACAATAACCGTTTCTGGATTGTTTGTTGCTCTGCTTTGCTTTCTAAGGCAAAACACACTTAAAAGAAACAGTTTGACAATTTGGGAAATGTTTGCCTTCCAGCCAAGATAGTCGAAATGGCTGATATATGACTTTCATGCCTGTGGATTGAGCCAGGAGGTAATTAGCTTAGCTTCGCTTAGCTTAGCATCAAGACTGGAAGCAGGGAGTGATGGTTTACACAATAATGCTTTACTATAGCTGACTATTCTGCAGTGTAAGTGAAAATACTGTTCCTTTGTCTTCAAATGTTGACTTTTTGCTTGGAACATACAAATGTAGTCTCTGACATTTGATGTATGTAGCTATAAGATGCATTTTCAACATTTTTAAAGGCTTCTTCATTGTTTTTAAAACATTTCAGCTGAAACACTGAAAACTCACAGAGTTAGCATGAATTAGCTAATTAGCTACAGTTGATAAAATCTGCTAGATTAGTTTCAGCCAACAAAACTGACAATTGCTGAGAGTGAGAAGCTGCTTTTATGTTGCAAAAAATTACTTAAAACGTGTGCATGTAATTCCCCATGAATCCACAACTTGATGTCTTTACATTTCTGTTTGTGTACAGATCAAACAAACAAGATGCAGGACAGGGTGAGGCTAGCTGTTTAACCCTGCTTCCAGTTATTATGCTAAGCTAAGCTAACTGCCTCCCAGCTCCATACTTACAGCGCAGACATGAGAGGGGTATTGATCTTGTCATCTAACTCTTGGCAGGAAAGCGTGTAACTATATCCAAAGATTTCAAACTATACCTTTAAATCTCCACAGACTGTACAAATTCACAAATTCAGCTTTTTTATGTACATTTTTTCTGCATTTGAGCGAAGTCGCTCACCTGCACCTCATCATGGTGGAGTTGAAGCAGCACAGACAAAGACCACGAGTCACAACAGATATGTTTCTAACATGATACTTGAGGTAATCATTAATAACACACACAAGGATTTTCTGAAAAGCTGGTTTAAAATTCAGCATCGGATCTTCTATTGTTTTTCACTAGCATGAGAACACAAGCCTCACTTAACACCAAGACAAAGAGCAGACTTTGCAATACAGCACTGAACACTGTGCACTCTCCTGTCATCCGGGCAGTTGGTAGCTTTTTGCGAATGGCACATTTGTGGTGTTGTCTCCCACTGCACGTCTACTCTAAATACTTCATGTGCTGGCATATTAGACTATCACTTAGAGTACTACTCTGGACAGCTAACAGTCACTGTAAGGTTGAAGTGATACACCAGACTGGAAGTTTAATAGCTTCGTTAAGAGTACGATGTTGAGTCTAAAGCTCCATTCGGACTGGATTTATTCAGGGGAGGTGGGGTGATTTTAATCCCATCCAGAGAGTGGGAAAAGACTTTGGTGTGAAAATGTACTCTAATCTTTTTGCTAACCTGACAGATGGAGACAAAACAGAACAAACTAACAAAAAGCTCAAAAGATCAAATGTTCTGTTATCTCAGCTACAGGTAGGCACTGGCATTCGCTTACAGCCTACAATTCGCTTTCGCCTAGCCTACAATTGTCTACAATTTGGAAAGTTGTCCCCATTAAAAGTACGCTGAATTAGCTATTAGCAGCTCGTGTTTCCAATGTACCCATGGATGAACAGACAACTATCACTGGATTTTTTTGTCACTTAAAAATGTGACAATTCTCGGGCAAGTTCTGAAGCGTCTTTTTTCTATGATTTTTAAGCAGATTTATGGACGTTTACTCTTGATGGACACCAGAGATGATTTCATCCTCATGAAGTATATGTCTCGCTGGATGATTTGATATGTGTTTGATGTGAGTGTGTTCAGATTTGAGTAAGTTATGATGTTATGTAGAACAAGTCCTCCCCCTTCAATCCTGTCCGAATGGACTCAACTCTATAGTCTACTGGATGAATTTCAGATCATCACACACAAGATATCCAATAAAAAAGTCAAGAAGGACTGCAGTTATTTGAAATACACTGGATTGAAGCAGTACATTGAACTTATTCAACACCCAATTGAAAACAAAAACCACATTATACTGTATACTGTAACTCACCACAGATAATATATGTGTACAGCTTGTGACAATACTGTAATACTATAATCAACAGGCTACATAACTGTGCTGGTTTTAGACCTGGGCTACAACTAGATTGTGAGTTGTTCAGGGCACTTAATGACACTTGCTGAATGTAAAGAAGCAAGTCGAGGGAAGACCTGCAAAGACTGAAACTACGGGGAAGAATCACTGAGCGAGAGTCTTCTTTCTGAGGGCCGATATCATGGGTTTAACCTCCATGTTGATTACAAAAGACAGCAGAGCCCATGTTCAGTCAGGGCCAGGTGTGGTCACCTCAGGGCCCCATATAAAAACAAGCACAGGGCCCCTTCAAATCCCAAACCCTGAGCCACATCAGTCCTTGACTGACTGATCCAGACTGGCTGCTAAGAACACTGCAATAATGCTAGGGCTGAAACAGTTGATTAATTGATTAGTCGACTGATAGAAATTGGTGGTTCCAACTTCTAATGTGATCTAATGTAATCTAATTTGTTGATTAAATAATTAATCGATTAATCAAAGGGATAGTCATCAATAGTTTCAGCTTCAGTAATACTAACTGGATTTTACTGGTGGCACCAGGGAGCAGTGGTAATACTTTCAAGACTGGAATCACTTTGATCCTAGTGCAGGGATCTGAGACGTACTGAGGATTTCTAGAAAAACTGCACCAGAGATGAGACTAAAAGACTTGTTAATGTTTTTTATAGTGTATCAGTGATCTCTGATTACGTTAAAAGTTGTCCAGGAAGCTTTAATTTTTCAACTTTTCTGGACATTCAGGCTTTGCGTCCACATACTTTTCAGTGGAATGGTCTGAAGTTTGATTAAAAAGTGGAGGGAATAAATAATTATCTTGTAAACAAATGGTTCCCAACCTTCTTCGTTTACAGCTAATTTCTTGCAAAGAGTCTTTGAACTGTGAGCAAAGACCTGGTTGCTTTATTTTTGTGGGAATTTAGACCTGGCTCGACCTCTAGGCTGGGAACCACTTTTCTAAACTGATGACCCCTAAATGTGACATTTAAATCTTACATGTCTGTCCTGGAAGAGTGAGCCCTCCTCTGTTTTTCTCCTCTCAGATTTTCCCATTTACAACATTTTTTGGGGGAGTTTTCCTCATGTGATTGGAGGCCTGGTCACACCAGAAAGCAGTACAGCTGAATTCATCATCACGTCTTTGCAAAAACTCATAGAGGCTTGGTGACGTAGCAGGAATTTGCAGAGCTAGTCGCTGGTAATGGCTAACATGCTAGCCAGTCGGGAACATGCTCGTCAATCACAATAGTTGCCTGAGCTTCTTTCAGGTTCTCTTTAATTTTCTGTTTGGTATTGTGTTCGTAGGATTGTTCGTAACTTAAATCTGCAGTGTGGGACCTTTGTCTCCCCCTTCTGGCAATGAGAGTAATTACACAAACACTGACTTGAGACTATAATCCTTCCTCTGAACTCAGAGTTTCTTTATTCCTAGTTGCTGCAGTCTTCTCTGTCTGCGTTGCTACGATTATTCCTTTTCTGCTCTGACAAACCAATCGCTGCTGTTTGATGTAAATGCATCGCTACCAATGCACCAGTGCAGGAACGTCGTCACAGACACCAGATTTAAAACTCAGGTATACTACAAAATACAGAGACTCATTTGGAGCTGAGAAGCTCAATCAGTGTTGTGTGACCTTGCTAATAAGCTACGATCGCTTCCTCCATTTTGGACTCACTGATTCTCTGTTCCCTCAAAGATCAGCTCTGTCAACATGGCTGTCTTAACCACTGACATGAATTAATTTTGCTGTGAAATGCTGCTGTTTTAAAAGCTGGTGTGACCGCACCTTGAGGACAGAGCTCACTGCTAAAGATTGTAAAGTCCTTTAAGGCAAATTTGTGATTAGTAACACTGGTTTTAATGAACCACTCATTGGGCTAAGGGTGTTCTCTGGCCACCCTCTGTGTGAGCTTCACTGGGAGAGGCTACAGGACTAAACAGATGTGATAAAAATGAATGAATCTGAAGATACTGACTCAAACCCTCCAATCACCTGCTGCCACAGTGTCAGAAACCCACAGGTTGCTCCTAACTTGGTCCCATTACCTCCCTCACTGTAACCAGACTAGCTGCTACCTTAGGTTGTGTGTGTTTGTGTGTGTGTGTCGAGGGTGTTTTCAGCTCTGTAGCGACGTCTTACGGCTCTCCCTCAGGATGCCGTCCAGGCCGTTGAGCTGGCGGAGGAAGCCTCGGTTGGGGATGACGCCTCGGTGGTCTTTGACCGTCTTGATGGCCTCCACCAGGGTCAGGTTCTGTCTGATCATCAGGTAGGCCAGAACCAGAGTGGCTGAGCGGCTCACTCCCACAGTGCAGTGGACCAGCACCTTACCTGCACATAGAGAACAACATGAACTTAAACCACCTCTGCTGCTCGGGGCTTTTAAAGGATTATACTTGATGTGTTCGCAGACCGACCTCCGCTTGTCAGCGCTTTGTGGATGAACTCAGCAGCAGGGTAGAAGTTGACGCTCATGTCGAAGGTCGGCGAGTCGTGAGCCTCGATGCCGTGATAGGTGATGTTCATGCCGGCGTAATACTCGGCCCCACCGCGCCACTTACTCTGTGCACAGTTGAGGATGTGCGTGATGCCAAGTTTGGCCAGCTCACGCCGATCTGATGCGATATCTCTGCAGAAGAGAGGAGGTTTTCACAGCTCGTCATCAAAGTGACTCTCACTGCTCTGTGTCAGGGTGATTAATATGCTACAGACACAGACGTACAAGGTCCCACTGTACCTAAACTATGGTCCCACACCTTCATGTAAACACGAGGCCGTGCTCATAATCTGCTTTCCACTAAAATAAACCAAACAATAACATTATGTTTTCTTATTTTCAGCTTCAATCTGAGCTACAATAACCGTTTTTTCTCTCTATTTACTTAAAACCATAATGAGTCAGCACCAGGCCCGATCTGCACAGCTTCTTATTCTTACAACAGTCAGTACATATTCTTTATATACTCAACATATTGTTCTATTATTGTCAATATTTCTAAACTAATTTATTCGTGTTATACTTTATGTTCCTTGTACTTGCCTTTTACTTCTACTCTCAGTTCTCACTTTGTGGTTGCACAGAAATTCTAATCTTGTTCAGTTTTTTTCTGCAGGTATGAAGCTGTACACAGGTTTATTATGATGTTTAATCGTGGTCAGAAAAAGTGCATCTAAAATAATCCCCTGATAGTTTGTGGATGTGCAGACAACACATTCTGTAGCTCGAACCTCTTCAGAGTTTGGTTCTTTTCGACCTCTCCAGAGGAAACTCTGACTGACTCTGTGGTGCTACATGAGGTACAAGTGGGTGGTAAAGCACATTAGGATGAGTGTTGAGTGCTGCTGTGGAAACCTATTAGGATAAAAGATTCACCGATTCCAGGAAGTCAAATGGAAAAAAACAATCCGCGCTAATGCACATTAATGTACAGTCTGTATTAAACCATCATGAGTCATGCATCAGTAACAACAGGAGCAGACAGTTGTTGGAGGTTGTGTAAACTCACTGATCTCCGATATAAAGTCGCGGCCACACTTCGTCTGCGTGGTTACAGGCGGTTTTCCCCGTGCACAGGAGCCTCTCCAGCTCGGACACGGTCAGGTTCGGGGACGCCCGCTCTGAGTCCTTCCGGCTCGGAGACCTGGAGCTGCTCCGGGACCGGGAGAACCGGGACATGAACGCCATTTAATCTGGAGAAGGGATAAAAAACCAAACAGACCAGTTTGTCCCATGAAGCAATGAACAATAACAACACACAAGGTTAGGATAAAATAAAACAGAATAAAAGATGATTTATCATTTGAATGTTAAGATTACATAACAAATATTTACCTGTAGCTTTACTGTGGTGAACACAGGGCTGGGTCTGTGTCTGTGTCTGAGGCTACAAGCATCATTAAAACCCTGTGTTTCTGTCCTCCCTCCATGTGTATTTCTTTATTTACCTGTGTATTGTTTTATTCCGTGGTTCTGTGCTGCTACAGGACGAGCTGCTCCGCGGCCATGTTGACTCATTTATTTGCTGTGGGAGGATGGTTGGGATGATGAGACAGCTGCTGCTGCTGAGCATCCACCAGACACCTTCACCTCCATCCACCGCCTCACCATCTTCTCAACAAGTCCTCAGGAAGACGCATTCACGACCACACTAACATGGCTCCCGTTTTAAAGCGACACTTATTCTGATGTTCACTCCTGCAGCAGAAAGAGCCTCTGTAGCTCCTGTTTCAGTCTGGCTCTGCTCAGATGAGGCTGGTTATTTTTATATTTATTAGTTACTGATGGTGAATGTGACGTTGGTGTGTCGGTTACTGCAGGTGTTTGTCGCCATCTGCAGGTCAACTGAGGAATTATCTAAAAAATGTAACAAATATTAAAATGTGACTTTATTCTTTTTATTATTATTTCTTCTCTGAGGTTATAAATGAAGTAAAATCACGAAGGAAAAGGCAAAAATATTGGTTATATCTTAGTAAATAAAATCAACCATTGAAGTATAATGTGACATCTTTAACTTAAAACTTTAAAATTGTGTTAATAATGTTGGAAATTAACCTAAAATCAGACTAATTTGTTTGTTTGTTTGTTTGTTTCCAAAAGACTTTATTAATCAAAATAAATTTATATATCGTCATAGTCTGAGTTTTAAACAATATAACTGGATAACAGGTGTTTATTAAACATCTAAACTCATGAAAGAGAAACGTGTCGGTGGGGAAAAGACGGAGCCTGGGAGGAGGTACGTGAAGGCAACGTGACGTCTAAACCGTGCGACGCACGTGTGAGTGTGGTGCGGTGGAGCGATGGCTGCTGAGAGGCTGCAGTTTCATGAAATGGGCTTAGACGACCGTCTTTTAAAGGTAAGAAAGCGACTGACACGAAGAAGAGATGTTTAATAAACGACAGGAGAAAATGTGAAGAAAAAAAACCGAAGAGAAGCGAAAGAAAACTCGACGTAAAAACAGAAACAAGTCGCAGCTGCGGTGACTTGTCAGCAGGCTGCTGTTTGGTAAACTCCGTCTACACATGCTGAAACTAAAGTTCTTTGATTTTATGTATACACCAGCGTGTAGGTTAAACTGCCAGTTAGACAGTTTGGATTTAATGTAACAAACTTGTGATTTAAGGATAAAAACCGGCCGCCATCTTTGTTTGGTTGAGGAAAAACTTGATGTTAAAAGTCGTTTTATCGTGTTTCAGATGGTTAGAAGACTCTTAGAGTTTGTGGACAGTAGTATCTGTTTGTTTTGTGTTTTTGTTCTGTGAAATCATTCCCTGGCATTTTCACAATCCAGGCGGTCGCAGATCTGGGTTGGTCCCAGCCCACCTTGATCCAGGAGAAGGCCATCCCTTTGGCTCTGGAGGGGAAAGACCTTCTGGCTCGGGCCCGGACTGGATCAGGGAAGACGGCTGCTTACGCCGTACCTGTCGTACAACGCATCCTGGCCTCCAAACAGGTGAGGAAACAGAAATGACTTTAGCTCAGGTTTTTACCACGTCACAGAGCTGTTCTTCGTCGGTCCTGTTCCTCCTCTTACTCGTCTCCTCTGTGTTTGGTGTTTTTCCTCAGAGCGTTCGTGAGCAGGATGTGAGAGCTCTGATCCTGGTTCCAACCAAAGAGCTGGGTCATCAGGTTCAGGCCATGATGAGACAGCTGACGGCGTTCTGCTCGAGGGATGTCCGAGTGGCCGACATCTCTGGAAAGGCTGATCTGTCTGCGCAGAGGTCGGTCTGCTCGGGGGCTGTGGTTGATGTTAAAGTTCGGTTTCGCTCTGTGAAACTGTCTGATGACGTGTTATATCGTGTGTGGACAGACCTATCTTAATGGAGAAGCCTGACGTGGTTGTGGGGACGCCGTCCCGTGTGCTGGCCCACCTCAACGCCCAGAACCTGGTGCTGCATTCGTCCCTGGAGATGCTGGTGGTCGACGAGGCCGACCTGCTCTTCTCGTTCGGGTTTGAGGCGGATCTGAAGAACCTGCTGTGGTGAGAACACACAGATAAAACAGAGCAGCGGTAACAAACACTGTGGACCTCAGCTGAGGCTGTAAATGAGCTTGTAGAGACTGAGTTTGTTTTGAAATGAATCTGTCGTGTTTTTTGTGTCCCAGTCATTTGCCGAAGATCTACCAGTCGTTCCTGATGTCTGCGACTCTCACCGAGGACGTTCAGGCCTTAAAGGAGCTGCTGCTGCACAACCCTGTAAGATCACCTCCACACTCACAGCCTGAAAGAAACATCCGTACGCTGTCTGTCTGGTTTCTGTCTGAACGCCTGTGTGTGTTGTGTCAGGTGATCCTGAAGCTGCAGGGCTCTCAGCTCCCAGACAGCAGCCAGCTGCAGCAGTACAGCATCAAGTGTGAGGAGGAGGACAAGTTCCTGCTCATCTACACGCTGCTGAAGCTGCGGCTGGTTCAGGGGAAGACGCTGGTGTTCGTGGCAGCGGTGGACAGATGCTACAGACTCAAACTGTTCCTGGAACAGTTTGGTATCCCCGCCTGTGTCCTCAACTCTGAGCTGCCCGTCCAGTCCAGGTGAGAGAAGACTGAAACCGACGCTTTCAACACGTCAGGTTTCCTTTCTTCCTGCTCGTGTTCACGTTTCACGCTCTGCCGCAGGTGTCACATCATCACCCAGTTTAACCAGGGGTTCTACGACTACATCATCGCCTCAGACGAACACAGTTTGGCTGATCCCACTGCAGCGCCACAGACGACTGCAGGCAAAGGGAAGAAGACGATGGAGAGAGGAGGAAAGTGAGTCAGACCAGTTTGATTTTACAAGAAGTGCTCTGCTGATGTATTAAACACTATAATCCTCAGTTTGTGACTGTTTCCTTTCAACTTTTAGGAATTTAAAAGCAAATATACATGAAAAGACCCATCAGCAGATCAGCAAAGTTTACGTGTTTCTGAATGATGTGTTTAAAGGGCGAAGGACAAAGAGTACGGAGTCTCCAGAGGAGTCGACTTCCAAAACGTGGCCAATGTCATCAACTTTGATTTCCCCACGACTGTGGAGTCGTACATTCATCGAGTTGGAAGGTAAAGAGTTTCTGTTCTCCTGCGCTGATGATAAAAACACAACAAACCCAGACGCTCACTTTGTTTGTTTTTGTAGAACGGCGAGAGCAGACAACCCAGGCACCGCTCTGTCCTTCATCTCCCACACTGAGCTCGCTTTACTGTCAGAGGTGGAGGAGGCTCTTACTGGAGGTAACACAGACTTATTCTGATTTATTATTGTTTAGGAGGTTTATTGTTTATTGTTTTTATCATGCACATGAATGTTAGTAACATTTGAATCATCTTCTTAATGGAAAACTGTCAAATGACTGGTTTCATGTAACATTATTTCATGTTTTTATTTTGTTTACAATGGGATAGAAGTGTCTCTGCTCTGCTTCTTAGTGTACCAACAGTAAAGGATAAATATATTTATTTACTTTCATGCAGAGTTAAATGAGAAAATCATTGTTTCAGTCTCATGTTTGTGTTTTAAGCTGCCGCCAGTAGCTGGTTAGCTTAGCTTAGCATAAAGACTGGAAACAAGGGGAAACAGCTAGCATGGCTCTGAACATTAAATTGAATGTTAAATGTTCAGTGTGAAAATGAAACATGGATTAATGAGGAGTTATGTGCCAAACTATCAGACCATACCTTAAAGATTAACACATTTCTTTCCTGCTGATTTTGTCAGAAATAATCACGTTTGAATCTGTTTTTAATAAGATTGTGTTTCCATTTGTTTTTAGATAATTCAGATTCTGTTCTGAAACCGTATGAGTTTAAGATGGAAGAGATTGAAGGCTTCAGGTACAGGTGCAGGGTAAGTGTCCTCACCACACATGGAGCAATAATAACAAAAAAAGGAAGAAGAGAGCGCTGCGGATGCTAAAGTTTAGGACGATGGTTTTTGTGTGTAGGACGCCATGCGTTCAGTGACGAAGCAGGCGGTGAGGGAGGCCAGACTGAAAGAGGTCAAACAGGAGCTGCTCAATTCAGAGAAACTCAAGGTGAGTGCTGCAAATATACATGAATATAAATATGTAAATATAAAGATGGAGGTGTGGAGGTTTTCTGATTGGATGTTTCTGCTCTCGCTCAGACGTATTTCGATGATAATCCCAGAGATCTGCAGCTGCTCCGACACGACAAAGACCTTCATCCTGCTGTCGTCAAACCACACCTGAAGAACGTACCAGAGTACCTCAGTAAGACACACACACACACACACACACACACACACATTACATCCTGGTCACAAAGACGTCCATCGTCAGTAACTATGATCATTTCCTCCAGTTCCTGAGATGCTGAGGGGCGTGGTGAACCCACTGTCCAGCAGGAGGAGGAGGAAGAGGAAGGAAAAAACAAAACCACAAGGACTTGTCAAGACCAGTTTCAAGGTGAGACTCGGTTCAGACCGACAGAAAGACACAGTCTGTGGGATTTATTCAGATAAACAGACTTTTGAAGACATCATCATGGGCTCTGGGAACTACTTTGTTGACTGTTTGTAGGCCACATGATTAATCGAATAATTGAGAAAATGATTAGTAGATAAAAAGGTGACGGAAATGTTCGTTAGTTTCAGTCTTTAAAGCTCAGGTTTCAATGAAATAATAATAATAATACATTTTGTCTTTGCAGAAGAACGACCAGGGGAGGAACCCACTGAAGAGCTTCAAATACACCGGGGGGAGAAACAGAAAAGGTAAAGCAGGTCAGTCGTAGCTGCAGCTGCAGGACTCATGAACGTGAATCGGTCCTGGATGTTTAAACTGTGCAGAGACATTGACCAGGAGGACGGTTTGGTCTCCATGTCAGACCAGGTGAGACAAATATAAACTGTATGGACTCGGTGGAGGAGCTAAACGGGACGCGGACAAAATGGATTCACTCTGACTTACATGGACAGAAGAAAATACAAGGAACATCAGAGCGAACCTACAGTTTATCTCTGAGATTGTAAGAGCAACACAGAATCCCTGTTATCTAATTTCTAAATCATCTGTTCTGGAAACATTGTTTATTAAAATAAAACTATTTCTCTGTTTAAAAAAAAAAGAGTATTTATATTGTAGTTGTAATGGATCACTGATCTTTGAGCACAGCAGAAAAACAGTTTCTATTTATCACAAGAATCAAATTAAAGAAAAATACATATAAAGCCACTTCATAGTTCCCTGTTTGGTTACAGAAAATCAGACGTTTAAACAAGTTTAATATGGAAAGTTTGTAAAAAACACAGTTCGTACAAAGGATGGTAACACATCCAATCTGTTCCACCGCCTCAAACACAAACCAGAGTGTGAGAAAAACCACAAGATGAGCGAGTTAAGAAAATTGATGACACTTTTTCCTCATTGAATTCCTTGTGATAAGCAAAGTAAACGATGGAAGGAACAGACGGAGGCAGGGGTGTTTTGCTTGGCAAAAGACATGTTGCTGTTCCAGAGGTTTAGTAGCCTGTTGCATGATGGGTAAGTTTTATTTTTAGAGCAGTGTTGTGTCACAGATATTTTCTGTGTGTTCAGATGGGATTGTGTCTGTGTAGTATCTTGCAGTTGCTGAATTTGTTTCTTGTCAGGAAGTTGTGCAGAGCAACACAAGCCTTCACTGAATGCACAGACTGAATGGTTTATGAATGGAACTGGAGAAAAGTCTGCAGCTGTCTGGTGTGACCGAGCGTTTACACCGTCAAAATAATTAAAATGTAGATACGTAACACCTCCAAGGGTCTTTAAGAGACACGCTGTAAAGCTAGATCTGGAGTCGAACCGGGGACCAGCTGCTCAGGGCACTTAGGCCCAACCATTCGGCTATCGGCTCGCCCCAGCAGCAACAGTTTTCTAAAATGTTTCCATGCAATAGCTCCCCTCAGTAGAACGGAGCTCAGCGATATTTGTGTCCACTTCCTGCAGCTGAGCATGAGGAACACGGCTGCACTTGTTGCTGTTCATGAAGTGAAATGATACACGATACGTTCTTTGATTGTCAGAGCAGGAAAGAAAACACTCGAGGAAACCGTCGGGTTGAAACTGTATTCGCCCTCAGCTCATTTTGCTATTTGAGGCTCTTCGGGTACGAGGAACTGTCGGCTTTAAGATGTCAGCTGTGTGTCTGAGTTATTTCCTGTTAAGTTCAGATTACATTTTACTGAGTGCAGTTCATTTAGGAGAACTGGTCTGAATGCAATTTGAATAAAGCTCCTTAACCACTCAGATGGATTAACCTGCAGAGTTGCAGATTTGCATTCAGGACTCGTGTGTTGCTCCGTCTTCAAACAAGATAAAGCAGCTGATAATTCAGTCTAAACTAAACTTTCTGATCCACATTAGCTGAAATGTTGAGCTTTACAGTTCATCCCTGATCATGGAAGCATCTCTTGACTTGGTCCCCTAACCTGCTTGTTCCGGAGCTTTTGAGCAAAGCTTGAGCTTCCTGCTGATGACAACCAATTTACCTCCATGTTTACTTGCTTCCAGTTTTCTTCTTCAACTTTCTTTGCAGGCAGATTGTTGCCCTTGTGAAGTGCATCCTCCACCAGGACACAAACAAAACAGGAACCCATTCATTTAAAAAACTGCTCCATCACACCACTAGAGGTCAAAAACTCACAAGGAACCTGAACAGCAGCTGAAAATCTGGTTTTTATAGACCTCTAATCTTGCTGCAGTGATGTAATAGTGTACTGTAGGGTGTGTCAGTACAAGGTGACATTGCTTTAATGTTATACAAGAATTTAAGCAGACCTTACTTATTCCATAACTTGAGATTGTTTTGTTAGCAGCTGTTTTTGAAGGACAAAAAGAAAAGTGTTTGGTCTTGTTGGACAGAGATAAAGCCACATATTTTCCATCTCATTATTATTTTACTTTTCTGAAAATCCTGCTTCTATTTTGTCCTGTTTTTTATTACAATTTTCCATTATTAATCACTTAGTTTTTTAAGTTTTTTGTTGAGAGAAAGATTCACATGCTGCACAGATTGTAAAGCCCTTGAGCTGTAATCATCGCGTAATAAAAATAATTTGAGACACGAAATAAAAGATGAACTACAGTTTTTTAGAAAATAACTTCATTTTAATTAAATGCATTCAGCAGTACATTAAATCAGTTTAAGTGAGGCCAGCAATCACACTTTAAAGCTATAAAAGAAATATAAAGATATACACAGATTTCTTATGGAAAAGTACCTAAACACGTCCTGTTTGTGTTGTGACGTACTGAACAGAAACCCAATTAAACTTGTGCCTCTCTAGTCTCTGCTCAGCAGAGGCTTTCTATTCCAGATCAATTCTCTATAAAGAATTTCCCCCAAAAAACAAATCTATCTTCTGGACGTGCCTTTAACGCCAGGTTTCTTTCAGAAAACTAAATAATTAACAACCTGTGTAATTTGTGTTTTTTAAGCTGTGATGTTTCAGCATCATGAAGTGGTTAATAAGATCTTTGTTTAGCATAAATTTGGGCTCAGACTGTGTGGTGATCAATCAATAGTGTATTCAAAAGGATAGTCCTGTGTGGGCACTGAGTCGAAGATGACGCTATCGAACGGGTTCTCGGTTGACCAACTGTCCACAGGAAACCAGGAGTCGTACCAGGAGGTTGTCCTCTCGGTTTCAGGTGGCGTTGTTGTGGTTGTTGTTGTCGTGGTGGTGGTTGTTGTCGTTGTAGTAGTAGTAGGAGTGGTACTAAGACTACCTCTTAATTTCTGCTGGCGCAACCTGCGTAGTCGCATGATGCGGAGCCGCCTTAGTCGCTCTATCCTCTGAGCTCTGGCGTGCTCGTCCATCTCTGGGACGGTGCTGACCTCCACCGTGCTCGGCGTGGTCGTTTTCGGTTTGGTGACCAGTCGGATGGGCCTCTTGCCGTTCAGCGCCATGATTTGTTTGATGCGGTCCCAGTTGGATTTTGCCAAGGTGAAGCTGCAGGGAGTGGCTCCCGTGTCGTAGCCCACCATGCAGAGTCTGGTCTGGGGGGTGTAGCCGTCGGCTTTGGCCGTTACCCTGTACTCTCCGGGATTCAACAGCCGCCAGTAATCACCACCTACAGCTGAAATGAGAGACGCAAATTTTAGATTAGGTTCTGGATTTCCTTTAAAATTAAAAAACTGGAAGCTGAATCACGTGCCCAACGTACCCGTTCTGACATCGTGCCGTATTCCCTCCACAGATATGGTGGCATTAGACAGTGGATTTCCCTCCACATCTCTAACTACACCCTTTACTCCTCGATTTACCTGCACAGGAAACAGTAGATTACGTCTTAAACATCAGAGCAGATTGGAGACATAAAATAATGTTCTGCTTTCAGGCCATTCCACCAGATGGCGCCAGAGTCAGAAATCAAATCCTACTCCAATCAAAAGCTCCAGTATCTTTAACAAGAATTTAGCCTGATAGGCTCCGTTGGACCACAGCATCTTTAACTGCAGGGATGGAAACTGCAAACTTTTTGCTTTTCGCTCATACTCATCTGTCCGGTTCTCACTTGTTCAATGAAGGACAACAGAGCCTCACGGTTGTTCTCCCACTCAAGAGGCAGCTCACTTTCATGGGGAAACTTGTCACAGCCCAAGAAGATGGAGAGTTCGAAGCAGTTGGTGTGCAGGTAGCTGAAGTCATTCATACCTATTGGAAAGGGGAAAAGAGAGCTTTAAAGCAAAGGTTTGTTAAAGGATTCATTCACTTCCACTGAATTGGACTGGCTACAGAAGTCTTGGCGATGGGAGTCGTGAACACCTTGGTAGTTGATTCTGAAGATACCTTGTGTGGTTAAATACACCCTGGATGCCACTGGGCAAAGTAGACTACCTTGGGATGCCAAATATCTAGGGGCCCAGAGTAATGATCTCAGATGCTTTTAGATGATTTGATTGCTTGCAAATTTGTTTTAGACTTTGCACTGCTGACGTATAAGATCTGGACTGTGACTGCAACTCAACCCCGGATAAGCAGAAGAAAATGGATGGATGAATGCATCATTACATCGCTTTGTGGTCCTGTCAACCTTTATTATTCTTATTTAATTATTCTAGGTTAATTTTTCATATCTATTTTACTCTTTCCTTGATTCCCGCTCTGTCAACACTTACTGCCCACCACCGGCTTCCAGCTGGCTCTGTTGGTGATGCCCTGTCCTGCAGTGATATCGTCACCATGGCAGGAGCCTCGGTAGGTCTCGGTCATGGTCAGATGGCTGTGGGCATATGACATCGCCAACCATCGAAACATGGCGTCGTCCGGCGTCTCTCTCAGAGCTCCCTCGTTCTGCCGCTGAATACGGGCCCACGTCTCCTCGTTCATTTCAGAATTAATCCTCCAACGCCGGCTGTCGGTTACCTTTATGTAAACAAGGGAATACAGGATTATTAAATGGGTATACTGTTTCTGAGGCAATGTAATCGTTCTGATAGTATTAGGCTTACTGAAACTGGTGGTCGTTGCATGTCAAAAGGGTATGCAACCAGTTTTTCTCCTCCTTGCAGATTAGCTCCCAGCACGAATGGGTTGCGCTCCATCCAGGCAATGATGGCTTTTGTCTCAACCGCAAGCTGTGGCAGCAAGAAGCAGGGAAATGCTTGAAAGTCAGTACTTTGTTCAGGATTAAAAGTGTAATAAATTGGCCCTTGATGAAAGTAAACAAACTCACAGAGCCATTGAGGAAGTTGTCTGGGAGGGGAATGTGATGATTGGGCATTATACGGGGGACCCAGCCTCTCTCCTCAGCTCCCCACAAGATGCTGTTGAGGTCCGGGAAGTTCTCAAAGATGTCGTAACCTTCTTCAGTCCAGTGGCCCAGTGCCCAGTTCCCCATCTCTGAGCCCTGATAGACAGAAACAGGGTCCATGTTTGATCTCTTCTTGCATTTTAGCATCAGTTACTAAAGATTTAAGATCACTTCAGGAAGTGGTTTGGTTTGTTTTGTTATCCCTTCTTTGTAAAGACCCACATCTTACAAACTCCATGCCCTTAGTTTTATATTTGTAGTAAATTCACTGAGTGCTCCTTAAACAACTGGTGTGGGGTTAATTTAAGATTTCAATATTAAAAAACTGAGGTAAGAATACTATAGAGGAGTTGTGAAATTCATGTTCCAGTCAAAGTAACGACTGTGTGGTGACACCCAGGCTCTCCGTACCATCTCATAGGCCAGTTCGTAAGCGTCGGGGTTGAGCGAGGGCACCAGGTGTATCCTCACTCCGTCCACCAGGCGGCGCACTCTGGGGTTTTCGTCGTTGTACTCTTTGCACAAGAACTGCATCAGCAGGAGGAGGAGCTCTCGGCCCAGCGCCTCGTTACCGTGGAGACCAGCCGTGTAACGAAATTCTGGTTCACCTAGCGACGACACAGGCAAATTTATTTAATGAAAATCTACATGTTTGAAGGATTTAAGGGATATTCCACCAATTTTAAAGTAGGTCCACTGCTCAGAGAGAGATACAACAAAATAAAAATAATGCAGATATTTTAAGTGCCTTCTAGAAGCAGTTTTGTCAGGCCTCTTTTGTAAAAGGAGAGCCAAAACAAAATCCAGATTTTCACAAAGTCCATCAAACACAGCAGCTCTCACTGTTCAGACTATGTTCTGTGTTTAGTCTGGAAGATTCTGTAAGATTTTACAGCCTGGTTGAGACTGTGGAGCGTTTCTTTATCTTAAAAATGACAAACCTTCTTCCTCTTCAACCAGACTTTGTCGCGTTCCTGCAATATTTTATTAGCTTCCTTTTTGTGGGAGCTGCATCCCATGCAGTGGGTTTTTAGTAGCTGGTGGTTTATTGGTTGTTGTGACAGAAAATGTGCAGGAGATCAAACCTGTAAGCCTGTGTGTGAGATTATAACTGATTAGGAAACATTGTTCTGGTTGATTGAGTAGCTTTGTACCTGTCTCATGCTCCCCTGGGTTGTCAGAGATCTCCATGGCGTACATCTTCAGGCCCTGAGAGCTTTTACCAATGTTGTAAATCCTGGTGATGTTGGGACACTCCTCGTTTATCACCTTCATCATCTGGAGGAGAGAGAGAGACAGGAGCAGTAAACACATCTGTAATATTATCAGATCATTAGCTTTGGTTTTCTGTTTATCAGATGTAAAAAACCAAACCTGTCTCATCTCCTTGTAGTTGTGGTGTCTGAAGTCCAGGTCATCTGATGGGTTCACTTCGTTCTCGCTGCGATAGCTGCCTGAAAGATGATGTTAGTGTTACTGCTGTTAAATAAGCTGGGGAATGTTTTTTTTAACTCTGAGGTTATGAGGTTCAGGTTGTGAAACAGACTATTGTATGTCATCATTCTTGGGTGAAACCAGCTAAGTTTGGCGAAAGCTGTGTTTTTTCTTCCAGTGGAAGAAGGAATGAGAAAAGTTCTGTGACTCATTCAGGTCCATTAAACTTTAAAAAAAAAAAAAAACACCAAAACTGGACAGTGACCAAGCAAAAAAACAAATCGTCTTAGCTACAAAGCATCTTAAAGGTGTGATTTACTGCTGAGAACAGGTGTGCTCAGGTGTGGTACTGACTCGGCAGTTGACAGGCCAGGACCTCGGCTCTGGAGACACAGGCTGCCGTTCCAGCTCTGAGGCAGGATGCGGATGTAACGAGCCACCACGGGTACAGCAAACTGACTCATCACCGGCGTGTCTTTGTCCACATTCCCATAGAACAACTGCAGGAGAGGATAAACTGTGATGGAAAAGCTGTAACGACTCAAACAGTGGTTATTATTCATACTGTTTAATTTCCACTCACCCACTCAGCGTAGCCGTCGTGAAGCACGGTCCAGTCACGGCTGTCGTTACTGAACGCCACGTGGTACGAGGACACAAAATCCTCACTAGGAAGTGAACAAAAAAATAAAATACTCATGGTTAAAATCTGCACTTTTTAATATCTCTATATCCCACAGATACTTATCACAGAGCTTTGTTTTGTTGTTCTCCGTCACATTGAAACTAAAAATGTGTTTTCATTAGTTGAGAACGAGCCCTTCATATCTATATAGTGACTTGCCATGTTTCTACAGTAGCCTAGAACAGACAAACTAAACTCTGTCGAAGTCAAAGTTTTCTGAAAGCATTGATATATCTGATCGCTTACTAATATACTTTTACAAGTTATCAGGCATGAACGAAACTATTTGCCGATTTATCCTGAGGGCAAAATGAGCGCCTGCACCAAGTTTTGAGGAAATCCATCCAACAGTTGTGGAGACATTTTACAAAAAACAAAAAGTCGGGATCATTTGTCCGTGGGTTTTATCCTCTGGGGAACATGAATGTTGAGATGAAGTTTTAGCAGGACTCACTTTTGCTCTGAGTTCCTTCCCTGAGTGATGACTCCGGTGAACTCCACCTCTCTTCGGGCATCGACCTCGAACCAGTGGGAAGTCTCCTCCGGCTCAGCGCACCACGCTCCGCCGTACAGATCCTCCTCATTATCAGAGCCCTGCGGACGACCACAAACCTAAGCTTCAAGCCAAAACTCGCGATTTTTTTTCCTCAAGACGAGCTGTACTATATACCTGCATGTTGAGTCGTCCCCTCTGAGCTGCGAAGCCATGGTGAGACTGAGAGGAAGCCAGCAGCTGGTCGTCCTCCACCCGGTGAGACTCCAGGCCCAGCGGAGGACACTCTGAGAGGAAAAGCAAAACACACAGAGGCACATAAACAGGATCTGTTCGACAAATGTTCCAGAAAGACACTAATTCAAAACATCTGGCACTGCAGCCGTTAAAGAGTCTGTCAAAAGCATTCTTTGATTTCAATGAAAACAGACGCTGTAAAAACGTCCGGAAAGACAATGTTGGTGTTTTAAAAAGGCCTGGTGGATTAACAGATGAAGACATCAATATTTATCTAACTCTTCCTGTTTTAAAAAGTAAAGAAAATGAGAATCCTCTTACTCTTTGGTTCCGCAGGCACTGAAACCTGCCTCAGCCTCTCCTCTTCCTCTTCTTCCCACTTCTTCCTCAGACGCTCGGCTTTCGACGCGTAATGAGAAAACAATATGTGTCAAAACGTGTTTTCACATGGACCTCGCTCTGCAGCCAGCACAAAACATTTCCATATGTGCTCGTACAGTGCACCTTAACGTACAGTCATACATTCCCCATGTGTTTCCTGTTTGAAATATGGGTCAGTTTAGTCTGTTTGAGTTAATGCCTTCAAGGTCGGTCGTACGGGGAAATGTCTGGAGTAGATTTTTGTATCATTTCGTTAGATTTTAGCTGAAAATACAGAGACCAGGATGTTGCAGAAGACTCAGTTATTAAGCTGATCTGCTGTGTAACCTCCATCCCCTGCCGCTTGATATCATCACAACATCACCCAGCTGGTGTCTGAGCTTTATATAACAAGACACAACAGGACACTGAACAGAGCAGCTGTTTGAAATTTTTTTTACCTACCTCAACCTCTGTCTAAAGGAAAAGTCAAAGACCAAAACCAACAACATGTTAGTTTCTTACTCTTTGTGCAGCTTTCATTTGGTCACAAATTCAGATTTTACCTGATGAGAAGTCAAGGTTACTGCAGCACATCCTGAGGGGAACATGAATGTCTGAACTTTATTTCAAGACCATCCAATAAATAGTGGTTGGAACATTTCAGTCTGTGGTAGAACGACCAACCGATCGACTGAGTCATGATGCTGTATCACTAAAAAAAGTTTGGGACTATTTTCAGCTGCGGACTGATACAGCATTGGTTTTCTGCTGAGTGTGTTTGTGGGATTGAGTCAGCATGGTTTTTGAGCAACAATAGAGCTCTGTGGCTCAGGGGAATAAGATATATCAGGCTTTGGATTCAACACACTCGATATTCGTTAGCAGAAGACATTCCTTGTTGGTTTTGGTCTTTTCATGGGATTTGTTGACGGTGAGAAAAAAGGAGAATAAAAAACCTTTTTCTGCCTTTTCCTTTCGAGCTCTCTCCTCCTCTTCTTCTTGTTTCTTAGCGGCCACTGTGGAGAATCAGACACAGAAAACACTTCACATCAATGATCAATACCTGCATTAGACTGTATGTAATAAAATATAAAGATAAATCGTTAAGAAGTAGTCCCAGTGGCAGACGTACAGTCAGCGTAATCATATTCTTCATACCAGGGACCGATGTATGGGACGGTGGTGGTTTCCTCTGAAACAGAAGCAAACAGATGAGATGATGGACAGATGGTGTACAGATGGTGTATGGACACAGTTACACAATAAAAACTAAAGAATTAGAAATAAAGTAAACAGACACTTGAAGTAAATAAATGAACAAATGTATCCTCCTCTTAAGTATTTAACAGTTAGGCTACTTAAAAGCAGCTTTTTAATTTTAACAAACCTCATCTCGGAGTTTGGATTAATTCTGCAGAATCGTTCAACTAATCTAGGTATCAGTACTGATATTGATTATTAACTGCTGAAAATATTTGAATTATTATTGATTAATTTGCCAAACATGAAGCGTTTCTTTTTACTGTTCTCTGACAACGACTTAATCACATGCTTTTAAACTCAGGACAGTTTTAATGGTAAATAAAAATTCAAATAAATCACTGTGTAGAAGAGTATTAATGTGGCCTGAATGGTCTAATGTTATGGATCCATTTTCTTTGGTATTGATCCTATTGACATTAAGTATCGATACTGAACAGGAACACTTTGGGCATCAATCCACCAACCCTGAGTAAAAAGTGGGTCACTATTACATAATGATCCACATAAGAGTGATCTCCCATTAAACATCAAGTACCTCAGTATCTCTTCTTTGAAACTGACAAAATTATTTCTTATTATTTCTTAAATATACAGTAAATACAATTTTTCAAAAACAAAATCAGTATTAAATAGTCACTTCCAATCCTGAGGATGCAGTCTGGATCTATGATCGTAGCATAAATCATAAAATCACCCACATTCATTAGATTCTTTCCAAACCTTACAAATCCATTTAACTCATATTCTGGACACATCTCTTCAAAAGAAGCCAAACATTCATCATATACATCTTTACAATTCCATCTTATGTTTATCTTCCCAACTCGCTGAATGAGAAAATGAAATATTAGGATTACCTGGTATGTACATGATGACCTCAGTAGTTGTGGTTTGTTTCTTATTTGGATAACCACCGGGCACATCATCTGTGAAAAGCACAGCACATGTTTTTGTGTATTTTAAAATCTGGATTACAAATAACTTGCAGAAATTGTCATATGAGAAAAATCTCTGCCATCAAGCAAAAAGTAAAAACTCCACAGCAGCAGAGAGGTTTGTTGTCATTATAGAAGGAAAAAGCAAATTCCCTTCCTTTACTTCTGTATTTATTTTTTAGTCTGTCTTTATTTGCTTGTTGAAAGCATTTAAATAATAAATCTATTTAATGGAGAACAGCATCTTGCTTCGATTGATACTCCATTTTCTTCTCCACATAAAATCCTCCATCATTCACAGCCCTTGTTACCCACTGGAACCTCTAAGCTCCATCATAAAAAGCTTCATAAACCTTTTGGCTCTGATCGAGAGGATGTTGATGAAACCTACGTCTGGCATCCCAGTAGTCAGCGTCGAGGTCAGTGAGAGGTTTTGTTGGAGATTTCGGCTTCTTGGAAATGTCTACAGGCATGAAAGAGACAAGGAGGCGGGATTTGTTTTATACCTTTACCTGTAGATCGATGAAATATTAACAAGATGCATGTTTCCTGATTTACTGCATGTTGTGGATTTAAAGGGAGCTTATGTAACTTTTGCTGAACAGCAGCCACAAATAAAAATTCAGCAACGGTGGTAAATGCTAAATTGTAGTTTGAGCCTGCATTTGTTGCAGGATTTGTTTGATTGTTAGCATGTTAATGTCATGAGTCTCTGTTTTTCTAGCATTTATGACTGTAAGTTTATTTTGCGAGCAAGCACTAAACACCAGTTGAGCGACCCCTGAAAGTCTTACCCAGGTCTGGCTCAACAGGCTCTTCCCTTCCAGGCCCCATTGGGGTCACAGGTCGAATCACTGTAAAGATGAAGTGGAGGAGTTAAAAGGCTGGAATCCCACTGTCCCATCAGTCCAAAACAGATAGAGAAAGGTTGTGTAATATTCATAAATCAATGTCAAAAGATTTCCTCTTCTGAGGAAAATACCTCTGATTTCCTTCCTGCCTAAAACTGTGAATCTAAAGTGTACGTACTTGTGTCCCAGCCCAGTTCAATCAGCAGTCTTTTCTCCTCCTCGTCCAGAGAAGGACGTGTGGTGACTGGCTGCATTGTGGTTGTCGTTGTCTTTGGCTTCTTGGTTGCTTTTGGTGCCTTTGGCTTCTTTGTGGGTTTTGGTGGTTTGGGTTTCTTGGTGGGTTTGGGCTTTTTGGTGGGCTTAGGAGCCTTCTGCTTCTTTGCTTTGGCTTCCTTCTCTGCTGCTTTCTTTGCTTTGGCTTCGGAGAGATGGGGAAAACAGTCAGTTATTTGAAACCGGTATATAGCTTGTGTACATGAATGAAAGGGAGAATGGCACATAAAGCAGCTTCTTTAAACATTTTATTGCATTGAGTTATATGAACTTTTACTGCCAAATGTTTCTCTTCAGTCTTTCTTTATTGTCTGTTTGTCAGCGCAGATGTATTTACAGCAAACATCATGGCAATAAAACAACTTAAAACTGAAACTTAGACACATAAAGTCAGCAGGACCTGGACCTGACGGAGGATTCAGCCAACTCATAGGTTTGTTTTGGTCTGAGACCAAACAAGAAAACAGTCAGAGTGAAGAGCTTTGCCACAGGGACTAATAATCTCTTCAGCTAGTTCCTCCTTTGACAGTACTCTCCAGTAAATATCACAGAATCATTATGTAAGAATAGATAGAGTTCGATTGGACGGTGAAGTAGGAGGAAAGTTGTTAGGTCTAGCTTAGCATAAAGGCTGGAAACAGAAAACCTGTTGGGGCCAACGTTCAAAAACAAGTTGCATCTACTTTTTTAAATCTGTGCACAAACAGAAATGTGAGTATTATCATCCATCCATCTGCTGAGTGGTTCTATGCACCGTCTCTGGCTTATAGCACAGGTTGCCAGATACAGACGATAAGTACAGGTTTTGGTTTTGCAAAGGCATGATCATGCTAAACCTGGCAACATCTTAACCAAGCTTGGTCAAATTGGGATCTGGGACATTTGGAGGTCACGTCAACACCTTGGCCTCTTTGCTTGGTCTGCATTAATGATTAGGTGGGTGGTACATCTCTAAGTAACATCCAGAGCAAACTATTTATCGGTTGTTCAGTTAACTAAAACTTTGTCTGCCAAAGACTCTGGAAACAACCTCTCTCTCTCTCTTTTTTTACATGTGCACAGCAAATGTTGCTCAAATCCAGCTTTTAGTTTTCAAGATATGAAGGACGAAGACAAATAAACAGATGGATGAGGTCAACCTCTGGACCTCCAGAGTCAAACTGTTTCCAGACATGAGGTGATGCAGAGGTGTTGCATTACACCCTCTCAAGTGTCTGATGAGAAACTGCTTCTAAACTTTAAAGCATAAAATAGGTGGTTTCACGTCGAGCTACATGGAATATTACAGAGAGGACATGTTCAAAGGGGCTTCAGAGTTTGGTTTTTAATCCTCCCTTGTTATACAACCATCATCAGACTCCAATGCAGACACAGAGGGCTGCTTGTTTTCCTCTCCCAGACATATTTCCTGATGTTCCACCGGTCCTTAAACACAACAGTCCCTCGCAGCCAATCCATCACTCACTGGGAGTGCTGGGAGGCCACTTTTCATTACTGCTGGAAACCTTTTCTGGCATTTTCGACTTGTTTTCTACCCTTACAATCACATCATACAACAATGTGAGTGTGAAAGAAGGCTTTTGAATTCTGACCTCAAAGCTTTTCCTGTTTTGTTTTCTCAGACACAATTATGGTTTTATTGCAAATAGTTTTTCTCCAAATGTGATGGTAAAAAGTAGACATAGCTGGAACCCAGCTGGTGTCTCTTTTGAACATACAAGATACCCCTTTAGTGTCTTTTTTCAACGTGCAGAGTAGTCCAATAGACTTCCAATTCATGATGGAGGTTTTGAAGTGAACTTTTCTGGTATCAAACCAAACCACAATCTGTCCCTAACCTTTTACCAAAGAGCTTGTTGCCTGGGCCTGACCACAGACAGGATTCTGGAGTGAAACCTGATCTCTGGTGTGACAGTTATGTGTTGTTTATGCCTGCCATCCACCTTAACAAACGTCTTGGAGACACTAACGGGCTACCCAGTGTGCTAGAAAGTGATGCAAAAGGGTCAGGACCAAGTTGGAAGTTTGAATGTGTTATTTAGGTTGAAGAACTTGTTGTGATTGTTGGGGCTCTGGTTATGAGATGAAGCTGCCGTACACAATCTGTTGTGTGCATTGCACTTACTGGGAACATTGGGTTTTGGGGGGTTAAGGGGCCCAAGAGCAAAGTTTCCCCCAGGGCCCCTTAACAGGTTAATCCGGCCATGCACAGGGTTGATCAATACCAAATTCCTTGGCTAGACACCAAAGTAAGCAGAAGATAGCAGCATTCATAGGCTCCAAAAACTGTGAGTGTGGATGTAAAAACATGATGGTACAATAGGGCTGATAAAGATTTTTGCACACTCAGCGAAGCCTCCCCTGGATAAACAAAGCTTGAAACAGATGAAAAATTGTTTGGGGTCTCAGGTTTTGTTAATTATGGCCTTTTATGCAACCCAGATCTGGGTTTGTGGTTTTGCTTCATGCAGCGGAAAGTTAACATTCAGAACATCAGTGCCATTTCCATTCAATGCTACTGAAAGTGGGCCTCTCGTAAATCCCGTCTGCTGGCTTATGGAAAATCGTAGTGGAAATATTTCTGCTGTTTGCTCAGACTCTTGTCTGTGTCTTTCTTGTAGACATAATTGAGGCACAGACGCCACTCTCATGGCGAAAGCTCATTTTCTGATCATCGTGCTTGGCAAAACAAGGTCCTAAAAGTTTTACGGTTGTGTACACAAGTTGTATTCCTGGCAGAGAAAGCGGGTCATGTTAAGGGACGGTGTCGGCCAAGAAACTGTCAGACCTCAGAGTTTCTGCCCTGTCATCCCTGAATCACTGAGATATTTCCAACAAAACTAAACCTCCCCAACTCCTCTGCCTTTCTATACTCGTCTTCTATCTGGTTTGGGAATGAAAGTGCAAGTTTTTGTGACTGTATGGAGGTAAGCAAATTGTCTGAGAGGAGTTCAGGGAGAAAGCTGGACACAGTGCACTAGATAACAGAAGTTTTTTGAGTTCACACCAAGTGTTTTCCTTCCTCAGAGATTGATTGCAGCCTTTCCTGTCTATGTATCATCAGTGTCTTGGCTGCAAGCTGTGGCTGAAAGCTCAGAGAGCAACAGAAGCCAGGAAAGGTCATGAAATATCTTAGTCAGGCTCGTACATTCATGCTTGTAAATGCTTAATTCAGTGACAGTTTAACAGCAGACTCAGTGACTGGCTGTCTGTGTTTGTGTTTGCAGAAGTTCCTACTTACCTGCCTCAATTTCCTCAGGTGTTTTCTTCTTCTTTGGCTTTGTCTTCTCTGCTTCCACCACCTCAGCAGGCTCGTCTGCCATTTCAACATCTCCCACTGCCTCCTCCTGTCTCCTGTGTTTGACCAGTCCTCGGGTTTCTCTCACCTGAACCCGACCAGTGGACACTTTGTCTTCCTTTACATCTTCTCCAGCGCAGACCAGGACGCAGCACAGGGTCAAACTGACCCAGACGACCAGCACCTCAGCCCTCATTTCTCCAATGAAAGCACAACGCTGACTTGATTCAAGCAGACCAGACGTACTCAAGGAATCCCCCTGAATCTCAAACTATCTGTAAAAATAACTTTGGACTCACAATAACCAACATCTGACTTGCAGATGCAGAGCTTCAGCTGTCTCGGGCCACCAGGCTTTGAGTTCCTTAAGAAGTCTCAGAGGACATGAAAGGGGTTGCGTCTTGGAGAGAACAAAAGGATGAGCTGGTGGAGGTCTGGAAAGCTTCCTCCTCTCTGATGGAGAGTCAGCGTGGAAAAGGAGGAAAATGCTGAGGAAGCTGGACGTTTCAAAGCCGTGCTGCAGCAGAGGAAATGCATCTGTCTGGAGTGGATTTTCAGCAGCAGAGCTAGAGCTACACACCTCCCTGCTTCGTCCTCTGCTCCCTCCTCCTCCTCTCCCACACACTCCTCAGTCACATCTCTCCCTCATGGCCCTTCACCCCCTTTTCCCCTCACCCATCTCTGAGCAGAGGGGAGGAGCATCTGCCACATGTGACATTCCTACACGGGAGGGAGGAAAGAAAGAAAGAGAATTAAAGAAAGACATTTTACTCTGGTCTGCAGAACAAGGTCCAGACGAGCAGAGAATGACTGTTCAGCCACAGAGAAGTTCATGTGGAATCAGTCAGGAAATTAAATGACGGGAAACATAACTTGGAAAGAGAAAGGCTTTTAAAAAGAGCTGAGCCTCCACATTTCTTCTGGATAGAAAAAACTGGACACTAATGAAAAAGAGGAGTGAGAATGAGGCAATAAAGAGATGAATGCTGCTGTTCTCTCAGCCAAAATTTTAGTAGCTTAAAGTGACAAGAAATAACAGTCTTTTTCCTACGAGTGAAAAGTTAAATTCATAAGCAATAAAACCCATCATTGCTCAATTCAAATGTTTTGCAGCTGCAACCTTACTTGGCCTGGTGTGACCAGTAGCTGATGACACTATCATTTAAAGCTGCATTAGTTGGGTTTTTTGGTCTCTTCAGGAAGCTGAAACACTGCCATAAAAGTTTTTATGGTGAAAGTTAACATCCAGTCGACACAGAGCAGCATCAGCGTTCAGTTGGAGTTATGTTTGTTTCCATCTCTGCCACCTCCTGAGGAGATATCTGGCTGTTTATCTGCTGTTTAGCTGTGTAAAACAAGCTACTGTGTTTGGTGCTGAGCAGGTAGTATGCACAGGGTTTTAGAGTGAAAACATCTGCCTGCTGCAGCTGGGGATGAGGTTGATGATGGTGGAGCTGAGGGCTGAAGTATCAGAGAAGTATCTCTGGGTTTGTCACTATGAGGAGCTTCTTTCATATTCCACATCATCATTGAATTTAACATTGATCAGTGCAGCTTTAGCATGTCAATAGTAAACATTTTAATACTCTAGATTTGTACAGTTTTTCCAGATCGTGACGGCTCCGACTGGTCTGATGTTCGGGCCAAAGTGAAAAGATGTAAACCCTGGCTCCTTCACTTCCTTTCTGATAACATGCTGGTACAGTACAACTCAAACACTGTAGTCAGATCTGGATTCTAACTAGACTTTAACGCACTCTAATGGGCCGGAAAAACATGCAAGGAAAAGTTTAAACAATCTGATCTGAACAAAAAGATTTGGCTTCAACTGTCTGGAGTGATGTTATAAAGCATTGCTGCACCTAGATGAGGAAATTGTATTATATAACACTTTCTGATTGTGGTCTACATTGCGGTCACTAATGGGGTCACAAAGCATTACCTCAGTCTGAAAAACTGTTAGCAGATGTGAGGGTTGAAGTATTTATTCCTGAGTGAACAAACTGGGTCACATTATAAAGTCAACACAGAGACATTCTGTTCTGCCTGATCATCGGCCTTCAGCAGATGATAGAGTCTTAAAATCGACTCAGTTCAATAAGAACATGAAGATATAACACATATATAACAAATACAATGCCAACATTTAAAGTGCTGGTTCTAAACTTTCTTGGATTTTTATCCAAAGAGCACCTCAAACACACTCGATTCCCACACATTTTTAAAATGCTAGTGGCCAATGTTTCGCCCAAAAGCAGAAATATCAACCTCATGGTGGCGCTACAGGAAAAGTCAGGAGATCACCAAAGTCTGTAGGATTCATCATCTGGGATCTGTGAATATTTGCACCAAATTTTGCACCAGTGCATTTTGTAGTTGTTGAGATATTTCACTCTGAACCAAACTGGTCGACCTGATGTTTGAAGCCTGAATCCAACCTCCAGAAGTAAGAAGCTAATGTTAGGCTATAAACCAACTACACCACGGTCACATGACGTCAACGTCTCCACCACTAAGCTTCCAACTGGTCATTTCATTTAGCTCTGAGCTCTTCTACAAAAGCCTTTCTTCTTAGAAAGTTAGTGAGAGTTTGAAAGAGCGTCAGTAGAAACACAACGAGGCTGTAAAGGTGGACTGGTGAGTAGATGGGTTTTCGTTAGCCGTTAGCCACTCGTTAGCAACTGCCTTTTTTAAGACACGCTAAAAGCTTCAAACATCAGGAGTGGGGGATTTATTGATGGGTTTTATGTCGGAGATAAACTGAAATGTCTGAGCTTGTGTTAAAACCACAGACCTTATTTCAGACATTTAACCAGAAACACACTGACTTTGGGACGAGGGAACAGGAACTGCTAACATGCTAACATGCTAACTTACTTCCTGGTTCTGGGATCAGTCCTGTTGACTAGTTGACTTTTGTTTTGCACATTTAGATTCCCAGACTAACGAACGCTTCGCTGTGTGTCTTAAAGAAGCACCTTAAAGATCTTTTCACTGTGTAGTGAAGGAGCCATTGAAGCTCTTGTTAGTATCTTAATTCCTGCAGAAAAGGACAGAAAAGCTTTCGCTGTGTGTCGGCCAGATCAGTCATGTTTCATCCTGCACATGGAAAAAATCATTGGTTTCCAGCAGATATTGACTCATTACTTAATGACTCATTGACTTGAACTGTGAGTGTGTGTGGTGTGTGTGTAACAATAGCCTTCTCTATCTCCCGGTCGTCTACTTTGTTTTATTTTGCCTCCATCTGTTTCTAATACGTCATTGATGGAGGTGGTTTCAGATCTGTTTCCCTCTGACCGTCCCGCCAGGAAAAAAAACATCCCATCAACAGCTGGTGCTAACACGATATTTCATCTTATTAAACTTTAATTTAGATATTTGAAGATTTATTCAGTGAGTAAAGAAACCTCAGACTTTGTAACACCTTGCAAAAAGTTCATGCAAAATGAAGAATTTTCCCCTGACGTTAATCCTTCCTTGTTTTTCCAAATGACAGGTTTTTTTTATTTAAATGATTTATCGAAACTAAATACTTCACTTCATCTGTCTCATTCTCCTGACATCTGAGGATAAGAGTGCGTGCTAAATTACATACAGATGTGCTCAGGAGTGTGTGTTTGTGTGTAGAGAAGATTTCGAGAACAAAGGTTAAAGCAGAGAGTAGCTCTTTCATGTGAGTGTGTGTTTGAAATACTTCGAGAACAGAATGAGTTTCACTTGGCGAAGAAAGTGTTGGATGGAGTTTACCAGTTAGGATGTTCGCTGCAGACCATCTGTCCACACACCACACACACACACCACACACCACACACCACACACAGACACTAATCTTGATCTTTGACCAGTTAAAGCAACAAAATGTAACTGTGCTGAGCAGCAGCGCCCCCTGCAGCCAGCTGTCGACCCACTCACTGACCTGAAACACAACCAAATAGTGCCTATTACCCAAGATCCTATCACTGTTTATCAGTACCAGACTCCATTGAGAAAAACAGCAATTTAACTAAGCAGAACACAGGAGCTGCTGGAATACCACTGCCTCCATCTGTTAGTGTGTTTGTGTTGTTGTGTGTCTTTCAGAGGTGGAGGAACTAATCAGTCCTTTACATAAGCACAACAACGCAAACACACTAACAGATGGAGGCAGTGGTATTCCAGCAGCTCCTGTGTTCTGCTTGGTTAAATTGCTGTTTTTCTCAATGGAGTCTGGTATTGATATACAGTGATGTTTCTGGTTAAACTAAAGGATCTTCCTCTCTCTGTAGGAATCCTACTACAGACTTTATCAGAAAACAACGAAACAAGGAGCCAACTTCAATAAAAAATGTTTATCAAAATAAGTTATTGTATAATTACATTAGAAAATATTTAACATTTCTTATCTGTTGTCATTTCTACACTCGGCACTTTCACAGCTCTCCTCAGTGTTGTTAGTATAGTGCCATATTTTGCAGCAGCTCCGTCTGGAGATGCTCCATGTGAGTCCATCATGTGCTCAGTCGTCAGTGCAGTCTGTAGTACAGATGATAGGGAAGCAGCGGCAGCGGCAGCGGCGCAGACAGCTGCAGCGGAGGTCTCTGCGGGCAGCACAGAGAGGAGCAGACAGCGGCGGGGTGTGAGCTGAAGCCGGCTTCTTCCTCCGGCCCGCTCCCCTGCACACGCTCCTTCTTCCACTTGGTGCGTCTGTTCTGGAACCAGATCTTGACCTGGGTCTCGGAGAGGCGCAGGGCCGTGGCGATGGTGTGCCGCTCCAGCACCGACAGGTAGTGGCACCTCCGGAAGCTGCGCTCCAGGATCTGCAGCTGCTCCGCGGTGAAGGCGGTGCGGATCCGCCGGCTCTTCGCCTTTGACCCCCGGAGCTTCTCCGGACACGGAGCCGCCTCCTCCGGGCTGCAGCTCTCACCTGCGGGAGGATGCTGCTTCTCTCCGGGCCCATCTCTTTTAGTAGAAGCTTCTGAAATAAAACAAAGTGAGAAGATCAGTTAAATTCATAAAGAATCCGGAAACTTTGGATCCACAATCAGGTGTGGGCGGTTCCTGAGGCCTCACCTGTTGCTGCTGCATCAGCACTGATAATTTTCCTTGTAAATTTCCTCGGGTCCAGAATGTCCTCCACAGAGAAAGCTGTCCTGTGGATCAGCGGTAACTTGGCTGCACCTGGCTGCATGTCAGTGTGTGTGTGTGGACCGGTCAGGACGCAGGCGGCGGTGTGTCGGTGCCCGTCCTCTCCGGGGGTTTATATACGTCCCACAGCCTCTGCACACGCCGCCGGGGCGCTTTAAATGACATTTACATTTCATTCAAAACGTTACCCAAACGAAGCCATGCGTCTTGCTGGAACAATTGGAGCCTCGGTGTTTCCTGCGCGGACACGCTCCGGCCCCGCTGGACCCCCGTGCCGCCACTTCAATATGCAAATGCCCTCCTCTCAGCTGGGGTGGGGTTGGTGGGGGCACCGAGTCTGTTATTTATTGCCGGGCATCTGGTTAAAATGTGCCTCCTTTCTTTGCCTCCGTGTTCCTCTTTGTGCTTTGACTTGTCAGTATTTGCCAATGTGCAGATTTTACGCTGGTAGGACACGTGAACGCCGCTTGTGATGCTAATTGATGGACTCATCAAAGGGAAAGTTTGCGCCTTTTCTCCTGTGTCTCAGTTTCCATAGCGCCATTTGTGCTGTTGAGCGCAGCGTCTCCACAAAGCACTCAGGTTTAATTAGAAGCCACTAACAACTTTATGAGAGCTATTGACCATCTGATCCCTGAGGAGGCCTCAGTCCTGCTGCGTTCACGTCACAGAAGGAAAATCAGATAAAGTTGTCTGCCACTGTTACACAGAAACTTTCATTCTGTGCAGAACGAGTCATTTAGTTTATTAATTAATGGAAAGACAATTAGAGTTTGTTCATCAGTGACAACTCTTCTAATGTGAGAATTTTCTGTTGGAAACTGAATATGAGATTTTAAACTGTTAAAAGGTGAAACTCTGGAAGCTCTGCTTTCTTACATTTATAACAACTAATCAGTCCAAAGTGTAATTGATATGTAGGTGTTTGCATTGAGGCAGTTGTAGCAGAGATAAAGCTAAGAGAAGCAGAGGACTGTGAGGTGTTCATGGAGCAGGTGTGAAGAAAAATAATAAAACTAAAGTTTAAAAAGGAGATATCTGACTTTTTTCACCCTCGTGCACCTTTTTCTTCAAGAAAACTAATGTTACTGATGCATCTGGACGATCGGCCTCTTCACTCACACTGGACAAACCTCGGCCTAGCAGCCAAAATATTTTAAGAAAGTTCTAAAACCTGTCAGACTGAATCTAGAACATCTCTCAGTCGTTTTATGGCTTTGATAAAGAACACAGGACATCTGTGAAACTGTCAGGCATCAACCTTGAAATCATACACGTATAAAACACACGTCTTTAAACGGTTTCTGCTCGTTTCTCCACAGCCTCATTGACTCTATGACACAGGTAACCGTCCCATCTTTAAATCCACATTACTGGTTATAGTTTCCTATTACACACAATGACCGTCCCTCACACAGTAAAGGAGGGTGGAGGGGGCCGGGCTCGGGGGGTAAATGATCTGACGGAGGTGCAGTAAGTCATAAAGGTGGCAGCTGCCTGGTGTGCTCTCAGCTACAGACTCCTACAGAGACAGTGGTATTGAACAGGAGCAGAGAGGCCGGCCCATCAGGACAATTAGCAGATGTCACCAGTGAGCCTGACCCTCTCTGACCCTGGGCTTTGTTCAGCAGGACGGGGGGAAATGGATAGGACTCAGGAGGGGAGGCTGGTGGAGGAAGAAGAAGATGAGGAGGGAAAGTTTGGAGATATCACTGAGGAGGAAAAATGTCTGAACGTTCTCCGAATCTTCCTGGTTTTCTGTGTTGAGTGGAAACATCCTGCAGCCGCCTGTCAGATCTGAACATGACATGAGACTCGTGCAGCAGCTTTGTTTCTACTTGATTCAGCCACTGCAACATGTGGCTGATGAACATTACTGGACTTTTCCTCTAATCTTTGGTTTCTGCTGAGACACTGGATCATTTGAACTTTTATTGGAAGGAAACCAGGACAATAAAAATCAGAGTTTAGTGGAGATTTAAACAACTCAGACATCTGACGCCAGAAAAGTTGGAAACCAATGGTTTAACCTTTAACAAAGTGTTGTATTTTAAAGCTTGGTATTTTCTCCACTGTGTCAAATCTCCACTGAAACTAAAGCTGTCAGATAAATGTAGTGGAGAAGAAAGAACAACACGTAGAAATATGAAGTGGCATAAACTGGAAATACTCGAGTAAAGTACAAGTAGCTCAAAGTTGTGTTTAAGTGCTCGACTAAAGTGTAGTTAATTTGCACTTATTTGGTTCTGACAGAGACTCAGTCGTTGACAAAACCAGAGAAAAACCTAAAGACCATTTAATAAAGTTGCATGAGACGCAGAATGATAAGAACGTCTTGAAAATGAGACAGAGTGAGGGCGAGGATGAGGAGGAAGATCAGACAAACACAAACCGGAAAAACAAATGAAGAGAAGAGAAGAAGAGAAAATGAAGAATAAGTTTCCTGAAGTCAGAAACAAAGGTGTGATTCAGTGTCCTGACGTCACAGATGTGTCTCCACAGCAGGAGGAAAGAGGAGGAGAAAACACGACTATTATCTCCCTGACAAAAACTTTAAGGCATTTATTGCAGCAGCCGGGGGGGCTCTGAACATTCCTGTGCTCTGTTGTGAGACGTCTGCCGGCACACTTGTCTTTGTGCTTGGCTCGTCTTTACTGCTCCTGAAAAGGCCCCACAAACGCCTGAACAACGTTTGACTTTCAGAGAAGTACGAGGGGTGGTCTCACGTCGTCACAAAGCTTTTTATACGTCCCCTCACTCTGGAAAGTGTAAAGGAGACATTTGCACGTCCAAAAACCTCATCAGGTGCTGGATGTAAATGTCAGGAGGATGATGATGGACGCTCTGGATTTGAAAACGGTCTATATTTATATCTATATTTAGTTCCTTTTCAAGCAAATTCGGTGTTTAGGGTTGAAGTTTCAACACTTTAATTTTAACAAACAGGAGCTAATTCTGCAGCCACTTCTCTACAGTCACCCACAAATAGAATTTAAAACTGAATTTTTTTTTTGCTTTCTGTCTCAAATGTCTTAACAGAAATTGGACAGGTCCTTTGTGTATTCTGCACCTGCAGCGAGGAACATGCTGCAAAAAGAAGCTAAACTGATCTCAATCTCAATGAGACTTCCCATGATGCACTGAGCTCCTCTCTCCTTCTCCATCTGTACATTCACAGCCTCCAGATATCGTCTCCCATCGTGTTTTCGTTATTCCCTCCTGTTCTATCAAAGATAAACTGGCCACATTCAGAGCAGAGAGCATCTGGAGAATGCTGAACCCCTGTAGACTGAGACTTGACTGGATCATTTGATTAAAACAAAATCCACATGTTGAGTCCACAGTGAGCAGAGAGCTCTAAATAATGAGACTGAATGTTGAAAACTGATTGTATGAAAAAATATTGTAACAATATCCACTTTTAAATCTTTTAAATGTGAGTTTAAAGATATCTATGAGCTGTTATCAGATCCTCAGGCAGAGGATTTGTTGACACTAAAACCTCACTGCGCTCTGAGCTGCAGTCATACCTCAGTGACACAGCGTGCAGTTTGATAAATTCACGGTCTGAGGTGGATTTTCATTCTCTGGACTCGTCTACATTTGCAGGTTTCAGCCAGAACTGAACCGCTGGAGGCTCTTTTTCTGGAAGCTTCCGAAATCCCAACCACAGATCCATCATTCTGTGAGGAAACTACCAGAGGATTTTCCTACAAATCCACACACACACACACACACACAGCACCCGGCTTCCACCATTACACCTAAACATTATCATTTTCTCTAACCCCAGCACAAGCCTCATCTCCACTTCAGCTTCATTCAACCACAGAAAACTCCACAACTGTTAACATTTACCAACATAAAGGAATATCTTCTTCACACACAGTAAGCTGTCACTTTGAAGAGACTGAACACATTAAATTTTCTTAAAAGCTTCACGTCCATCCTCTAATAATATTCTACTGACAACATGTTGTTTTATTTCCTTTAATATTGTATGGCATTATATGTTTACCTCCATTTTATAAAGCAGTAGAGGCAGTAGAGAATTAACCTGAGATTTATTGGCTTGTGCATAACATGTGTTTTTCATAACTATATATACATGTATTTATTTTATTTTATTTTATTTTATTTTATTTTATTTTATTTTATTTTATTTTATTTTTCACCTTCAGGCTTGTATATATTAGTCAAATGTTAATGTTCAGTCTTGGCCACACAGCTGACTGTAAATAACAGAGTAAGTGCAGTTCTCCTGTCAACCTGAGGTGTCGCTGCTCAGTGGAACCACGACCGGAAGCTGTTGTGTCAGCCCGGTCCTGTCTCGCGATGTTTTTTGTTTTCATTGATTTAAAACATGGCGTCTGAAGGAGAGGCGGGTAGTGCTGCTACAACCGAACCGGAGACCGGAGAGGGGTATGTCTGATTCATGCAAGACAGTTTTACCGTCACAAATGTGTAGGCAATGACTCTGATTATCTGTGAAAATATAAACCGCTGAAACGCTCAGTTTAGCCATAAAAGCCGTTAGAAGCAGACTGGCTAGCTAGCTAACGTTAGCAATGCACAGACTCACCGACTCAAGCGTTACAGTTTAGCTGCTCTTTGTACAGAGAAAACATCTTTACACCAGCATATCTGACATTTTAATGTTATCCAGTCTGCAGCCAAACATATAACGTCTGTACAGGACTTAAGACCTTTTATGTGTTGATACGCTCCTCTACATCAACCTCCTCACGCCAGACTCCGTTTGAAAAATGTCAGTTTTAGCAAACAAGGTTGTATTTTTGACACAAAGAAATAGTAACGGGAAGGCAGGAGAGCACAAACAAGTTGGCATTAGATATGTCTCTTTCTGGCATTTAAGGTTTGGCATTTCACGATAAGAAAAAAGAACCAAACAAACCAACCTCAGCTGACCGTAACTGTTTTTACAGTTGTTAGCTACTAATTAACTGGAAAAACGGCGATTTTTAAAATGGAGATTGGTTTAGAAAGGATACTATTAGATGACCTCTTTTTGTTTAGGGAGAACAGATTAACAGGTTCAGAGCTTCAGTGATTCATTTGCAGCTATTCAAATGATCAAATAATAGTTATTTTTTAAAAGCTAAAATGCCAAATTTTTCCTTATTTTACCTTTGTTTTATACACCAAACAATTAATTGAGAAAATGAAAAATTGCTTAAAGAAGTTTGTGATTTCTTAAATGATATAAGATCAGTGTAGTTTGATAATCCGTGTTCATTGTTCTCTTTGACAAGAAGTGTGACACCTCGGACACTGTGATATATATGTGGTTAAATATTTAAGCATCTGAATAATCTTTCTGTGGACTTTCAGGGATGCTGCATTTGGGGAGCTACCCATCAGCATGGATACTGAATCTTCAAATGGCAAAGAGGGAATGGTAACATAGTTTGACATTATTACATGTCTTTGTTTTTGCGTGTAGCTGACCTGTTTTTTTCACTTCACACACTCCATGGTTTTGGTAGAAATAATCAGCTGTTTTCCTGTGTGACAGGAGACGGCCGGTGAAGGCTCCGAGGCTGCTGATGCTCTGACTGGATCAGGAGATGAGGAGAGTGGGAGGCAGCTGGGGGAGGTGGAGCTGCAGTGTGCCCTGTGTATGAAGTGGTTCACTGCAGACACATTTGGCATCGACACGGCGTATGTGTTCTCCATCAAGTAACTTTGTTATGCTGTGAAACATCAGCAGCTTGTGTGTCTGTATCAGCAGCTGTCATGACTTCTCTTTCCCTACAGGACCTGTCTTCCCTTCATGACCAATTATGTGTTTCACTGCAACGTGTGCCATCACAGCGGTAACACATACTTCCTCAGGAAGCAAGCAAGTAGGTGTTCTGTGTGCTACAAGCTCCAGCTGACAGTTAGCATTATCAGCCTTACTGTTCTCAGTCATTCACACACTGATGTTGCCTTTTGTGTTCAGACCTGAAGGAGATGTGTCTCACAGCCCTGGCAAACCTGACGTGGAGATCCAGAACACAGGAAGAGCACCCGAAGACCATGTTCTCCAAAGACAAGGTGGGTGCACTACATGTTCACAGATGTGTTGGTGCACACTGGATGTGATCTGGTGCTTTTCAAATAAACTGACATGATTGATTAATTAATTGGTTATTTGCCTGACAGGAAATGAACCGATAACAGTTTTGAGAATTTGAATATTCTAAGAAGAAATGCTGAAAATGTTTTGGTTCTAAGCTTAAAAATGTGAATAATTTCCCAGTAAACAGAATGTCACTTGCATAGTGATGGACATTTATTTGATATATTTATCAAAATGATTATTTTTTTAAAGTGAACCAGGTGGAATCATGCAGATACTAACTTCTAAAAAACTGTAAACACTTTGAGTGTGATGATTATTAAATACTTCTTCATTTATGAAAATATTTGTCTCTTTGTTGCAGGATATCATACCCTTCATCGACAAGTACTGGGAGTGCATGACAACTCGTCAGCGACCGGGGAAGCTCACCTGGCCCAACAACATTGTGAAAACAATGGTAATATTCTTTGCAAGTTGCCCTCCTCCAGTGTAGTTGGACTTCTCTGTGTAGTGGGATAAGGGATAGAGGATCAGAAATAACCTGGCATTAAATCTGTTACAGTATAATGATAGTTTTATAATAGTATTTTTGTGTTTTGTTTATTTTGCAGAGTAAAGAGCGAGATGTTTTTCTGGTGAAGGAACATCCTGACCCCGGCAGTAAAGACCCAGAGGAGGAGTACCCCAAGTTTGGCCTGTTGGACCAGGTATTTACTGCTCAGCTGTTTATACACAATACAAAGAATGAGCTAATGTATAACTTCATCTCCTGTTCCTCCTCTGTAGGACCTGGGAAACATTGGACCCTCATATGACACACAGAAACAGACCACTGCTACTCCCACAGCCGGTGGGCTCAACGGTCAGAATATAACACAATACAAATCTAAAGTAGAGAGAAATGATAGTTTCTGCTTGTAACACAGATTAGAGTTGCACTATTTCACATTCTGTTTCAACAAAGGACAAGGGGAAGAGAAGTGTGAGGGTGCTTTTACACCTGTAGTTTGGTTCATCAGGTCTGGACCAAAGATTAAAAAAAAATATTCTGTTTTGCTTTTTACTTCTGGTCTGGTTCAAGTTCACGCTGGATTATTACAAATACAACTCTGGTGACTGACAGTTACTGTACCTTGTGTTCTTATGTGTTCCTTTTTCTCCTGGAGAAATAAGGACTAGGACAGAGACAGCAACACATTTCAGTTTGAACTTCTTATCAGGTCCATTGTTTATCAGTTCAGGATCAGCAGAAGGATTTAGTGGTAGTTTGACTTGATTTCAAGCTGCTCTTATAAAATCCTGTGGTGGGACTGCTTTGATTTGAGTCTGCTTAGCAACAGACCAAAACTCTTCTTTTCAGGGAGTCAGGGGACGTTTTCTTTAACCAGAAACATCACAATATACTGCTACCAGACTCCATTGACAAAACCAGTATTTTTACCTCGCAGTACGTTGAAGCTGCTGGAGTACTCCTGCCTCCATCTGTTAGTTAGTTTGTGTTATTATGTGGTACTTTTACTTCAACGCGGTGAAAGTCACACATTAACACAAACACTCTAACAGATGGAGGCAGTGGTGTTCCTGCAGCTCCTGTGTTCTGCTCCGTAAAATTCCTGTTTTCGTCAGTGGAGTCTGGTAGTGATATACAGAGATGTTTCTGGTTAAACTAAAAGGATCTTACTCTTTGAGTTTGATTGACAGCTTCACAACAGTCCAAAAAACCAAAACCTCACAGTCTGATAGAACTGAGTCAGACAGTGAATGTGTGAAATCACCCTCACATAAACAAAGACCAGTGAGAGCTTGTTAAATGTGATGACCATGGTGACTCTGTGCATTGTGTTCCAGGTGGATCTGCTTTCTCAGGTGACTATGTGGTATTTTGGCATCTGGAGCCGATCAGTGTGTTTTTGTGTCTTGTAACCCTCTGGATAGAAGTTGGCCCTGAGGTTCCAATCAGACTTCAGCCCCCCCCCACCCCACCCACAAACCAAACTCCAGCTAAACTGATCCTCAATAAGCATCTTGTGGGCAACTTCATCCACGTCCAGTTGTAACCTCCCTGTCTGCTCTCTGCATCTGTTTGGTGCCTCCCTCCCAAAAGCTTTGCCCCCTCCCCCTCCTTTTTTGATCAGTGAACATATCTTCCTCGTCTCTGGCTTGCTGCTAATGGGCTCTGAAATCCCTTTAAAAAGCTCCTCACTGAAATGACACTCTGCTCTCACATGCATTACGCTGCGGTACAGAGGGCAGAGGGCCATTTTTGATTTGCCGTTGGCTTTCATCCAATGCTCATTAGCCTCATCCTCTTCCTCCATCTGTGTGTTTCACGTCTTTGTTATTTAATTCTTGTTCAAATTTAATCAAACCTCGGTGGATGTAGGATCCAAACTAAAGTAAAATTATCCCTGAGACTTCACTGGTGTAGATGTTGCAGTTGGTAAGGACTTAAATGGATCTTTATCATGTGCAGACGTTAACGAAGTTGTGCTCGTCAGTGTTTAATAACCAAAGACTGTCTCAGTGGATATGTAACATGAACATAATGTTTTGTGGAATCTGAAGAATCTAAACTAGCTGCCTTTCTTAAAAAATAAATAAATAATATATATATATGCGTTTACAAATAAAATAAATATAATAATTATGTTATTTTGTGGCTATTGGACGTCAGGGCTTTGTTTTGAGGTCTGAAACTTCTTTCTTGAACAAAGGTCTACAGAAATGGTTTTCAGACTCTTCTTTCGTGCTTTATACACAATTTAATTTCCCGTCTAACCAGTGTAATTCCTGGAGGAAAGAAAGAAAACCTGCCAGCGTCTGGCTCTGGTTTTTCTTACTGGCAGAACAGTGTAGCAGCTTCACACTGAAGAGGAATCATGAGAGGCTGATGGTGTTTGGAAAACGCCACGCGAACTAATTCCTGCCTTTTTTGTGCCTGCTGTCTCCCTGTGTATACCAAACGCCTAATAACCTGCTTTCACTGTGTGTGTGTTTAAGTCTCTGTGTGTATGTGTGTGTGTTCAGTGGCAGTCTTGGCATTATTGGTGAGGATATAGAAGCATATTTTTAGTTAAAAACAACCTGTGAGTGAGACGTAAAGTGTGAGACAGGTTTTTTAGCACCTTATAGATAAGATATAAAAACTTCAGTCAGAGGTGAGAGGTGATTTTTAATATTAAGTCTAGTTTTATTGACAAAAATATGATGGACAAAATATTAGAAACACTTCTGGTTATAACACAAGTTGAATTAACTCCTCAACAAAACTTTAATAACCTTCATGAAGGGAAGATTTCCTGCAGGACGAGTGTATCAGACTGCGTAAGTTAAAACTACCTGTACCTAATAAACTGGTAGTAAACTGAGTGTACAGGATATTATCTTTGCCATTGACTGCCTGTGTGTGAGTGTGTGTCTGTATTTGTGTGTGTTCAGCAGTGTAATCTGTGGTGTGTGTCTTTGAAGGTGCTTTGGCCCCTGGTCCAGGAAAAGGAAGAGGAGCCAAACGTAAACAGCAGCAGCAGCAGGAGGGAACGGCTGCAGGCGCCACGAAGAGAACCCGCAGGTACAGCAGCCGTCAGTCCACACACACACACACACACACACACACACACACACACACACACTCTCAGTCAGTCAGTATTATACTTTATGCACTAGGGCCCTGTAAAGCTACTCTGTTGTGCTCGTCCTCCTGTGCAGTCTCCCTGTTTTCAGTTGTTATTACTTGAATGTTAAACCACAGCAGCATCACCTCGTCCTAAATGAACTGACAGACTCTGTTTGACCCAGTGAAAGTGGTGCATGTGAGGAATCTCCTCTCTGTGGCTGCAGGCGCCGTTAAATGTTGCCAGAGTAGTTTTAGTGCCAGCAAATAGAAAGAGAGAAGTTTTTCTAGCGAAGGGAGAGACAACTTTTTCATCCCTTTTTAAGTTTGCAGGCCTTCACACAGGATTGGTCTTTGGATACAAAGCAGGATCAGTTTATTTTAGATTTTTATTTATTTGTTTGTATGTAGAGCATCACCAGTCATCCTGTAACCTGTGACCATGTTTGTGAACAAAAATAAAAACCCTGATTGATTGATGAGAAGTTTTTGGATTTTTTCTCCTTGATAAGTTTATTGGACTAAAGATGGACGTCTTTGTTCTTTGTGTCGATGTATCTGGTGCAGTGATATGACGTCCTTAAAATGCTTTGCACAGATAAAATCAGGAGCTTTCAAACGATGTGGGTGTGATGGTGGATTTTAAAAGATTAAATTGATGAATATGTAAAATAAACTCGCGCTTCTCTTCCTCCCTCGTCACAGTGACCCCCTGTTCTCAGCCCAGCGCCTCCCTCCTCACGGTTACCCGCTGGAGCACCCCTTTAATAAAGACGGGTACCGTTACATCCTGGCAGAACCAGACCCCCACGCCCCAGACCCGGAAAAGCTGGAGCTGGACTGCTGGGCTGGCAAACCCATACCTGGTGATCTGTACCGGGCCTGTCTGTATGAGCGGGTGCTGCTGGCCTTACACGACAGAGGTACGACAGAGTGCTTTAACCGTGCACAGGGAATCCTTAAAAAGTCTGGAAAGGTCTTAAATATCCGCTGCGTGTTCCCGTTGCAGCGCCTCAGCTGAAGATCTCCGACGACCGCCTGACAGTGACTGGGGAGAAGGGTTACTCCATGGTCAGAGCCTCCCACGGCATTCGCAAAGGCTCCTGGTACTTTGAGGTTTCTGTCGATGACATGCCTCCAGAGACCGCGGCCAGGCTCGGCTGGTCTCAACCTCTCGGTCAGTGCTGCTTCATACTCACACAAACCTCTTCATATTGAGGAATAATAAGCTCCAGTCACGATCACCAGGCTGTTTACAAAGAGTAGAGCGAGATCGTGTTTATATTCAGCATTAAATCATTTGAATATTAAAGGACACAGGGTCAGATTTCCTTCCTGCTTTGCCCATTTCCCGTTTTATAACCTGCTGTAACATCCTGGTCCCTGAACTAACCCAAGCACGTTTGAATCTTTTTGATACTGGAGCCAAAACAAATCCTGAATTTCTGCACTGAATACCAAATAAAGGGACATTTCCTCAGCATGTTAACGTTAGATATTGCTGCTGCTCCCAAGTGGCCAAAAAGAAACAAATGACTTTATGTAGGTTTAACTTTTTCAAATACTTTTCCCCAAAATAAAATCCACTCTAAAATTCTTCCTGATTTAGATCAAGAAATCAAAATATCTGATCTAAGATGTTCGATACTTGTGATGAACTGACTGCAGCCTGTCTGAAGACACACTATCATCTGCTCTTTCTCATACAAATCCTGGATGTTTGTTGTAAACATTCAGCTGCCTGAACTTGAGACACTTGTTTATTTACTCGAAAGGATAAAGAAGGCTTTGCAAACAAACAGCGTGTCAAACAGCAGAGGCTCATTCTTTCTTTTGTTAGAATAAATTCCACCTTTCTTTATCACAGGAAACCTGCAGGCACCTCTGGGTTACGACAAGTTCAGCTACTCGTGGCGCAGCAAGAAGGGCACACGCTTCCACCAGTCCATAGGAAAGCATTACTCCTCAGGCTACGGTCAGGGAGACACGCTGGGCTTCTTCATCGAGCTGCCTGACGGCACAGAGACGGCCAAGGCTCTGCCTGATACGTACAAGGACAAGGTAACACCCAGGAGATAACGAGAGCTGTCTGCACTGGCTGCACACAGATGGCTATCCTCACATCTTTGCTCCAATCTTCTCTGTTTTCAGGCGCTGATTAAGTTCAAGAGCTACCTGTACTTTGAGGAGAAAGGACTATGTGGACAAAGCAGAGAAGAGCCTGAAGTCGACGAGCCCCAGCAGGGTTAGAAAACCGCTCTAGAATAAAATCCAGGTAGAAAACCTGGCACCGTCGGCTGCTGTTAACTTGTGGATCCTGTTTTTCAGATGATATTCTATAAAAACGGAGTGAGCCATGGTGTTGCGTTTGAAAACCTGTTTGAAGGCATATACTTCCCGGCCATCTCGCTCTACAAGAGCTGCACGGTCAGTACATGTTTGTTTTTGTTTCTCTTTAACGCTCCTGACCTTTGAGCCTTTTTAATTCTCTAGTTTCTCTGCCTCTTTTCAGGTTTCAGTCAATTTTGGGCCTCATTTCAAATACCCGCCGAAGGACATCAAGTACCAGCCGGTGAGAGATTCACCCCCTCTCCCAGACGACTTTACAAACCTGATGCTAACATCCACCGAGCTGTTGTCTAATCGTCTGTGGTTGTTTTTTTTGTTTCCTCTCTCTTTAGATGAGCGACATGGGCTGGTTAGCCGTGACCGAACACACCCTGGCCGACATGCTGTACCACGTGGAGACGGAGGTGGACGGACGACGCAGCCCTCCGTGGGAGGGATGAGCGCGGCGTGAATTCAGTACGCACACTCCCACGGTCAAAACATTACTCCTCCTTCAGACAGTAAAATTAAATCACCACACGCTGAAGTTAAACCGTGAAATCGCGGCTGATTTCAACTCTTGCGATTTTAACATTTCCAGAACAGGAAGTGAAAAACAAAATAAATTTATCCCGAGCTGATTACTCCAAGCTTTTAATGGATGGCTGCATATCATCATTTGCCGTCAGCAGACATTCCACCCTGAACATTTAACAACTGAATCAGCTTATTTCTGGTGCTCTGCTCTGAAATATGTTTATTTTGAAGTAACCGTTATACTGTATACTGGACCTACCTGGATGTTATAACACATTTTTTTTGGGTGTCATCTGCGTATAGCTGCGGCCAAACAGACCCACGTCAACATTTCTCACAGTCGTTCTGTAGACAACAGTTGATTCTGTCTTTTTGCTAATTTTATTTGTTTTACGTGTGTCAGTTATTTACTGTTTTATACTCTGGGTTAAATAAAAAAAATGCTACATGGACAAAGTTGAACTCGTTAATGAAATCTTGAATTCAAAGACAGATTCACACGTTTGACATTAAAGAATTTAACCAGAAACATCGTTAAATGTCACTACCAGACTCCATTGGCAAAAACATGAATTTTACTGAGCAGAACACAGGAGCTGCTGGAATACCACTGCCTCCATCTGTTAGTTTGTTTGTGTTGTTGTGTGTGTCTGCTCGGTAAAATGACTGATTTTGTCAATGGAGTCTGGTACTGATATATGGGAAAATAAGGCCAAAGTAAAAAAGAAATATGGAGTTATCCTTCAAGTAAAATGTTCCCCTTTTGGCTTGTGTACCTTTTAAAGTGAAGCAGGCCTGCAACTAACAGTTACTTTGATTATTGATTAATCTCTCATTTATTTTCCCAATTAATCTGTAAATTGTTTGCTGTATAAAATGTCAGAAAATATTGAAACATATCTGTCAAAGTAGCATCTCTGAATGTCTTGTTTTGTCCCCCCAACAATCCAAAACCCAAATATATTTAGTTTACTCTCATACAAGACAAAAAAGTTAAGTTTAATTTGAAGGATTTTCAGATGAGTAAAAGTATCCAGTTTTTTTTTTTTTTTTACAAGAAAAAAGCAAAAACAGTCAGAAAAGACAGTATTAAAGGGGCAATTTGTAAGTTTTCCCAACCGCCAGATCTGGTTTCTTGCCGGGAGCAGGTGGTGGTGCTGATGGTGGCTTCCCAAGAGGTTGGAATACGTCTTCTGAGCAGAGTTACTTCTTCAGGGCAGACTGGGCGCTGCAGTGAGTTGCTATCGGAAAGTAATGAGACAGGCCAGGGCTAGCTGGTTAGCATGCTAACTTCAGTAGAAGTAAAAGAAGAAAAACATTGGCGTTGCTCTCCACCTCTGGATGCAGCTCCTGGCGATGAAAGGAATGAAGTTTGATGCTGAATGTGAAAGTTTGTTCTTCTAGACTGGTAAGTAAACCCCTGATAATGCTAACATTAGCTATGTAGTGATAGCAAAACTTAGAAATAGCTCCTTTAATATTTTGTAACATATTGTAATCAGGATAAAACCCTGACAGGGAACCACTGCATTAAAAATGCGGCTTATTTACGTTTCATGAATGAAACTAAGAAGTAGCTTCATTTTCTGTGCTGTTTGTATCAAAATTCAAGTACTTAACAAAAAGCTGCTAATATAAGTTGTTTTTAAAATGGATGGAGTTGAGTGTTGGTGCATGTGCGTCACTGACAGAGCAGTAAAACTAAACAACTTGACAACCGATGAAGAAACCAGTGCGTATATACAGGAGCATTGAGTGACAGGAGAACAAAGAGACGTCTGCTATGCTGTGATTTGTGGAGGTGCTTCCATTGTTCTTTGTTGCTACAGTGGATGGATGCTGGTTGTTTTTTTAGAGTCTTTAGAGTCGTCTCTGAGCTGCGTCAGTCCTCAGAGGGCACCGTTGAGTAGTCCTGGCTTCAGGTAGCCGTCGTTGGACACCAAACTCTGTCTGCTTTCGTCTGACGGATCTGGAGTTTGCTGTCGGAGGAGAGAAACATTCAGCTTTTACAGAACTAATGCACACGGTTTGAGAAACAGCAGCAGCAGCAGCAGCGTGTTCTTACATGTCTGGCGGAAAATTCGGTGCAGCAGGTTGCGTTTTGGGTGCCTGGGGGGGTCGGGGGCCTGGGACCAGTCCAGGTCCGGGGATCGGGAACCAGAAGGGCCAAAAATATTTAGCTCCCTGAAACATCCCATCTCTATAATCTGCAGGGGGAGACAGGAAGACGCAGTTTGAGCCGGTGTCAGACAGATAACGAGATGAAACCAGGACATGAACGTACCTCATTTTGCCAGGTTATAGGGACGCTGCCTGTGTTGAACTTGGAGTAGAAGTTGTTGTCTTTTTGGTCCAGAATGACCCCCTTCACCGTAGAGAACTCCTCGATGTCCTGCACATCGCTGCAGTACACCTGTCTGGGCTGGAGGAGGAAAAACAAACCACAACATACAGTCAACACAGAATCTAAATCCAGTTTTTATACCTTCTTTTCTACCATTTATCACCAACCTCACACTGGTACTTCACATATTTTAGAGCTGCAGCTTCTGCATGATATGTTGAAACTACAACACATTATTGTAGACTAAACAGGCCGGTATAAAGTTTAAATTAGCTCCTCCTCAAACAGCTACAACATTAAAATGCTGGACATGAAGCACACATCAAATTTACAGTTTCTAAAGCGGTTAAAAAAAACTAAAAAGACAAACCAAGTCAGGTTGGAGGATGTAGACCAGCAAAAACAGATTTCTTTCAAACCCAAAAACTCTTTATTACTTACTTATCCTGCCTGATCCATGAGAAATTATCAAATTAATCTCTGACTATTAATTAACAAGGTTTAAAGCTGAAATAAAACAGTTCCCACAGGATGTTTCTCTGCTGAAAAACCAGAACTTTGTCTCTAATTTCTGTGTAATTAGCATCAAATTAGTTTTTTTTCCTGTTTAGAAACTTAAAGAAATGATTAGAAAATAATGAACCAGATGAATGCATTTATTTTAAGTACATCTCACTAATAATACTTGTGTACTTTATTTAGTATTTTGTGTCATAGTCTGGTAAATCATTTAGGTACTTGCATCAGGTTTAAATGGCGGCTCAACAAGTCCGGCCTCCAGCATCCTGAAGTTGATTTTTTTGAAGAAAGCGTGAGACTGAACTTCTTTCCCGTTGGCGCCCCAGCAGCCCAGCCTCTGTCTCGGCTCCTTGGTCAGCAGCTACAAAGGAAAGAAAGATGCATTTGTACTTCAATGAGGTTTGAGACGTTAAATCTGTCTGCTGAGTGGATCTGAAGAACTCACCAAGGAGCAGAGGTCTTTCACCTCCTGGCAAAACTTGTCATTATACTCCTCCTGCTGTGTGAGGATCCGTCTCTCCATGTCGGAGGTGCTGGGATGCTCTCCTCGGGACCTGAACGGGGGCTGCCCTGCAGTCATTTCATAAATCAGACAGCCGAGGCCCCACCAGTCCACGGTCTTCCCATAATGCTCGTGGCTGATCACCTCAGGAGCTGAAATCAGGGTCAGTGAGTGAATGAACGATGAAGGGATGATCGGCAGATGCAGCTGGTGCCTGTAGTGATTTTTTTAATGATTTGCTGTTGAGGTTTGAGTTTCTGGGTGTAAATGATCGATAAGGACTGTGTGCCTGTTGTGGAGAGGAGTTAGAGCTTCTTATGAAAGAGTAAGATCCTTTTAGTTTAACCAGAAACATCTCTGTATGTCAGTACCAGACTCCATTGACAAAAACGGGAATTTTATCAAGCAGGACACAGGAGCTGCTGGAATAATGTTGCCTCTCTTAGTTAGGTTGTTTGTGTTACTGTGTGACTTTCAGTGGTGGAAGAAGCATTAAAATCCTTTACATAAGTAAAAGTACCACACAGTAACACAGACACACTAACAGATGGAGGCAGTGGTATTCCAGCAGCTCCCAGTAAAATGTCTGTTTTTGTCAATGGAGTCTGGTAGTGATATATAGAGATGTTTCTAGTTAAACGAGGAACAGGATCTTACTCTCTCTGTCTCTGTAGGAATCCTCTCATAATGTTATAATAACAGTCTGACTCCTGTTTGTTTACATTGCAGCAGCTCCAAAGATTTTTGTCCCTATCAGTCATTTACACCCAAAAACATGGAGTTATCCTTTAATATCTCCACTACTATCAGAAGGATTTGAATTTCCTGTTCTGGTGTCACCCTCTGTGCTGTACGTACCCATGTATCCCAGCGTGCCCACCCTGCCTCGCACCATCCTGCTCTCAGACAGCCTCACGGCCAGGCCCAGGTCAGAGATGCGGATGTGTCCTTGAGGGAACAAATAGAAAAGAATCCACTGAGCTGAACAGGTTTCATGGTTGAGATTTTTTTTGCTCTTGTGACGCACTTTCCCTTTTGCCCTATCACCTCCCTACATCCCTCCCTCCTGGCTGTGAAGCAGGAGTCGGTGCCGGTTCTTAGAACAAACACAAAAGTTTGTGTTACATTCAAGTAATTTGTAATTACAGAGGAATGTAAATTAAAGGTGGTTTAAGGTATCCAAATGCCCCACCAAGAACGAAAGAACAGGTGCAGAGGTTTCTTAAAATAGATAACACCACACCTGATTCCCACAGGCTCTCCCTTCCTCAACCTGCCTTTGTTTGTACCCATGTCAAAATACCATCAACGCTGCTTCCTTCTCAAGAACAGGTAGATGCATTTGAAGAATGAATCTGATTGGCTGAGTGCAATCTGTCTGGCAATCATTCAGCCTGAATTCAGAGCTAAAAATAGACACGTCAAATGTTTCATCATTTTCTGACTGCACAGCGAGGAATGTTCTCTGTTATGAGGTTATTCCAGTGCATTAGTTGTTGCCTTAGAGCTATTTATATCACTAAAACAAACAGTGTTGATGCGGCTGTGTTTACCGTTGTCATCCAGCAGAATGTTTTCAGGTTTCAGGTCCCTGTAAAGTCAAACACAGCATGTGATTCAGCTTCACCAGGACAGTAAAGATGTGACTTAATGCGCTGCTCATGTGAGAATACTCTGACCTGTATACTATTGACTCCTGGTGCAGGTGCATTAAACCGCAGCAGACCTCTGCGGCGTAGAAACGGACTCGGTCTTCCTCCAGGCCGGGCGCGCCGATGTTATAAATGTGAAACCTCAAGTCCCCGCCGTTCATCATGGTCAGGACCATACAGAGGGCGTGCTTGGTCTCGTAAGCGTACGCAAGATTCACCTTCATGGAGAACGAGAGAGTGCAGTTTAAGTTCAGTTTTAACCAAAAACATTGCTGTATATCAGTACCAGACTCCATTGAGAAAAATAGGAATTTAACCAAGCAGAACACAGGAGCTGCTGGAATACCACTGCCTCCATCTGTTAGAGTGTTTGTGTTTACTGTGTGACTTTCACTGGCAGAAGAAGCATTCAGATCCTTCTCTTAAGTAAAAGTACCACACAGTAACACAAACAAACTAACAGATGGAGGTAGTGGTACTCCAGCAGCTCCTGTGTTAAATCCCTGTTTTTCTCAATGGAGTCTGGTATTGAAATATAGTGATGTTTCTGCTCAAACAAAAAGGATCTTACTCTTTTATCCTTTAGAAAGAAATAGCTCAATAACTTCCCTAAAGATCTGGGCACTAATGTGTTTAACAAATGCCACTCAAATATGAGGAAATGGTTTGTTAGGGACTATTTTTAGCAGCTGGTTAACAAACATTTGGAGTCTGTATTTATGAGCACATTAAATGTAAATAAACATCAATAACTTGCTCATATATCACACTATAATGCAGCTGTATGATCTAAGGATATTATAGTTACATACAGAGTCAGAAAACTAAAGGACAACAGTTATAATCTCACCACGAATCGACTGTCCAGTCCCTCCAGTATCTGTTTCTCATTGAGAGCCATGGACTCTCCTCGCCTCTTCTTCACGTGGGTTTTCTCCAGCTTCTTGCAGGCGTACATCATCCCTGTGGCTCGCACCTGACAGGCCCACACCTGGAGGACGAGAAATTATTATTTACATTAAATTCGAAGCAGCAGAGGACAAGATATCCAGACTCTTTACTATTACAATTAAACTGAATTTGACCTGTGGATTTGGTGGAATGACCCTTTAAGGTTATTTTTTGGCATTTTATTAGACAGTTGCAAGAAAAAGCTGAAATAATTCTTTGGATTTTGTGGATCCTGAGCAAAATATCTGAGTTTTGCGACGTCTGTTAAAGAAGCTGAGAGTAATTTTCACTGATCTGTTTAGCAGTTTAACGAGAGTCTGGTAAGAAATATTCTCCTGCTTCCTGCAGCTCGTTTCGCAGCTAAATGAATCAGATAAGACATGAAGCATTGATGAGGCTGATGCAGGTGTACAGGTAGCTAAGTCGTCACTCCTTCATATCCTTCTGTCTGTCTCGGTTTTGGCCAAACACCAGGAAAATGAGTAAAATGAAATGATTATCAGGCTGCAGGTATGTGGCCCTGTGGGTGGTTTTGGTTTTATTTGCTCTGGTTTTTAGATATCGATCTGTAACTGGACCAACTTCCTCATGAAGAAATCGCTGCTATAAAAGGTGTTGACAGTAAAATGTCAGTGGTGAGACGTGATGATTAAATTCCTCTGCTCTCCACAAATACCAGGAAAGTGACCCTTGAAGTCTTACCTCTCCAAACCCTCCTTTCCCCAGCAGTCTGTACTGTCTGAACACGTGCTTGGTGATGGGCTGCCTTGAAGAGAAAGACAGTTTGTTTTCATTCTCAGTTCATCTTTGTATAGGAGCTGCAGTGAATGTAAATGTAGTGTATCGAGTAAAAGCAGACAAACCAGCCGCTCGTCTGTCAGGCTTTACTGTATGTGTTTAGTCTCCACTGTTACTGACCTCTCCACCATCTTCCACTGCAGGAAACGGTCAAAAAACATGCTGTCCTGGTACTGCAGGAAGGGCTCTCCACTCAGGTACTCATGCAGGTCTCTAATCCATTAAACACACAGGTTAGTCATGAATCAATCCCTGACAACATGTGCACATGGATGTGTGGACTTACTCCCTGCAGTCATGGAAGACGTCCCCGCAGGGATCGAACTCCAGACTCTGGATGCAGCTCTGTTCGTGTGGCAGCACAACGGGGACGCACTGATTGGACTGAGGACACAAAGAGGATGAAGTTAAAGAAGTGTGGAGACAGATCCGCACACACACACACACACGACGATCATCTGGAAGCGGTAAAGACTTTGTGGCTGTCAGACCTGACTCATGAGGTATTTCTGAATGATGCGGATGCCAAAATCTCTCCTCTCCTCGTCGCACTTTGTCTCAAAAGTGTCCTAAAGGAGACAAAGACGGAATAAATACACATGCACAGAAACAGGTTGTCCTGCAGCGACCACTTCCTGAGTAAAGGCGACGATTCTTCAGGTCCACGGTTCAGGTCTGACCTCGGGTTTTGACCCACGGTTGTTATTAAATAAATAAAAATAAAATAGTTGTGTAGTGTGGGTGGTGCTGTGTCGGCACGAGACTGCATCAGTGTTTTCATCCTGATCTCAGGATCGTTGCATCACCACCACTGAGCCGTGTTAATCGTGAATTTAGTCACTATGCCAAACATTCAGCGAGCGCTACCTCCTCCTTAAGTCTGCTCTCTAACGTTTTCCTTCCTCCGTCCACACAGTTTGTACTTTGTTGTTGATTCGACTACACCTTGTGAAATGCACAGGTCTGTCTCAGCTGTTATGCAGTGTCAAATTCAGAGTTTTGAAAACTGCGTGCAAATTCCATTTTACAGAATGTTTCCTTCTACTTCTTCCTCCCTCGTTACTCCAGAAATGTGCTGGATGGTGCGTTTGGTGTCAGAAAAGTTGGGCCCTGCTCATATCGTGTTACAGTCTGACTGAGCTTTTAGCAGCGTTTGATGCCCTGTATTCATCTTTCTTTGGTTAATATGATACAGTCAGTGTGTTTTTTTACAGTTTGCTGCATCTTGACTTTATAGTCGACCTGAAACTCTTCACATTTTGCCTTTGAAGTCACTGTAATCCTTTAAATCAACTGTACCAAAGCGTCCTGGAGGGAGATGTAGTTCTGCAGATCAGGACGACTCTGACAGAAGAGCTGAAACAGCTTCTTTCCAATGGGCTGCTTCACACACAGACTGTAGTAATCTCTCTCTGACAGAGAGAAAAACAACAACACACACACACACACACACACACACAGTGAGAAATCACACAACAAAACACAGAATGTGATGACGTGTGACGTACACCTGTGCACACACCTATGCTCATGGCCAGGTCCTCACACTGACTGATGTGAGGGAAGCGGAGCATCTCTCTCCACTTCCAGCTCCTGCCTTTACCCCCTCCACCTGCAGACAGACAGACAGACAGACAGACAGACAGACAGACAGACGGGACATTATCACCCAAACTATTCTATGTTGTAATGTTGTTAAAACTGGTGTCCTCAGTGATGACAGTACCTCAGACTGACACGTCTGTCAGCGATGTGTCACAAACATGCACGCGTTCGTGCGCGCCCGGCCCGTCAGGTTTCAGACAATAGTTTGCTCGACTACAGTGAATGAACTATTAATAGCTCTGGGAGCAGGTAAGCAAAGCCTGTGGGACCACATTACTCTGCAACTTACTTTCAAACTCGAAATGTCCACGCTGCCTTTTGAAGATTACATCTAAATTCCTTCTGTGTGATGCCTTCAGGGACGTTTTAGGGTTTCTCTTTAATGAGAAATGATGTGTCTCTGAGCAGCTTTCTGCACATTCACACAGAATAAACACGACTGACTGAAGCAGAAATGATTGACTATGAGAGGGAAAGTGAAACAAGAGGAGCAGAGGAATCAGTGTTTAATCATTCCTCAACCTTCAGCGCCCTCATCACCGTCCACAACCAGACAAACACCGTCCACACCTCTGAGCCTTATGTGCTGAAAGTGTGTGAGGGAAACCTGCAAATGAAAGTCTAAATCTCAGCCTGTTCTTGGTCTAAAACAACATGCACCATGTTAAAGTGTCCTCTGACATCCTGTTACATGTCATTTTCTCCCTCCGGCCTCTCAGACATTAAGTTTCTGACAGAAATTCTGTAGTAAAACATAAAAAACTCTGCTCTCACCTTCCCTGGCTCTGATCAGAGCACTGTTTGCCACCATGCTTTCAATCTCCATGTCGTTCTAAAAGTCTGTTTTCTCCCCAGACTCAGCAGCTCGTCCAGTCTTCATGCACCGGCTGTGACAGACTCAGAAAACAGCAGCAGTCCAGTTGGTTGAGTTGCAGGGAGGAAGGCGTGCCGCTCTCACCCACTCACTGATGAATGGAGATGCAGGTGTTTGGCACTTTGTGTACGACAGCGTGCTCCAACTGCAGGACGCTCCTCCCACATCACTGAGGCGGGACAGGTGCCTTTTACAGAGCCTGGTGTGTAGTTTAACTGCTTTTAAATGAGGACAGACAAAGGAACATGTATTTGTGATGATCAGTGAGAAACTGACCAGATTTTCTCAGCTCAGCTCAAACACAGAAAAGTCAATATAGGATGTTTGACGTGATCTTTTGTTTAATTTGTTCTGTTTATCAGAGTTAGTTCTCTTCAGAGAGAAGAGATGTGTGTATCTTTTATTTTGACTTCTATCTGAAAAAGCACCAACCTCTCAGATTGATTGATTGTAATTTTAACAAGCAGACATCTAAAACTCAGACTTTATTGTCATTTAAAACCACACCGGACAGTGCACCTGGTTCCTTTTAAATGATGAATAAATATCTAAAAATAAAGATAAAAATAAATATAATATATTAAAAATACAAGTGTGAAAACTGACTGTACAGAGCAGCATTTGTTTACCGCACATGAGACGTGCAACCTGCTACAAAAACCTGCAGAGGTCATTTTTGACGACAAATTAAAGCTTAAATTCAGTGTGAATCAGATTTAAAACTCGACTTTAATGAGTTCATGGTTCAGTTTTTCTGTCATCCAGATGTTAGTTTTCCACCTGTGTCGCTGATTCTCTTCTACTAAGAGCGTAAACACTGACACCTAGTGGACAGATGGCGCCATTACAGTTTGTGAGTCCAAACACTAAGACATGAGTTCACGCAGCTGTGGAGCTGCTGTTTGTATCTGTACATGCTTTTTCTCTTTGTTATCTCATGCAGGAATGGAGAGCTGGTGTACACGGTGGCAGAACAAACTCCTCCTCCTCTGACCTCCTCCAGGTCAAGGTAACTTCACTCTGCTTGGTTTTAGTGGCTGATCTGTGGCAGTGTGTCCAGGAAAGCTGCTTGTTTATTATTATTGAGGTGAGAGCAGGCAGACGCCATCAAGATCACTAACGCTTCATGCTGTTCAGAGAGCGCATGTGCGTCTGATTACATCGTCTGGACAGAGTGGTCAGTGTTACAGATCAAAAGAACTGCATGAGTGAGAGAATACCAGATGTTGGATAAGTGTAGAGTGTATACACGTGTGTAACATGATTAGATGTAATGTAAAGGACATGTGGGTGTGGCGGTTCGATCCTGGCTCCTCAGTCTGCCTGCCAGAGTGCCCTCGGGCAAAACCCTGAACCTCAGACTGTCCCTGATGTATCGTTACTGTGTGAGTCAGACCACATCTCCTCTCTGAACAATAACATCTTTTATCTCCAGCTGGAAACTGAACTGTGAATTTTACAAATCAAGTGAGTTGAGACTCTTTCAAATTAAAAGTCATGTGAGTGAAGGTTTAAACAAACGTTAAACTGCTTAGATTTCAATGAAAACTGGAAAGATGAGGCTGTTCTACGAGCGAGTATCTTTTTTTCTTGTGAAATATCGAATCCTCTCACTTTTTAAAACTCTTCAGGTCTGAATCAGGTGATGAGTGGATATTGTTTCTTTTTAAATCCATTAATTGAGTAAAAGCACTGATCCATCTGATTAATGTCTTGAAACAACTTCCTCACACAGTGAACTCAAACGTCTTTTTATCCTCAGCTGAAAGCGGAGCTGTGGATTTTTACAAAAGTATTAAAAGTTTAAGAAACACACACTTTTGTTTTCTTTTTACCTCAGGCAGTTTACAGCTGGTGTTTCTACATTAAACTGAGGGCGTGCTCAAACCAGGCGTTTGTTAGAAGATTAAAGGGATAAAAGAGAAAAACAAGTAGATGTGATTTCATTTAAAATCCTTTAATTAAGTAAAACATGATACATATGATTTTTAACTGTGATCAAACCCTGTTGTTGTTTGATCAGCTGCAGAGTCTGAGTCTAAACCTGAGGAGGAAACTCATCAGATCCTCATTTATTAGGAACAGTCCTGCAGTGAACCGTCCTTCATGAAGGTTCAGGTTTTATTCAGGTGTTGGTTCATTAATACATCATCAGTCTATATGACGATAAAACAAACACACAGCCCAGTGTCTCTGAAAACTCCAGTTTCTGTTATTTGCAGAGTAAAGCAATGGTTACAAAATACTGGGACTTTTCAAAGCTGGAAACTCTTCATGGGAATAAACATGAATTAACAGGAATAAACTGGAAAACTGCAGAGTTGCAGGTTAGCCTGTAACAGTAGCTGAAAAAAAAAAAAACATGTTGCAGCAAAATGTTTAAAACAGCCAGGTTTAATGTAAATTCAGTTGGATTTCTCCCCTCCATCACTGCACAGATCATTTATATATATATTTGATCTGTGGTATGAAAGTTTAACAAGAAAAAACATCTAAATGTGTAGCTAGCTAGCTGCTAAATCAGAGATGCTAAATGTTAGCATGCTAACACCATCTCTCAGGCTAGCTGTCGTGGTGTTCGTACAGACTGTAGGTTAGAGTCTGATTCAGCAGCTTTCTATTCATCTATCCAGCATCAGTCCTACAATATTTTACTCCTAGTTTCCAACCTGGAATATTTCCAAAATTCCCTGAGTAGAAAGTGTTTGGAGATTTTCCGCCCTGGGTGCAGCGTGTGCTGCTTTCCCAGAGAGCTGTCAGTGTTTATTGATCAGTTTAATGGACGTTTGGTAACAAATACGATCATTCAGCTTTAAGTGTAATGATCCCAAACTGATTCCTGACATTTTAAACTGTGTAAATAGCCCTTTAGTTTCAGTAAAGCTAAAACACTGCCTGTGTTTTCCTCCTCAGAAACAGAGGAGGTGTTTGTCATATATGGATCAGTGTGTAATCCACACAAAGGGAGAGGTTAAAGGTGGACATATTATTTTAGTCCAGTGCCACATATACATACACCACGCTGGAGACACATGATGCCATGGGGAAGCTTTAGGCCTCATGCATCATACTTCCTTTTTTATGAAATGCCACCATCAGCATTTAGGAAGGAAAACATGTGAGGAAGATCTCCGCCGACGCAGGAGCACAAGTCTCACTTTTAAGGCCCGAGGACGAGAGATTTCACAGCTCAGTCAGATGAGGAGCTGTGGTGGGCCGCTGCTCCGCGGCCTCGCAGCCCCATAATATGGATGAAGCGATCATGTGTGGGCCGAGTAAGAGAGGACCTCTTCATCGCCCAAATTCACCAAATCCATGAATAAAGCTGTGTGAGGTGCTAAATATCAGCAGTGGTTATGAGGAGCCTGGTCCAGCTCCATTCATCTGCTTCATTTGATGGGAACGTTCCTCAGTTTTAATCGTCTTACAGAGACATCTTTATATGTTTCCACCAGCCGGAAAACGCCTGGCATGACTGAGGCCTGTGATTAGGTAACAGCCCTTCAATGTCATCAGCACCCGGAGGCGAAACCCAGGCTCCTCGTGAAGTGATGGTTTTTAGTCCAATATCTCAACAACTATCAAGTGGACCAGATGATGTATATGCAGCGATGACTCCCCCTGAGTTTCCATGTGATGTTTGAGGTTCTGAGTGAAATATCTCCACATCTATGAGATGGATTTCCATGACACACGTCCATGTCCCCCTTCAGGATGAGTTGTAATAACTCAGTTTTACCACGTGTCCTTTGATGGTGAGCTGGAGCCAATCGGGGTTCGCCTCCATCCTGGACAAGTCGCCAGGCCATCACAAGGCCGACGTTGACAGCCTGTGGGATTCAGAGACTTCAGAGACACCAGTGAACCTGCACTAACTCTGATCCTTTAACTGAGCGTCCCGTCAGGTCTGAACAGGATTCAGCAGGTGTCCGAGGCGCTCACACTCACCTCAGTGATCAACAATCACACACACTTCATCTCTGCAGGAGTTTTGATACTCGCAGGCTGATCCCTGGTCCCTGAACGCTGCACGAGGTCTGTCCTTCCAGCTGCCACCAGGAACACTGTCCGTCTGTCTCTCGATCTCTCTCTATCGATCTATCGATTGTAATCCATTAATTTGAACACTTCCTGGTTGCCAGGTTGAGGACCCCCCTGTCAGCCTGTTGATCAGTCTCCTCCAGGGGGCGTCACAGCTCAGGGCTCAGACATGAACCAACTAAGATTATTATCAGAATTCTTATTTAAAGCTGCTTTACCCTCATCTGCATCCTTTATTTTCAGTCCTGTAAGGTTTAATGTTTTTAATGTGGTGTCTGAATGTGTAACCCTGCGACCTGCTCTCATCAGATCACTCTGTACAAACACAGGATGCCCCACAGGAAGAGAGTACTGCAGAGAATCCTTGAACAAAGCTGAGCTCCTTTAGTAACAACTAAAAAGAAGAAGAAGAAGCAGCTTGACCGGTGCCATCAGGAGTGGCCTCGTTTTCCTTTACACCACGATCACACAGACACAAATCTCTTACTTCGGAAACGTAACCGTAAACAACACCCAGGCCTGTTTCCTTCACCTGGATTTAACACGGCCGATCTGGAGCTGACCTCAAAAAACCTTGAACGGCGTCTCAGCTTCTTTAGCTCCGCCCTCTTCCTCTTCACCTTCAGCTTTTACTGAGTCTGCTTCGACTGACTGTGTCACTGTAATAAACCAGGTTATGGCGCAAAGTTGTTCACTTTCTGGTAGCTTAGCTTAGCTTAGCTTAGCTTAGCACAAAGACAGGGGGAAGCAGTGACCTTATAGTACCTCTAACTTCACTGATTTCACACCTTATTTCTGTAAATCCAGCTCAGTTCCCTCGTTCCCAAACTTGTCAGCCTGGTCTCACTGTGTCATGAGTGAATAACACACCAAGTCATTTCACATGATATCAGAGCACATTTTTTTTCTCTTTGTGTGTCATTTCACGCTCCATTTTTTTGACCCCTAACCTCAACCAAAACAGTGTTAAATGACACGCGAAAAGCTTCAAATGCACAGACGTGACTCGGTGTCTGTTCGTGATCCAGTGAGATTCAGAATTCACTGTTATTGTTTAATGTTTTAGGGATGTTAGGGATGAATCTGTGTGTGTGTTCTGTCTCTTTATCAGACAGGGGAGACAATGGGTGGAAATGTTTTAGCTTCCACAGCATGTGATCTCTGAATAACCTCCATCTTGTAGATAACCTTGTCCCTAAAAAATAAGACACCAGTTCACCCTCTGATTCTGCATTGTTCTATCACCAGGACGTCCCGACCCTTACGTGTTCGGGCCGCAGGATTCACCATGACTAATCACTTGTTTTGGATAATCAGCATTAGAGAGGTGAACTTTGAAATCTCCCACAGAGAGCACCACACCCCCCCTCTCCCTTACAACACAACAACGAGGTATTATCAGCTTAATCAGCAACATGATCGTTCATGTAGAGTCCTATCTGATCAATCAAGGTCCAGGATTCCCTCTGTTTCAGCTCTGGGTTTGGTCTCCACCACCTCCAGCTTTAAAGATCTAACAGCAGGTCATCAGGCACACGAGGCGTTCACTGCCCAGACTCTTCCTGTTTCTCTACGACCAGGAACTTCCTGTAAATCTAAGTCTTTCTTTACTTTCAACCATGTTTCCACAGTAAACCTCTTCCTCCTTGTTTGCAGGATGGATCATCAGGACTGGTAGAGAGAGTCCTTCTCTGTCTCCCTAACTGAATAATAAATCAGTGAGGTGTTATAGTCAAAGATGATCGTGTAGATGAGAGTGACTTGCAGGTGTTGGGGTGGGGGTTTACTGCACCTCAGGAGGGGTTATGATTGGACTGCCTGAGGGAAGAAGCTGATAATCAGTCAGTTTGGTTGATCTGTATCTCTGCTCAGAGGGCCGGGGGGAGAAGAGGTGACGTCGGGCGGTGGTGATATCTCTGAGGGAGGGTGGTGTCGTAGCGTTTGGCTCGCTCTGACAGGAGGGGTGAGTGATGAGGAGGGTGAGAGGTGCAGGTGAGGTCACCTGCAGGTCACATGCAGGTCCAGGTGAGGTCACCTGCAGACAGAGAGACAGAAACAGTTTCAGAAAATCAAAGAGAATAAACTGAGAAATGCATCGTACCATTACAGCCTGTGGGCAGTTTCTGATTTGTTGTTGAAATATCACTTTTTATTCTCTTTTTACTCCAGAACTGAAGACCATGTGGGTTTAAAACTCTCTTCATGGTCTCCTCCTGTCGTCCCCCACTTGTGCATCATTTTAGATAAAAGCCAAATGAATAAATGTAAATGTAGGGTTAGGGTTTTTACAAAAAAAAACTTCCTCTGCTCCTTGTTTTCCTCCACTTTACCCTCATTTAAGAGGAAGAGAACCATATTTACACACTGAGATCACAGTGACTCACTCTCACTACTTTGTAAGAGTAAAAGTAAAAGTACTCCGTTACATCAGCGCTGCAGTTCGTCGACATAAAACCCAAAAACCATAAATAGATGAACGGAGCTGTCATCTGACTGCAGTGTGACTTCACGTGAATTTGCATGGATTTGGGAGAAAAGTGTACAAGATGTACACACCCCCGCACACAGGAGGGGGGGGGGGGGGTCTGCAGAGTATAAACAGAGGCAGCACGCCGGACTGCAGCCTCCTCCTCTCAGTCCATCACCCTCTGTCTCCTCTGATCAGCAGCAGCAGCAGCAGCAGACATGCGCATCGATAAATCCAAAGTAGCCATTGGATTCATGGTGATCGGGGCTCTGACGGTGGTTTTTGGAGTCGTTCTTCTGTTTGTGGGACCAACAGTGATGAAGGAGAAGATCATTGAGGTAAGGCAACAATTTAGCGTCATGAAAATCAGCTTTAACGCAGGAAATTCAGCTTTTTCTCTGTGATTTATGTCAGTTTTCAGTGAAAGAGCGGGGTTCTGTTTTTATTTGTTTTATTCGCGTTATCTGCACAGAGAGGGGCCGTGTATCCAAATAGACCAAATATTTGCATGTTTATCAAAAGAGAGAAGGGCGTCAGTTTTGCAGCTGTGCGGGTTTCTCTGCAGATAACGCAGAGTTACAGGATACTGCGCTTTGACGCAGAACAAAGTCAGAGAAACTCAGATATTAAAAAAAGAGTAAAAGTAACGACAGCACAGAATGATGAAGTGAAAAACTAGGTGGCGATTGAAGCGGTGGAGAAAATGAAAACCATGATTCTGACCCTCCAGGTGAGAGGGATCAGGTCTGAGAGGAGGTTAAGACCAGTTCACTTCATTAAAATACGTCTCTCTGCGGTTTTATATGAACCCAGCTCTTTGTTTAATCTCCTGTGACGGAGAATGACTTTAACTTTTCAGACTTTTACTACATGTTGCAGATATTTATCTAAATATTTGTACTTTTACTTTGAGTGTAGAGATATTACTTTGTAATAGAGTATTTACACTGCTGTAGAAGTACTTCTACTGCAGTAAAACACCTGAGTACTCCCTCCACTCCTGTTACTTTGTGGAAATCTGTGTTTCTGAGCGCTCACTACAACTCCCAGAATCCCCGGCGTGGCGGGGGGCGTGGCCTGCAGGTTATAAAATGAAGAGGACAACAGCAGCAGGTCAGCTGTATCGATCAGAAGGATCAATGAGCGGGATCAGACCGAGCACTGAGACTTTAAACTGAACCGGTTCATGCACGAGCAGCGTCGCGCTCCGTTTCCGTTAAACAGCTGATCCTGTTTAACCGGACACCGACTCCGACAGACGTAAACAAACGGCACCGGGACACAAACACCGACCACACGCAGAGATGGCAGTGAATAAATCTAAAGTGGCCGTGGGGTTTATCGTGGCGGGGGTCCTGACCGTGGTGTTCGGGACGGTCCTGTCGTTTGTGGGACCTTTAATAATCGACGACCAGATAGTGAAGGTAAGCGGCGGCGTCCTGACACGGGTATTTAACGGGTTCAAACCCGGGGTTTCCCCAATCTGCTGAGTCAAGTTTATCCCGGCTTTAACCTCACCTGGAGTCTCAGACGAGCACGTGAGGGAAACAGTCAGGGATCACAGGCGCGTGCAACCAAACAAACAAACACACTGGAGGAAATTCTGGACACCAGTGGACAACATAAGAAAAAAATGGAGCTCTCCTGCAGGCGGAAGTGTAGTGTTAGGCTGTGATATGCGATCAGATTTTGTTGTTCTGTAATCAGTACGAACAGTATGTGGATAAAATATCAGACACCTAACTATTCTATATCCAGAAATGATGCTGCGATAATAAAGTAAATGAATTTCTAATCGATAATAAAGAATTTAAAGTGAGATCAACTTGTTGCTGTGTTTCAGTGCAACATAGACATTAAAATAAACTGAATATCTTTGTGTTTTGGTCTGAATTTGAAGCCGTCTGGGTGTTTTATGGCAAAATAACCAACAGAGAGAATCATTTTCAGCTGAACCAACAACAGAAACAATGGATAGTTGTGTTTCTTTACTCTTAACCTTTCCTTTTTTTTTTTTCAGAACACCGTGATCGACCCAAAGAACGAGATGTCCTACACCATGTGGAAGGACATCCCCGTGCCGTTCTTCATGTCCGTCTACTTCTTCAACGTCCTCAACCCGCAGGAGATCCTGAAGGGAGAGAAGCCCATGGTGGAGCAGCGAGGACCTTATGTTTACAGGTGTGTAATTTAAACAAACCTCCTCGTCCTCCCTGAGAGCTCACGCTGCACCAGTGAACCCCTGCATCCCTCAGTCGACTTTGTCCTGCAGCCTGCAGGATGCATTCACAGGTCGTCTTGTCTGCTTTATTTAACACCTTTCCATCCATGGTTGGACTCGTTTCTGTCTTCATTTTTTATTGTGTGCATTAAAGCATTGTGCAGACTGGCTGTAAACTGAGAGAGCTGTGTCCTGGCGTCTGATCGGCTCACTTTTTGGAATACTATGTGCCCTACTAACAGCATATAGGTCAGTCTGGATGCATTCTCTATAACATAGTGCAGACGGAGTCCAAACATTATGTAACTACACCATATGTGTGTGAAGAGGGGAAGTGGAGGGGTAGGTTTTACCCGTTCACTCATCATCTCCAGCAGCACATACTGACCCAGACTTAATAAAACTGTAGAGATGTGGGTGAAAAAAAACTCCAGCAGCAACAGCAGAGTGATTTCATAACTGATTCCTGCTGACTTGTCACTTTGTCTCAGTCACTCTCATCGCTCTGCTAGAGGAAATAAAAAGCTGGTAGTGTGTATTTGTTGTAAACTGTTGTGTAACCTCCTCTGTGGCTTCACAACCTGGATAATGTCAGTGACGTCGTCTTGTGTTCGGTTCAGAGGGTTCACATTTGTAACAGAACCTCAAACAGAGGAGGATGTAAAGTCCACACACTTGATCTGCAGACAGATGTGGAATAAATTCACTTAAATCGAACCAAAATTTCATGTCATACCACGCACACGTCCTTTAGCTGCTAATAGCAGGAGCAGGCACGAACGTTTGAACATTCTGCCCATTTTCAACAAACTACAAAACTGCTGAAATCGCTCAAGTTGCTGGAAGAGTAACTGTGAAATCAAGAGTGAGCGTTTTCAGCGACGAATAATTTACACCTCAACAAACTCACAAACACACAGCTCATAGATCAGTGTCTCCCTGTCCGTCACACCCAAGTTTAACCTTAAAATCGGTGAAGAGTGAAAAACAGGAGAAACCTTTCGACTCTTTGAAACCTCAAAGGAGTTGCTGCCTTCATGTAGCACTGAAAAAGAAAAGAGAATACATTTCTATCTTATCTACCTTCTTCCTCTTTATCACTCTATTATTAGGATGGTATGCACCTTGAACCACAGCTTTTGCTCTCAGGTCTTCTCGGACTGTTGGAGAACGAGGGCGTGTAAACATGTATTTTCCTTCTTTTTCAGGAAACGCTGTCAGAAAGACAACATCACGTTCCATCCCAACAACACGGTGTCGTACAGGGAGTACAGGCAGTACTACTTCGAGCCTTCCATGTCTGCGGGGAGTGAGTCCGACGTCGTCACGATTCCCAACATGTTGGTGCTGGTGAGACGTTGTTTCCCCCGTTGTTCGCCTCACGTCTTCCAGTTTATTGACTCGCAGCCTCCTCAGCTGTCTTTCTTCTTTCTCCTCAGGGAGCGGCCGTGATGATGGAAAACCTGCCGTACGCCGTGCGTCTGATGATCAGCGCCACATTCAAGACTTTCAAAGAGGGGCCCTTCCTGACCAAGACCGTCGGGGAGCTGATGTGGGGTTACGACAGCGGCCTGGTGGATTTCCTCAATAAATACCTGCCTGGCATGCTGCCCTCCACGGGGAAGTTCGGCCTCTTTGCTGAGGTGAGTTTAAAATGGTTTATTATGCTCACAGGAGTTGAGTTTATGGCCTCTGTTCCCATGAGGATGAGGGAAGACTGGAGCGAAATATGTGACTAAAGCTGAGTTCAGGTGTTCAACACTGTTTGGAGGCTGATGTTTGTTCACTCTCACCACGATTTCATGCATAAAATATTGCAGTTTTTATTTATTCAAAGTGTTCCACCAGTGGACTTGAATAAATGAACCATTTCAAATGATGAACCATCTGGTTTTTTTTTAGAGCTGAAAGAACTAGTCGAGGTGTGTTTCTTCTTTCGTCCAGAAATGTGAGCTTTTCCTTCATGAGTGCGTCTCTACTTCAGCCTCGCAAACAGTTATCTGGTTTGTTTGTGTACGAATGCGACAAAAACCCCAGCTGAATCAACTGTAGAAGTCAGAAATGTCTCTGTAAACTGAGCTGTTTCTGTAGGAACTGTCTGGTTTATCTTCTGTCTCCACAAAACACTAAAGATGCTCTGGTTTCCTGAGGCTCCAGAGAAGTGAATCCTCCATTTCTACCGGTCATTGTCGCTGTTAGTTTCTATCTCTACATCTTCATGAGTTTCGGTAACTTCTGATGCTCAGTGGTGTTCAGAGGTCAGACTTTAATAAAGCTCATGAATTCTGTTCCTGTTTATCTTCCAGTTCAACAACTCCAACACCGGTCTGTTCACCATCTTCACCGGTCAGGACGACATCAGGAAAGTTCATAGAGTTGACTCTTGGAACGGGCTGACGGAGGTGAGGCGTCGATGCTGCACCTGTAGGTTTGTCAGTGTTTATCACCCCCACCTGACTCTCCTCTGTCTCTGTCAACAGCTGAGCTACTGGAGGACTCCTCAGTGCAACATGATCAATGGAACAGCTGGGCAGATGTGGCCTCCTTTCATGACGAAGGAGACGACTCTGCCTTTCTACAGCCCTGATGCCTGCAGGTCAGTCACTCTTTATTTTCAGTTCTTTCACTCTTTCTTTTTTTTGGAAACCATTCCTCATGTTTTTGTTTTTTCCAGATCCATGGAGCTCGTTTACCAGCGTCCCGGCGTGATGAAGGGAATCCCTCTGTATCGATACGTCGCCCCCAAGACCCTGTTCGCCAACGGGACAGACTACGCCCCCAATGAAGGATTCTGCCCCTGTCGACAGTCCGGTCTGCTCAACGTCAGCAGCTGTCGCCACAGTCAGTATTCATGACTTATAAATGAAATCATGTCCTGGGAGTCGATTGGTTGATTAATCAAGTAGTCGTTGGTCTGTAACTCAAAACATTTAACACATTTGAGAAGTTGTTGTTCAGTATCTTTGCTTGATAAATGACTTAAATGATTAATCAAATTATCAATACATTCTCTGGAGTTCTACTCGCTGATTTATCGACTGATTCTTTAAGTGTTGATTGAGTCCTGCAGTGACGATGTATTTCTGTAGTCCAGTTAGCATCAGCCTGGTTCCCTCCACAAAAAGCCAATGGGATTTTTTCATTGGGTTGTGGATTATTCCAGGAAATAAACTATGACCAATTAAAGTTTCTGATCCTTCCTTAGAACAGTACATTGTGCAATCAACCATCAACCACACATGTTTAAAAATCCTCAGTATCTGTTTGCAGGTTCAATATTAACTCCTGATCTTTCATCATTTGATATTATTTGGTCTTCATTGTGCTTCAGATGATGAATTGTCTCCTTCCGTCTCTGTTTTCCAGACTCTCCAGTCTTTATCTCTCATCCTCACTTCTACAATGCTGATCCTGTGCTGCTGGACTATGTGCAGGGCCTCAGTCCTAATGAGGACAAGCATGGCCTCTTCATAGACATTCACCCAGTGAGTAAACACAAACACACTAATACGAGGTGATCACAATCCATGAGCACATGTTTTACAGGAAGAGAAAAGATGTTTTTTGACATAGAAAAATTATTTTCATTGATGTGTTTGACATTTAACAAGAGATAATGACCGTTAAGGAAAGGTTGAAGGATCAGAACTCTGAAAACAATTCTCTGATTTCCTTAGAGATAAATCCTGTGATCGAACGAGCGAACGTTTGTCGGTGTTGTTGTTGTCTTGAGGTCTGATGGTGGTCATCTTGTCCAGAGGTGGACTGATTACATATCAGACACCTGTAAACTTTGAATTGTCATGGTCAAGTTTGAGATTTTATCTTTTTGTAAACAGATATCAGATAATATCAGAGAGTAAAAGGTGAAAGTTTGGACCTGCTTTTACAGTTGAGGTAACGTTAAGGCGTAATTAGATCATTTAAATGCTCTTTTAAACATGGATCCATACACTTATACTGATCCACACTCAGTTTATTAGGAACACCTAGCTTAAACTAACCCATCAGTGCTGCAGTCAATCCTCCTTCATGAAGGTTTTAATGTTCAGTTTGTGTTGAAGCTGTTGAACTGTATTGCTTTATATTCAGGTTTTTGTAATCATTAGGTACGTTTCTCAGGTATAACTCAAAAAAATGACCATAAAATTTGAATCTAAAACCTCCTTAAAACAGTTTCTCTCTGTCCAGATTAGAAAATGACATTCCTGTGTGGTGAGTCATTTAATTAGAAATCAGTGTAGTTTTACACAACTGCTCACGCTCATACATCACGACAGATTGACTGATAATTGTGCAGATATTTTATCTTCTCCTCCTGTCACTCTGCATCAGCCAGATTCTTTGTACCATGTGTGCAAAACAAGTGTTATCTTCTTGCAGTCCTCCACTTTATCACTCAGTCAAACTGATAATTGCTATCATGACATTTGTTGGTTGTTGACCTACTGCTGATAATATAGGTAAACTGAGAGGAGGAGGTCTGAAGTTAATGTTTGTTTCTCCTCATGGTGAAGTTGGAGGAAATTACGAAAATGAACTTGGTGGTATCTTGGTATCTTGATTTTATGGTCGTACGATAACACAGTAAAAAGGTGTACTGATGATAATTTCATTGCCATTTCAATAAACTATAAAGGCTGAGGACTTTTTGTTTTGAGATGTTCTGAACTTTTACTTTTGTAAAGGATCTGAATACTTCTTCGAGGTAGCTCCTGGGTTCGGCTCAGTAAAATCACTGTTTTTGTCAATGGAGTCTGGTATTGATATATAGTGATGTTTCTGGTTAAACAAAAAGGATCTTACTCTTTAATAAAAAAGCGCTGTCTCTGTAGGAATCCTATCCACAATGTTGACACTTACAATAACAATCTGAGCCTGACTGAAAAAAAAAATTGAATCAAATTTAACACAGAAATTAGATTTTTTTTAAAGCTAAGAGCTGATCAGTTTGATATAAAGCTGCCATAAGCTTATTATGCAACCCTGTGTAAACCTTGTTAGCAGTTTATCATGTTGGCTGTAACCTGCAGTTTGATAAGGTAATTGGAAATTGGGCTATTTCTCCATAATTGCAGTCATTCCTGAGAGAAGGGTTGTTATATGGTTCCAATAAAAATCAGGTATTACAACAATCGATCATAAGATGTTGGATGAGAGTACAGCGTTCAGTCGGATCCAGCAGGTTTACATCGATATTGTGTTAATAATTAAAGGAAATCTCTTGGCATTGGATTTAATGAGGTGAACTTATCTTAAATAGGGAAAGAAAAACTTGGACTTGTGTGGAGTGTGACAGCTCAGTGCTACAGCTCAGTGGTTTCCATTAGCTTTTGGTGGCTAACATTAGCATACAACCCTGAAGTTAGCATCACCCTAGTTCCCTCTATAACAAACATGATAGTGATGGGGATAATTTGAAAGAGTGTGAGTAGAAACACAACGAGGCTGTAAAGGTGGACTGGTGAGTAGATGGGTTTTCATGTTAACGTCCCCGACAACCTCTGTAGTCTCATTTAGACACTCATTAGCAACCGCCTTTTTTAAGACACGTAAAAGCTTCAAACATCAGGAGTGGGGGATTTACTGACCCATTTTATGTCGGAGAATAAAACCTGAAAATGTCTTGAGCTTGTGTTAAAACCACAGACCTTATTTCAGACATTTAACCAAAAACGCACTGACTTTGGGACAAGGGAACGGGAAGTGCTAATATGCTAACATGCTAACTTACTTCCTGGTTCTAGGATCAGTCCTGTAGCTCTCTATTTCTAAATGTTGAAGGTGAATTCTATTATTTTACATGGTGTTTTATCACACAGGCCTAAGCAGCAGTGGTGTTCTATCGATTTTGTTTTGCTTCTTTCTTTCTTTCTTCTTCATATAGCTAACTGTTAGAAAATACTCTAATTTTTATTGTTTATTTTCAACAATTAATCCAGAAATGTTCACCAGAGGGTATGCAGGGTCATCCAACACCCAGCAGAGGCACGAGTCTATAGAATACTGAACCATAAAGACATATAGTCCAATCATGTCATATATCAGCAGTTCCTCACCTCATTTATCTGCTACCAGCTGTACGCCTGTTGTTTGTCCTCAGTTGTCCTCCTGACTTCAGCCCACATTAACTTTTTTATCAGAGCCATATGTCCCGAACTAAGTTCTGAAATCTGCCTCATGGACACATCCAGCAAAAAGTCCTTCACAGAAAAATGTGAGAGAAACTAGTTTCCTACTGAATATTTACCTAAAGACCCAAACATGTACCTCCACTGGTTCTGACGGGCCTTTTAAATAAACGTGTCAACTGCTGACCGCTTAGTAAAATCCCTGAATTCCTTTTGAAGTCCCAGTGTACTTGGACAAATTTTTCATGGTATCAGATTTGGAAAAAGAGTCCAACATTTTAGGAAACCAAAACAATGAGGGTATTCTTTTCAGCTGGCTCAAATTAAACAAATTGCTGGAATGATAAATGCATAAATGGGCCAGTGGTTTCATAACATGATGATGAGGATGTTCGTTTGGACATGGTGAACAAGGACTTTGAAGGGAGGGTTTTAAATTTGTGACAAGATGCATTTTCTGCGTCCACACTGACTCGACAGACTAAACCTGACAGGTTTTACAGTCTGCTTAGCAATTTGACAACATTATTTCAGTATTTCAACATAGGCAGTGTTAGGGAGCATAGGTGGTAATCAGTAGTTGGAGACTTGCTACCTACTTAGCTGAATTGCTAGCCAACCGCAGATTAGCCTGTTAGCCTAGTAGCTAGCTTGCTAAACAGATTTTGCTAACAAACAAAACACAGAGTGAAGACCAAACACTTTACAACACACATAATGTGTAGCTTGCTATATTTTTGACAAATTATTTCTATCCAGTAACATCTATATACCTCCCTAAAATGTCAGGGAACTTTTAAACAAACAAACTACAACTTTTTGTTTGTGAGCTGGCTTCCTCGCTATCTGCAGCTGTGGCAACACAGATGATTTAAAAACTGCTTCTTCTGGTGCTGTTTTTATTTTAAGATTAGTTGGAAGACAACAAAGTGAAAGCAAAATGTTCTCAGGGACTGTAAATTCACAAAATACATTCAAGTGCATGTATTCTGTAATCTGTAGTGAAATAATAAGTAAAACAAAAAGCTTAAGTTATGAAACTTGCTTCTCATTCAACCTTTCTCTATTAAACAGTCACTTTAGAAAATGTTGTTGTCCGGAGCTCGGGGACATTTCATTTCCTGCTGATTCAAACAGTGAAGGGTCGATTTCCGGCTTTCATGTGCCCTGAGGTTACTTAACACCAGAGTCCAGGATCTGTGTAGTTTAGGGGCCAAATGCTGCAAGAGAACAGCTATGAAAGTGTCTGTGCCACTTATTCCCAAAAACCTTCATATTGTTAAAAGGGTTTATGATTTATACCAATTAAATATTGCTAACGAACAAATAAAACAGGAGATTTTGGTTTTAATTAAGTGTCAGGAAGTGGGGTGGATTAAACTGCTAATCTGTCCATTGCTGAAACAAATATTTTGGTAGCCCGGACACGTTCTGAAAAAAAAAACAGAGACTGTTGATGAATCCAAATATGAGATGCAGCGCTGCCAGCTACAGAAAACACACCCTGCTAATTAGTGACTTCAGTTCACTGGGTCTGAGCTGAGGAGGTCTGGACCGGTCTGCGTCACAATTTGTACTGCCAGAAAAACACTCAGGCTTTTATTGTGATTCTGAGTGTCAGTACCTATTATTATTATTATGCAGTTTTCCATGGCCTCTGACAAACTTTTGTTCTCTGCTTGTCTGTTTTGAAGTTAAAGCAACATTATGTAACTAACCAGCTTCAGGATCATTGTGATGGTTCAGTGACTTGTAACAGGGAGAATGGAGCCTCTGTTGTTGCTCTGTGTAACTTTGTTTTTTCAGGTATGATCTCCCTCTAACTGAGTGAATTAAACTTCTGGAATCAGGACCAAAAAGTAGATCAGTTAAAAAGACTTAGAAGTCTTTAAAAACCAGCATTCATCTCTGATATCCAGCCAGCAAACAAAACAAATGTGCACTCCACCTGAAGAACACCTCAGTTGTTAACATTAGATTTTACAGCAAACACTTCAGAATGTCCTTAAAAAGCCGATCAAATGTAACTGTTCAAGACAAAACAAAACATTAAACCATGAACGTGAACTGTTTCAAACGTATCCCGGAATAGCCATTGTCGTTGCTAGCTATTGTTAGCAATACCAGTTTATAACAACACTCTACGCAGTATTTTGCTACAAACAGCGTAGCAACATGTCTACTGATAAAAACTGAGTAGTACTATGTGTATGACTTAATGTGAAAGTAATACGACAGAACTGCTATAAGTTTGGTGTGGAAGAACTTGACCATACCTCAACCAAGTCTGTCGTTCCACCACTTTGGTCCGGACGGAAATATCTCAACAACTATTGGATGTCTTTCCATGAAGCCTTGTGCAGACATATTGTTTTCACTGTTACATATCAATTGTTTTTTGTGCTTGTGTGCCACTTTGATAACAGAGTCCTTGGTGAATTATCTGACACTAAAACTGGATTGTAGTCCCATAAAATTATCATTAAAGACAGCCCCCCGAAGATTCGCTCTCACATGAGGATTTCCTTCTTTTGTTGACTCTGTCTGGTATTATGGGAACTTTTTTTTTTAGGGAGTTGGCTCGAGATTTAAAGCTTCCGATTCTCCAGTTAAGATGTGATTGTCACCACTTTAAAAAAAGTGGATGCTGACGATTTTTTAATTCCCCATTTGAGACTTTTATTTTTGTGTGCGTCTTCCCAGCAAACAGGTGTCCCTCTGAACGTGTCCATCCGTCTGCAGCTCAACCTCTACATGAAGAGAGTGTCAGGAATTACGTAAGGAAGTTATTCCCTAAACTGTTATCATTCCATTAACATTTGTCATGTATTGTGTTTATATCTATCTGTTATTCAATACAAACGGCGTGTGGATGCTTCCTGCTTTTCTTTGTCACTCGCTGTGTAACCTTGGAAGCTTGAAATTAGGTTTTCTTGTCCTTGTAGAGAAACTGGCAAGATTTCTGAGGTGGTGATGCCCATGATCTGGTTCGAGGAGGTAAGTTGTTACATGTCCGTTAGTGAAATAAATCACTGCTGGTAAGAGTTTTTAAGGCTTTTTATTAAGCACGAGAGTCAGATTGAGGTAATTTTGTGCAGGAAAGCGTTCCTGTTCCTCCGTTCCCAGTGATACCAGTGTGTCGTCATCATTTCCCCTGTTGTGTAATTGTCAGACACTGCTGTAACTCTCCATGTTGCAGTATTTTATTTTTAGTATAGGTTGAATTGCAAGAATTTGCAAAACGCTTAACTCAGAACATTGTTACTCTCTAATAATCGTGGGAACCACCTGTGTAAACTACATCTGTCTGTTACTGGAGGATTTTTATTTTCCTGTGTCAGAGTATAATGTGTGATAAATATTCTTTAATTCCAATTAAAATAAAAATATTAATGTTGCTGTTGCAGCTCGTCTAATTTTAACTGTTTCATATAAAAGATAATACATAATAATTTATTAGTTTTTATTTTGTATTAATAATTTGTCTCTGCACAGTATTTATACAACTTTTGAGAATAATCAAAAGAAAATAACTTGTGTTTTTGTTCAGCTGATGATGATGTTAAACTGAGGAGAAATGCATGTAAACACATGTTGCATTGATTCATTGATTCTGTAGGTTTAGTTAGAATCGTTGAAACTTGTGCTAACATGAGGTTTCTGTGTTCTGAGGACTGAACACTTTTTGTGTTGATTTTGTGTTTTGTACTTGCAAGTTCAGCATTTTGTGTTTTTGAAAAGGAAGTTAAAAAGTCAGTTTGTGAGTTTTGTGCTTAAATTCTCTGCTGTGAAAACTGTCCAAAATAATGATAAAATACTGTTACACATTTATATTTTTCTCTTTTTTTTCCCACCATTTCCCTCTCCCCCTCCTCAGAGCGGTTACATCGACGGCCCCATCCTCACCACCTTCCACACCAACCTGGTCGTCCTCCCCGCCGTGATGGAGTACATGCAGTACGGCTTCATCGCGCTCGGCCTGGCCACGATACTGATCGCCGCCCTGGTGCATCATAGAGCAAAGGTAAAGCGTGACATACGTGTCGGTATGTTTTATTATTAACTGCATGCAGCATGTCGCACAGTTTACTCATGTTCTCCCACAAACAGATGGAAAAAGGAGCAGGAGAGACTGACCTGAAGATGCACCGATCACAGAGCAGTACAGTCAGAAACAGTTATTGACGCTTGGCTCGGTTTACCGCTGCCTTTAGCTGTGAATGGACAAAGACACAACCTCAGTCACATGTTGTTTAGACCTGAGCAGCTGTCCTTATACAATATGCGACCACAGTGCATGTGTGGATATTTATAGCACCTGTTTTATCAGTAATTCAACACATGCACAGGTTAGCCATTGATACATCTCTATCATCATCATCAAACGTCAGTGATCTGGTTTACTGCTTCTAAAAGTAAAGAACATAAGCACAGGAAAGTAAAATACAAATATTAAACATAAGCACATTGGAGAAACAAATCGTCTTAATTTCTCGTCTTTATCTGATCACACCAGAGAAACATTTTTAAAACAGTCTGTGCTCTGTTCACTTTATAGAGTGTGTACACAGGATTTATACATCTGACACCTGGTGTTAAGTCATTTTCTGTTGAACAAGCAAATTATTAATGTTGCTCTTTTTCCAAAACAACAAAAAAAACTGAACCAGTTTTAGACTGTAAAGATTCAAGATTTAACTCTGTCGTCCACTGATTTAAACAGTTAAAACATCAGTTGAAGTTCCTCTTGCTCCTCTGCGGACGTGTCTTTATATAACACTCCAGACTTTACCTACAACCTAAACTCTCACTTTGACCGACTGGATAAAGTGAGTAAATCAGTCGGTGTAATTAGCTGGTGAACTCGTCCAGTTGGTGAAGGTCCTGCCTGTTTATCAGCTGTGGTATAACCTGTTGTGTTGCTAATCAGTCGGCCCTGTGTTGTGTCATCCCTCTGGTTTGGGGCCGTTCTGTTGTTTTGAGTCAGTCAGCAGAAGTTTGACCTCGATCAGAGCTGAACCTCTGGACTCTCACGCACAGATTCAACAGTCAGAACGTATTTTTATGAGATATCAGAGGCATCCAGAGGAACTGAGAGTGTCACAGTTAGAGGAGTTTCTGCAGCAACACTGTGAGCTTTGAAGATTAGATTCAATCTAAACGTCTTTTTGGGAAACTGGAAATAGAAATAGCGTTCTTGTGGCGAATTAAAATGAGAAGCCACTCTCATGATTGTTCACTAAATATGAAGTCAAAGCCTGGAGAGTTAGCTTAGCCTAGCATTAAGCGTGGAACGTGGACAGCCTCTCCTTCTCCCAGCTTCACATTTACTGTACAGACCCGAGAGCGGCGTCAATCTTCTCATCAAACGAGTCAAAGGTGCTGCTGGGAACAAGAAAACCACTATCAATAGTCATGTCAATGTAATGTGTTATGAAAGACATTACACTTGTTGTATAACACCATAAACCAACCAGTTTAAGTTAATGAGTATTTTCAGCTGCTGCTCTGTTGACATCTCACTATCACAGCTCAGCTGTAGTGAGTGTTTATGGTGTGTGATATCAGCTGCAGACAGTCACAGGCTGATGTCTTCACTCAGGTGAACAGGTTTTAATAGGTTTCATAAAATAAAGTGGGTTTTTGATGTTGTGTGTTTGCAGAAGGCTCATAGAAAAGCGACAGTGATCTTCACTGAGGATAAAAATCTCGGGGTTTGTAAAACGTTCCTGAACTCTTCAGTTTCAATCATCTGAATCCAATGATACTGTACAAAAATATTGATCTGATTTTATTTCATACTATGGTTATTGACTTGATTTTTTGGCTAGGGTTGATTATGGATGTTTTTTTTCTTTGAGGCTGATCAGTTTTTTGTTGTTTTTTTTTTTGCAGAAAATTGAAAGAGTTCTTTCCAATTACCAAAAAACACGTCATTACTTGACGTGATTAATTTGTTGACCAAAAGTTGCTTGACAACTTTTGAGAAGTTATTAATTAATAACGAGAAGAATCATTAGTTGAAGCCAGACACAAAAACAGGTCCAAGTGCAGTTAAATTGTGATCATATGTGAGGGCAGATATGTTTTATGTCCAACGTCATCCAACCTAAACGACTATATGGGTCGTTTTTTCCTACCCTGATACGACCCGAGGTGGTCTTACCGGGGCTTCGTTGTCATGGTAACGATAATAAACAAACGGTTACTTAACGCTGTGGAGGGATAGGTTTAGGATAAAAGATTGTAGTTTGGGTTAAAACTGTTGAAAACAGTGACTACAAACGAACATAATCACTTTGGCCGCTAGATGTCGCCGAACAAGACGTAATTGTGGGTCGTAACGAGCTGCTGCACGGACAACCTTGTTTTTTATAGGACAGAAACATCAGGAAGTTTTATAGGAGCCTTTTATACATCTTTTGTTGATCCTCGGTCAAAGTTGGTCGGTGTTGGCCATCTTGTCTGCCGTACGGTTTTGATGTTTCTCTCCTCTTTCCTGTTGCATGATAATCAGTCCGTCACACGAGGCAAACAAACCAAACGCCTCCACATTTAATTCTATATAATCATGTTAACAAGACGCACAATTAACCAATCGCACGTCCTCGTGATTAACTGCATGGTGTAATCAATTCAAGCTAGAAATCACTCTCTGCATGAAAACTTACTCCTCTGATCATCCACCGTTTAAAATGAGTCCCCGATGCCGATATTTGTTTCCTCTGATTGGCTGATGTGTAAGACAGTGTGGTCATCTTTTAGGCGTCCCGTAAAGAGTCGATAAAAGGCTCACACGGCCACGAAATACAGGAGAAAAGTATCCTGAATAACTCAGGTGGGTTCACACACACAGGTGCAGACACATGTTTAAATATATTTACTGCTTTTCTACATTTGTGTTTAAGATTTGGAGATGAACATAGGAATTTTTTTGCTTAATGTACATAAATAAATAATAGATTTGAACAGCAGACATGTTGTGGTCCCAGCGACGGGACACTGAAACTGTTAAAAATTATGTCCCCCAGTTTTCTGTCATGAAAATGTGGATGATGAAATTTTTAAGATCTCACTAACATCCTGCATTTTTAATTCTGTTTAATTAAAATGCTGGTTTATGACTTCATGACTCATGTCACTATTTTTTGAGAGTTAAACCAGTTTTTTTTTCTTCTTTTTTTTTGAATGTGCAGCTCATCAAAAAGCAAGAAAAGTTAAATTATGCGATAGAAAATAAAATATGCACACTTCTACACATACCCTTGAGCTTGATATGAAACTGAATTAGCTTTTTTTCCCAGCAGCTTTCAGGTTAGGCAGCATTATCATGTGACAGTCTGTTCAGAAAATATGTTTAGAGTACATCCAGAAACCAGTTTAACAAGGATGTAAGGTGTCTTTAACAAACAGAAAAACAGAAATAATAAACACTGTAGACTAACGTTCACTCAGCTGTATGAGCTTAATAATCTGTGGAATTAACACACAGATGTATATTTATTAGGTTTAAAAGTGTATTTATACAGCTGGTTAAAGAAAATACCTTCTTCAGGATCAGTGATAATGTTTGTACTTTATAAAATCTCAGCTCCAGTTCTTGTGTTTAAACTCTGAATAAGCAACAGCTCACTGTTATTTTTTTCCATTTACTTCCTGTTTGTAACGTACAGGTGAAGTGTGAGGCTGCAGGTCTCAGGGTTGCTGCTGTTCTGCCTCATCCAGAGCCGCACCTTTGTGTTCTGTGTTGTGTTTGGAAATGTTTTAATGCATTGTGCAGATGCATGAACATCAGTGTGCACGTGAGACTGCACAGAGAGGTGTTCCAGTGTGAGAATAATGGATGAGGTGGATTCAAAGAGCAGCACATTGAAGCTCTGAAGCAGCGTTTCCTTCATTTAATCCATTATTCTCTTCACTGGGACTCCTCCAGTGTTTATTACTGGGTTCATATGATGACAACTAAAGGAGCTGGTTTTCCTTATACTTAACAAATCCCACCGAAAGACCAAAGTGTTCAGTTCATTTCGCTCCTTTTCAGTTTCGGATTAATCCACATCTGTTGCTGTAGTGAGTTCACACGCAGAACTTGTGATCAGGGATCAGCTCATGGATGGTTTTGGTCTTTATGTGGAGTTTGTTCATAGTAATAAAAATGCAGAATATCGCCAGATTTATGCGGCAACACTTCACAGTTACGGTGCAGAAAAACTCGCAGCGTTACTGAAGAACGAGTGAGGAACGACCTGTTGGTTGATGTGTTGTTTTTTAAGTAGCTCCCTAATGACTAATAATCCCAGAATACACAGTAGATAATGACTATTTACTGAAGAACTGTCTGGGAGATTCTGTATTAGTATGTGATTAGTTCAGAGTTATCAGTATATCGATCACACCCCTGCTGTCTTCATGATTCATTCCTGATCATCTTTGGCACAAAACTCCAACATCAGATTCTCCTTGTGTGTCTAGTCTCATACTGATTAGTTACTTAGTATTTCTTCATTACTTCAGGATTATCTCACCAGTTCTTTAATAAATAATCATTATCTACTGTGTATTCTCTGATTATTAGTCATTAATGGAAGAAACAAAGGTGAGAAACTGATGAAATGAAGCAGCGCTGATTTATTTATCCTGAGTTTTCAGCTGCAGTTTGACTTCTCGTTGTTTAATGTTTTTCTGAACCTTTTTTCCTCTGGTTCTCGTCACAGAGAAATAACCGCGAGGGTGAAACCACCACATCGCATCCAACCACAAGCACTTCGACCGGAGAGAGGGCCCCTCTACTACAAGACGAAACGGACTGACACAAACGCACATGCACACACACAAACACACACAGGTGATGTTATGGACTCACTGGCCGACATCATTCCAGTATCTTGAACTGAAACGCCGTCACAAGTCTCTCCTCTCAGTATAACACTAATGAGACTTGTGCAGCCGTGAAGCTGTGCCATGTTTTTATTTTACTGTAAAGTTGATGAAACTCTGAGCCTCGGAGACTCGACGTGTTCGTGTCGAGGCGGCCGCGGGGTGGAGACTGTTTCTCTGGAGGCAGAGCGAGTTGAAGACGCTTCTCACACTGAAAACCACTTTTTATACACAGATTTTCACGTGTCCAGGCTCTGCTCAGTGTTCAATGATCATCAGTGTTGATCTGAAACATTTTATAGTTGTATCACTTCATCAGGAGCAGCAGTTAAGAAAGGAAAGGTTTCTGTATAAACAACAAGGGAACTACCAGGTAGAAAAGATCAGTATTTTACCACCAATGTGCCTCCACTGTCTTCTTCACCCAGCCTCCAGGTCCTTGTATTTCAGGGATTTCAAGGACCACAAATTGAGTTTGTTGATGAGGCTCAGACTCTCCTCTGACAGTCAGTGAGTCAAGCAGAGCTGACACACTCCCATTTGTATACTACTGTCTTCTATAAAGGTGTGAATGTATTTCCTGAAGCTGATGTTAATGACGCCTCCTGATTATAAATAAGTGGATGAATTAATAGAAACATGGAGGTAATAAATGTGCCTTTGTCTGAAATTCTAACAAACCACTGTTATTGATTTGGGGCCAGTTTCTACATCTAAAAAGTTAGAGAGTCTTTATTTTAGAGGGAAAGATTAATCAAAAACCAACAAGCAACTATATACCTGAGTACCTCCACAGCAAAAACTCAGCTCTGAAAAACAAGAAAAACGTGCAATAAAATGAAATTAAAATACGTTAAATTATCTGCAGACAGAACAGGAAAATTTAACGGCGAGATTATTAAAAGCAAGCAGATCATTTAGTTCTTTACTTTGTTGTTTAAGTGGTATTTCACCCATTTTATTGCTTTTGTCAGAGCTGAGTTTTTGCGGCAGCTTTATAAATCTGTTGATAACATTAAATTACTCAGAGCCAAGGAGTTAAATCTCAGTAACAAGTTGTCATATCTTAATAATTTGAGACAAAAAAGCTTGAAAGTGCAAAGCTCTGACATCAAATCAGACAAAAAACTTTTCATCTTATGTAGTTTTTGCTTTTTGCAGACTGGAGGACATGATTTCTACCTGCTGGTCATTAATCATCTGAACTCTAATATTCAAATAATCAATAATCAGCATGTTAGCATTTAGCTGTTAGCTGGACGTCACCATGCTGGGTTTGTGTTACATCATGACCGATGGACTCGCCGTTCATCTCTGATCGCCTGCTGTCTGCAGAGGTTTGAGCTCCTCTCTCAGATCAGACATGAGACTGAAACTCAATTTATTGTAGTCACTGTCAGTGTTACAGGTGGACGTCGGGCTTGCCACCTCTCACCTGAGGTAATCGTCTGCAGAGGAATTTGACCTCTTTATCTGCACAACCGCCTTTATCTCCAGTGATGATTACTTCAGTTCTTCTCCAGGGTTGTAAGTCAAAGTCTGGTAAGAATCCTTCCTGTTGGCATGTCGTATATAAGCTCATTATGTATTTAATATTCACCAGCATCAGTTTTATTGTTGAATTGCTCGTCCAATATTCTGATACTGTTCTGTTAGAGACACCTGAGAACAACAGAGACAAACAAAAACAAGCGTAACCAGATGTAATAAAAGCACAAACAGTTGTCTCGTCTGTGCAGGGCGGTCGAGGACAGTCAGTCCCAGTTCAGTATTTACCCAACAGGCCTGAGATCTGCTGTGGCTGATCAGTTTCCTGTCCTCAACAAACCAGCTTTATTCTGATCAAGGAAAATAATTTCTAGCTTTAGTTTCAGTTCCAGTTGTAGAAGTGGTTTAACGCAGAAGTCTCTTCTGTTTCCTGGATTTCCTCTTCAACCTCGAGCTTCAGCTGAGTGCTGATAAAATAAAATGTTAAATGTTACGGATGAGCTCAGTTTTGGACGTTAAAGTTTGCACGTCTTGAAGTAGCACTCCTGGGGGTCTCCTCATTCCTCGCTGTAAATTAACTGAGGCCATACAGCCACTGCTGTTAATGTAAATGCCCCCCAGATACTTGTGAATTTAATCTGAAAGGAGGAGTCTAGGGGTAAAAGGTCAGGACAGTTGCCCCGAGGTGAGAGGTTGTGTTCAGGAATGTCCCATCACTCTCGTGCCTCCCTCTCAGCCGGGCCATTCTCACTCATACTGTTTAACCTCTGCAGTTTGGGGTTGAGAAGCTAGGTGGAGCTAAACATGTGTTTTTGAAGCAGCATCGGTGACTTTCCAGCTCAGTTTCTCTTTTACAAAGAATGAGAGAAAAGATCTGAGGCTGTTTCCCCTCAAGTCCCACAGTAATCTATTACTGCAGTTCACAAGTAATCCACTGGAGATTGAGTTGCTGACAAACACATTAATAAACCACATTATACTATCTGATAAACCATTTTCTAAATATTTCTATATTGTTTTTGAATCCTAACTGGAGGCATATCTGTCTAAAAACATCAGGAAACCCATTTATTGGAAACGTGGGTGTTTTGTCATGATTTCAGTTCGTTTATCGGAGTCATCCTGCTTCTCTTTCCTGTTTTCTTTTTCCTGTAAAGTACTTTATATTCAACGCATTTATATTTATTATTAATTTTATGGATCTCAGATTGTATGAAAGTAAATGCAAACATGTAGCTAGTGTTTCACTGGTCCTGTGTTTCCAGTTAATCCCTCTGTTCAGATCAAACTGGACCAGTTTCATTATCGTTAAGTAGTGTGCGGTGTGTCAACATGAATTCAAACTTTTCACCAAACTATGTCACATCATACGTGTTTTATTGATATAATTTCAAAGATTCAGCTTGTTACACATTAATAAGCTCACATCATGGAAAACTGTGTGTAACAGTGCAACAAAGCAGAGTCTCCACTCAGCACGTAGAGAAATCACCACACATTTACTGGCCACACTCAGTAATGATATCATATAGTTATAAATACATAATGAAACAGAAATAACAACACGTCCTGCTCAGTCACCATGACTGTCAAAATAATAAAAGGGCTGATCCCAGAGCTGTGCAGGAGAACTCATCTAATAATAATCTCTAATGGTTGTCAGTGCATCACGCTGTATGTTAGATTATAAAACTACTCAGATATTTGCTTAATTGCAGGTGTGAGATGATCACAAGCAGCAGCCAACAGCACAAAATTTAGTTTTGATGCAACACCAACTAACACCAGGACCAGGATCACAGACCAATGCTGATTCTTTTTGATGTTAAAAGCAGCAAATGTGCAAAGAGCAGCAAACTCTTGATATTTAGTATCATAGATGAATGCTGGTTTTTAACGACTTCTATGTCTTTTTAACTGATGATTCTTCCTGTTACAAGTCGCTAAACCATCACAATGATTCAGAAGCTGAGATTTTAAGGTAAAATTGTTTCATAATGTTGCTTTAAGTGGTGAATCGAAGTGTTAATGCAGGCAACGGCAGCAGAGATGCAAAAAAAGCAGCACTAAGACGACTGTTCATGCATCCAGGATCCTTTTGTTGCAGGTATCGATGTTCAAAACAAGACTTTATATCTGTAATATCGATACTTTGAGGTGGATTTACTCTACACAACACAACACATTCCCATTTCCAGTGTAGACAGGAAGTTAAAAGAAGAAATAACAGAGTTTTCTGTTGAAAAGCATAAAGTCAGTAGTAATTGCCATTCTTCTGTAACAACAAATACAGTACAGCAGAGCCTGTGGACGTGACATTAAAATATTTGGTCCCCACACATTCTTTATGTTCAACATGCACTCACATAACAAGAAGCAGAGCAGTTAAACAGATAAAACAGTCCAGTAAACTGTATGTGGACATTCTTTGACTGGTGTTGTGCAGCTGTTGTCTGCGAGGCTGAAATAACATCATTTCTCACCAGTGACGAACCACTTCCCACAGCGGTGGAGCTCCCCATGTTTTCCTATCCTTTCCTTTACTCTTTCCTTTATCAATCTGTTCTATATGTGTCTCCCCCCCTTTGCCCCCCCGTCCCATCCTCTATATTTAGCTGGCCTGTGACCTGGCTGCCGCAAACTGAACCCTGCTCTACACATTGTCAAAACAAGGGGCTAATCCTGTCCAACAGGTGCTAGATCTCCACACATGCTCTGAAGCTGCCTCCCCTATTTCCACACGACAACAGAACACACAGCGTCACAAACTCAACTGGACGTGACACTGTTGCCAGGGGAAGCCAGGGAGGTCACACTTTCCAAAACCAGCCCTGAGAATGCTGAGGGTCAAGTGTCGGCGCCACGCTCCCGCTGAATGACGGGACAAACCAGTGTGAGGTCGACTGCAGTGTTTCTGCTGCTTCTATCAGGCCTCTAAGGTTCATGTCTGTGGTGTCCAACATCTCATGACATCCACTGGGTGTTAATGCACTTGGCAAGGCTTTTAGAATAAAACACCTCGGCTGGATAATGCACTTGATCTGTATAAAAGTGTAGATTTCTTTGGCATCTCTTGCCAGGTTTCAGTCACTTTGTTTCTGCACCCTTGATGGTGTTTTTCTTTACTGTGAGGGACTATGAGGGCTCTTAGTCTCAGAGCCTGAGCCGTTGGACGTGACCTCCATGTGGGACTGGGTGTGAGGGGCACAGGACGGCAGCTCTGCCCTCTTTTGCTCTGGATGGGCGGCGGTGGAAACAACCGTCTCCATCCGACTGGCTCGGTATATGCTCACCTGAAAACAGAGATGATAGGTTACAGAACCTGTTCTTGTATCGCTGACTCTCAGACTCTCTACTTCCTTGCTAATATAACCCTGTTTGGATGTTTCACTTACAAACTTGGACAAGTAAGATTTATGGTTTATTGTTTGTATTTTCAAAAATCATATCTTAGCAGAAAAGGCTTTTGGCATGAGTTGTGCACAGTGTTATCTAAGGTAGCACTGCTTGGGGTTGATGAGTGTGATGCTAACATCAGTGCTGTAGTTGCGTCCCTAAACCTTGAGTCCAAGTCAAGTCTTGAGTCCAAATTTGAGTCACCAGAGAGGAGCCCAAGTCACATCTGAGTTGAGTCCCCATTATCTAAATCTGAGTCAGAGTTTAAGTGAACAAAGGAGAGTCTGAGTCGAGTCCTAGTTGAGTCCCCATTTACGGAGTCTGAATCCAACCCAAGGTCAACAATGGAGAGCCAGAGTTGAGTCTGAGTCAGGTCCCCATTAACTAAATCTGAGTCAGAGATCAAGTCAATGAAGAAGGACCGAAGTCAAGTCAGAGATGAGTCCGCATTTACTGAGTCTGAGTCTGAGTCATCAAGGTTGAATCTTAGTAGTAACTGCTACTGATGGTATACATGTCAATCCATGTGTAGGCTTGTGAACACATGTTAAGTCTCCAACTCCAAGTCCTAATGCAGTCACTGATCAAGTCCAAGACGAGTCACAAGTCCTTAGAATCAGGACTTCAGGACTTCGTCAGACTCGAGTCTGATGTGCTGATGTGCTATCTCGAAAACTTTTCTTTAACATCACCAACCTCGCAAAGTGTAGCAAACGAAATGCTGCTTGGACTTAAAACAACACAGGGTAGCATTAGCATAATCAGTAGTAAGCTAATTAGCTAGGCAAGCTAGTGTTTGTAGCTTATATTAGAACAAATCAATCCTTCAATTATTTTTTTAAACTATGCTAATAACTACAAACCAAAGGCAAAGTGTTTAATTTTTTCTGAAAGACTGGAAAGGAAATGTTAAAAAGGATAATATACTGAGTTACAGAAGCTTGACAGGACGTAACATCAGGACTTCATGTCCACTCTCTGTCTCTGTTTCTCTCTCACACACCTGTGTTTGCAGGTAACGTGGTGATTTGAGCTCTAGTTCCTCCTTGGCGACGGTTGGGGCACAGCAACAAAACACCTGCTGGAAGCCTGCTCTGAACCTGCGCCGAGGGGAAGACAAATATTTCATATCAGGATGGATTAAAGCAGGCAGACGGGATTAAAGACACAAATACAGATTATCTACACGAATGATAGAGAAACATAAACAGACAGGCAGCTAGCCATGTTGACTTCCCTACCTGCTGTTGAGGCAGTAGTAGATGATTGGGTTGTACATGGTGGAGCTCATGGCCAGCCACATGACGCCCAGGTAGACCTGCTGGATGTAGCGCTGTTCGAACAAATCGGGGAAGAACTGGTGCAGTAAGAAATAGATGTGATAGGGCAGCCAGCAGACAGCGAACGTACACACCACCACGATCATCATCTTCACCACCTGCCGCGGGGAAAACACGGAGGAGATGAGGGTGTTCGGTGGGTTTAAAATAATCTGTTAAATTTTTTTGTTTTCATGTGGGGATTAAAAAGCCATTAAATTAAATGATAGTGTTCAGTGATAGTGTGTTTACAGGAGGCTAGGACAGAGTGTTGGCATCACCTTTCGTTTGGCAATAAGTTGCTCTTTGTAGTGTTCGGACGAGTCTCCTGGAATCTCACTTGCCCACAGGGTGACGCCCACGGTCGTGTACGCACATCCCATAATGCCAAGGGGCAGGAAGTAGATCAGCAGTGTCACGCACACGTAGTATCTACAGCAGAAACAGGAAATGTATTAATGATGTGGAAAGTTTGATTCCAGTTATCAGTTCTCCAAAAATAGGTTCAGTATTTCAGAACTGCTGATGTCTAACAGTGTTGAGTTGAGTTGTGTCTTCAGCCTGCGCTGGGTTAAATATCAAATAAACCAGCAAACTGACCACAGGGTTGAGATCACTCAGCCAAGAAAAACAATGGTAAACAGTGATATTAATATCAAAAACTGTAAACAAAGTTTGACATTGTCGTCAAGCTGTTGTCAAGTTCTCAGAGGACACACTACACTGTCTCTAAGGATCTAAACAAGGAGAGGATTGTTAATCATGGCCAACAAAGAGTGCATCTTCCCAGAAAAACAGTTTCAGTTATTCTTTATTAATCTTTTATTGAGTCCATTGTACTTGTTATTTTTTTGCTGGTGCCACAGACTGTCAGTGAAGGACCGAAACAATCTGAATATTGATCTGTTCAAAGATGACTGGAGCCTGAATTATCTTTGGGACCAGTAAATCATAAAAATATTCTCTTCAGTTCTTCATAGCCATAGCAATTTTTTTTTTTTCTGTGATCATTCAGTGTGTACGCATGACTCACTATCACCTCTAAAGGTTCAAAGTGGCATTACAAGACAGGCTAGCTTAGCATGCTAACCAGTAGCTATTTCTGCAACACAATACTTTGACATCTTTGACACGTCAAAACTGTTTTGATGATTTTAGTTCATATTTGAAGTATGCATGGATGGCCGTGAAAACTTGTCCAGACATTCATGATCCCAAGATGATGATCCCAAATGACTTCAGCGAAATATTAAAATTTGAGAAATATTTCAAGCAATCTGGCCACTCCAGGTACTCCAGCTTCCTCCCACAGATTGACTGATTGATTGATTGATTGATTGGCTCCAGCCCCCCCTACAACCCTTAAAGATAAGTGGTATAGATAATGGATGGATGGATGATCATGGTAGACATTTCACCTGCTCAGAATCGGCATGTTAGAATAGTTATTTTGAGCCCAGCCTGAAGCAATCTGGACCACTAAATTAAAGATAACTTTCATTTTCAGGAGGGCTTAGAGGGTGTGTTACAGAGGCAGCCAGGGATCATAATAAGATTTTAATTTCGGAAGAAAATTCATCAAATGCCCTTTTCCTCTTTTAGCTCCCCAGATATTTCCTGAACGAATTGACTAGACACAAAGACCAAATCCTCACAGACGGATTCATCACCTGCACAGGAGTGATTTCAGCTACAGGGTCTTTTTTTTAATTCATTTTCTAAATTAACCTCACAAGGGAATGGATATTGCTCTGGTTCAGAGAGGCTGCAGCAGGTATCCTGTCCAGTATGAGATGACTAGGGATCAAACCTTATTAACCACAAGGAAGTGTTGCCGCTGGATATATAATGAAAGTATGAAATAATAAGGTTTGAGCTAGTTTGTCAAGTTCTTTCTTTTTAAGGGTTTGTCCCCAAATGTTGACCTGTTCCTTTAATAATGAAATGAAATGTTGGTTCAGGTTTACAGAGGCCTCATGTCTTACTCTACTCACATCTTCTTGAAGTCCACAGAGGTGTATTCAGGCCAGTCTATGTAGCAGACTGTGCGTCCAGGCAGCAGGGCGGTGGCTGAGTAGTAGTACTGAGGGAAGGCCAGGAGCAGAGCCAGCATCCAGATCACACCGATCACCACACGGGTCTCTGTAGAAGACAACCTCTGCTGCAGCGGGTGGATGATAGCCATGTATCTACAAACCAGTCACATGAAATCAACAACAGACATTCATGAATCCTAATGACTTTGGTGATCTACTGAGGAATATGAAAGTGAGTGCAAACCATGAAAAATCAAAGATGGCGTAGGACTCTATTGTTCCTCCACTGGTGCAAATGTAAAATTGAGATAACCATTTTAATGTCAGTGGAGTGGTGATATACAGTGATGTTTCTGGTTAATAAAAAGCTCTGTCTCTGTAGGAATCATTAGAATAACATTGGATTACATTATAGTAGCTGTTAGCAGTGGCCTGGTTCACTGTTCTTTACCAATACTGCACTGATTCCAAAGATTTTTGTCCCAATCAATGATTTACATCCAAAAACACAGGAAATTTAAGGCCCATTTCCAAATTACCAGAGTTATCCTTTAACAGAAAACTCCTCTCTGTCTAAACTCATCATGTTTTTATTACTTTACAGCTGCCTGACTTCATTGTTCTCAGGTTTATTGATCACTAAAAAGACTTCCTGCCGTTCTGTGAGTTTGCATTTCCTACTTTCTTCCCTTTACACGTTTAACGAGCAGATCTGTGGCTGAAACTAAATAACATTCCCATCAGCTTCAGCTGTACTTTGTTTATAGTGTTTGTTAGCAAATGTTAGCATGCTAAACTGAGATGGTAGATGGAAACAGCTGATGTTAGCATTTATCTCACAGCATCACTGCTTCACAGAGACATTAGAATGGATGTAGACCTTTTTCCTTGTTTATAGACTTTCATCTAACCGTGCAAGTGAGAGCTGTGAATTGTGGAAATGTCTTTGTATTCAATATTGTGTCCTCTGCTGTATATTGCACCAGCTGCATAAAGGATCTTCTATAGTGCCTGCATAGCCTTAAGGTATGTACTCTCATTTTGATTTCAGAGAGGTGGTGGAGAGTCGTAAAGCTGTGTGGGGTTTCAGACGCTGTAGTTCCCTGCAGAAAACACACACACACACACACACACACACACACACACCTGTCCAGTGCTATGGCCGTCATGGAGTAAATGCTGGCGAAAATGGCCGCAATGGGGAAGAAGTTGTGGAAGCGGCAGTAAACCAAACCAAAGTACCACTCGTTGTGAACGGCGTAGGCGAAGTTGATCACTGTGTTGAAGGCTGACATGGCGGCCTCGGCGAAGGCCAAGTTCACCTGGAGAAGAGTCACAGAATGACAGAATTAACGGTAACACTCTGATTTTTGATCATATAACTGAGATGAAATCACACGATAACATGACGATCAGTCTGACATTTAAATCTACCTGATCCCTGGACAAACAACAATCTACAGCATCTAGTTTTGGGAAACGCTGCCTGAGAGACTAAATCCAGGACAAAGATCTGCCTGCTACGTGACAGGAGCTTGTAGTAAACAAACCTCTGATATCTCTGATGTGTTTTTGAGCCTGCTCTGTAAAGAAGAGCTGCAGTAATTAGTCAGTTAATCAAATGGTTGATCAACAGGAAATTAATCAGCATTTATTATGAAACTTGAATAATCATTTCAGTCTTTTTTTAAATGCCAATAAATCTCTGTTTCACTGTCGGATGTGAGGATCTGATGCTTTAGTTTGACGTCACCTCGGGCTGTGGCACTAAAATGATATAAAGTCAGTGTTTTCAATTTGCACAGACTGGGGCAGGTTGTGAGGTAACATAAAGAAATGGAGCTTAAATGAGCATTTATCACTGTTTCATATTAATGAGTCACATCCCTCATCTGATTCCTTCATACAGAGCAGTGGGTTGAGTCCTAATGTAAATACAGTCAATATTTTTTCAGGGATTCCATGTTTTGATACTGTATAATACATTGACAGAAATCTGATTGATTGGCAACTATTTTGATAACTGATTAGTTATAGGCAAATAAGATATTTGAATATATTTGAATTGAATATTTCACCTGTGCTTCCCGGTGGTGAAAAAGTCGTATGTGTTTATTGTGGGAGTCAAGAGAGTTTTTGCATTAATTCACTAAATATTTAGCCCTGGATGCTCATTCTTCACTAAATCACTCAAGCAGTTAGAATGGAAATGTCTTTCTGCACCTGCTGATGATGAGTTGGTTCTTTAATAATTATAATAATAACATTAAATACCATCCTGCTGTGTCTCTCTTACACAAACAATTCTGAAAAGTTTTATTCTCTCAAACGAAACCCTGACAATAAAAATGAACCTGATTTAATTTCCACTTCTGTACATAAAACACAAACATACGGTTTTTACCAGAAAGTAGTTGGTGACGGTCCTCATGCGTTTGTGCGCCAGAATAATCCAGATAACCACCATGTTTCCGACCACAGACACCGCGACGATGCTGCAATAAGCGACAGCCCACAGTGTGATCTGCCACACCGGCTGGATGAACTGGTTGAAGCCGTCGCTGCAGTTCACGGACGCGGTTGTCCCGTTACAGTCGGTGGCGTTGTAGAGAGGGTCCATCTTCTGGGCATCAGACAGTCTGGGTGAGTTGGCTGTTAAAAATAGATTCTGTCCGGTTACTGGAGCGGATTTCTCTCCGGGAGGAAAAGGAGCAGTCCGCGTGAAAATGTGGAAAAGATCAGTTCGCGCATTTTGGGACAGAAGCGTCTTTACGCACCGCGAAGCCGCGCGCTCCAGAGGACATCACCGCACCAAAACGCACGACGCAGCTCACGAGCCATTGACGTTCAGCCTGTCTTCAGCACCCCTCCCCTCCCCCTGCACTCACACACACACACACACACCCTCCCTGTAAACACAGCAATGATTAATCTTGGTCCTGTCTGATTGATATCAGCTATTGGAAATCACTTTGTATGACCCTGAAATGCAACATAACTTATCTGGACCCTAATACGGTCTCAGCAGGATTAGTCCTCAGTCGCTCTGATGATATTGGCTTATATAATATGATGGGTTTTATTGTCCAAAATAGGTAACAGTATAAACAGTTAATAAATGGTTTATAACGCTATGATATGACATTTTAAGGATGTTTATTAACGTATATATCTACACTTAACGCTATTAAAGCATCAGTAACTGCTGTCTAAAAATATGAAACAGCTTTAATCATATACATATAAATATGACAAGTATATTCTATCATTTTAGATATGATAATTTATTGAATATGTCATTGAAATAGCCCCTTATGATTTTATTTTGCTGTTATATACGGTACTTTATGCAGTTCACGGTGATGAAACTCTGATAGCACATTAGCTCACGTTAGCCTGAACTCTTTTAGCATATTAGCTCATGTTAGCAAAAACTCTGATAGCACGTTAGCTCATGTTAGCCTAAGCTCTTTTAGCATATTAGCTCATGTTAGCAAAAACTCTGAAAGCATATTAGCTCATGTTAGCCTAAACTTTTATAGCAAATTAGCTTATGTTAGCCTAAACTCTGATAGCATCTAGCGCTTGTTACCACCCTGTGGGAAAAACAGAACACAGTAGGTGTGCTACAGGAATTAATTTTTAAACACACAAACTCACAAGTTATTATTGATGATGAGTTCTTGGCCAAAGTAATGTTCATTTTGTAGGAGGTAAGCTTGTTTGCTGGACATGCTAACACCAGTACTGTATGAGTTAGCAACATTAACACTTTCAAATGTCCTTGTACCTGTTAGCTAGTCCATTACAAATCATTTATTGTTGCTGCTTATAAATGGGGTTAAACATTATCCAGAAGGTCACAAATACATAAAAGCTTTAAACAAATTCTTCACCAGAGTCATCTAGTTAGAATCAGTCAGTTTGAAAATTGTTTCATGGATTTATGTATATTGATTTTATGCTTCAACATCTAATCCATCCATCCAATTGTGTTCATTCAAACTCTAAATGGTCAACATGCATCTTAGCGTAGACACATCTCAAACTAATTATTGCAGCTCTGTTTGTCTTGCTGTGAATTACAGGCTCAATGGGTTCAGGTCACAAGGTCGCCAGATTGTGTCCTGCCTGGCCAAATTGCATGTCAGCTCACCAAAGTAATGGAAAAACAAATATGTAGCACTGCACATAAATGGAGTGTATTTATCTCTCAGCGCTTCTCCAACTCGCTGTCTGTCTGTTGCATCAGATCGCCGCTATTAGAATCCACTGCAGGGAAAACAGGAATTCAATCTTGTTTGTCACCTGCTCCCCTCACAGCTGCTGTATCTAACACCACAGTGCAGGTAGTGAAAGCTCATGTCTGAACAAGTGATGAGGAAAGGATGTGACATGAACAAAGAGAGCCAGAATTCACCCGAGAATGACAGCAGGCTTTCTTCATTTATCTGTGTATCTGCCCGAACACCTGGTTTCATATGAGACTCAAATTAAAAAGTGAGAATTTGGTAAACAGGAACATGTTGACGCGATTGGAAGGTTTCGATTTAAATCTCACCACAAATGGAAAAGACAGTGAGGAGGGAATAGAGAGGATGAAGGAGGGAATTTAATGATTCAGAGGTGAATTTAGAATAAAATATGGCTCAGATTTTCATGAATATGATTTTGAAACAATAATACTCCCAACAACATGCCATCAATGGATATAGGTTCATATTTCATGAATAAATGTACATTAACAACACTGTTTGTTACTCTAATCAACTGTACAACAATGCGCCCATCACAGTAAATGGGATCAGGGTCAATAGATGTTGTAATAAAGTGACTCAAAAAAGTGAATTTAATGTTCATTTACTCCTTAGGTAGAACTTCTGGTTTGACAAGGATTCAGGATTCTTGAAAGCTACTCTCTGTTTGTCTCCTTTTCATTGTTCCTGTGGGCATCATTGTTTTGTTTAATCACTTTAATTTAATTGATTATTCATATGTGCTTTTGTTGTGTCTTTTGTCAATGCTATTATTATTTGTCTAGACTCCCTCACACCAGACTCCTTTGCTGTCAGAGAGGTGACACTCCCTTTGCCAAGAGCCAGTCTTTGAAGCCTAAAGTCCCAAGGTCAGCAGTCATGGTTTTTTACTGTTATTTAGCTGTGAGGGTGTAAATAAAAATAACAAACATTGAACAACAAACCCAACCTCCATTCTCAAGCACTTTTCTCCACACTCCTTTTCATTTTTAACCTCTAAATGTATTTATGTCTAACTGTCTCTGACTATGTCACAACTCTGTAATGTCTAGATCGGTTTCTTCATCCGTCCTCCACGTTGGTCCAGACTGAAATATCTGAACAACTATTGAATGTATTGCCATGAAATTTTGCACAGATATTCATGATCCCAAGAGGACGAATCCTGTTGACTTTGGTGATCCTCTGACTTTTCATCTAGCGCCACCATCAGGTCAAAATTTCAGTGCATCCAATAATTTAGTCTATGACCAAATACATGAAAAACTAGCACCATTCCCATCAGCCTCTGCTGTGCTGTGTATTTTAATTAGCAAATGTTAGCATGCTAAAATATGATGGCTGTAGACTTTTAGTCTTGTTTAATGTAACAAATATTCCGTTTTTCAGTTTGTGTATCTTGTAACATTAGTGTCCAGTCAGTGAGGTTTACAGGAAAACAGAGTGTAGCAAGCTCTCAGGTCAGTTTAACTTTATTTATACAGAAAATCAAATAAATCATATACAACAACCTATATCTTTGTAATACTGAAGAGGTTAAAATGGCACAGAAGTCTGCAACCTTGTATTTCTGTAATCATGCTGTTATATTTGCAATATGGACAAAGGAATGAAGACTTATACACCGCTCTGTGGTCCAGACATTTCTGTGAATAGGGAAAGAAATTTGATGAACACACACAGCCATGATATAAAAAAAAAAACACGTTAAAAATAGCCCTCAAATCCTGTTAGAACAAGTATAATTCTAGCACATTTTTTAAGGCATCAGCATTTTAAAAATATTGTGTGTTTGTGCACATGCATGTGTAAATCAGAGTGTATCAGCAGGAGCTGAAAGAGGAGAGAACCAAATAAGATCAGCTTCCTTTGCCCTGAGGTCCTGATCCTCAACAAAGCTCCACATATAACATCAGATATGAAAAACAGACTGACACGGTCACATTTGATTATTCAACAGAAGAATCTTCAAACAAAGGATAATGTTTTATCTATCTCATATGCAAATGAGTTGATTAATTTAGCAGTGCAGCAGGAATTAATACCATGAGTTACTGCATGTGAAAGAGCCATTTGATAAGTGAATAAGACACTGAGGTGATGAGAAGATACACTGGAGGGAGGGGAAGTGAAACAAGTCAGGAATATGGAATTACATCCTGACGTATGGATGAATACATTAAATATGATGGAATACGCACAGAAATGTGGAATTAAATAACAGGAGAAAGTGATTATTCACATGTCCACACAGAAATAACTCAACAATAAAAACATCTTCAGAACATGGTTCCTTTACTGTAGTAAAAGTACCGCAACACCTATCAGGTTACTGTTGCAGTTCGCTAAATGTACAGAAGGGGGCGCCAAGTAGCTGCAGAGAGGGTTTGAAGGCAGCTGAGGGAAAATGAAGAAGAAAACAATCAGTCTGGCGAGTTAGCGTCTTAAAACTCGCTGTGAACAGAAACAAAATGCGGAGGAATTTGTTTACAACAGGTGAGTTAACGAAACTGAAAAGAGAAAAACACCACAAACCTAGTCCCAGTTGTGCCTCTCATCGATGAACATTCAGGTGAAGGTGGCAGTCGGTTTCTCTGCAAGATTTCTGTCCAGGTAAACACACCTGCTATCATCAAGTTCAGTTCTTAACGGAAACTGCACTTTAAGTGTTACTGTGAAAGGCTGGTGAATATTGTAGGTAAAAAACAAATTTCTTCAATTTAATTAGGAATAATTTCACATCTAGAACCACATTGGACCAGGTCTAGAACCAAAACAGAGCTACACTTGGACTTGTCAAATCTGGGCTAGATTGTTAAAAACCCTGAGAAGTTAAAAACCCTGTAAAGCACCGAGTCTGTTTTATGAAACTGTAAAGAAGTGAGATTTCAATGCTTTTTTTCACAACTAGACCACATCAGACCAGGTCTAGATCAAAGCCCAAACCTATATTCTATGGGTCAGGGTTACACTGAATTAGTAATTTTCTGTTTTAAAGCCTCAGTGCTGTCTAAGTAAAGTGGTTGATTTGTGTCCTGCTGTTCAGGTTTTTATGGTTGAACTCTGAGGGAGGACCGATAGTGATGACTGCTGCTGGAGACGCTTTATGGACCTGGATGCACTGGATGCTCCACCTGGATTTCAGATAAGATTAAATGAAACATACTGAGGCTCTAACTGACTGAGACAACATGGTTTACTGGGGAATATAACTTAATGATTTAACTGAGCTGAAATGTCTTTTGGAAGACTGAAGAGAAACAAGAAAATCTGTTTTTAATTAAATTAATAGAGTTGTGTGAGACAAACGTATGTTTACAAACTCTATAGATTTTCTCCGGTCAGATTATCTCAATGCAGCCGATCACAGACACTGATTCATGGATCAAATTTATTCTATTCTCTGTGAAGGTAAGAGGATTACTGACAGCATCGAGGCAGGACTTCACCCTCACTAATCATCTGCTGCTCCATCCACTCATCTGGAAAAGGAGAACAGCTTTTCAGCGCCATCTAGTGGCGACACGTTCATCTGAAGTTTACAAAAAGATTCAGAAACCGTGATGATTCTTCTCTTTGCTTTACTATCACACCAAACTCAAGATTTCTGGTATTAAATATATACAATCATCTTATATTTTAATGTGTAGAATCGATAATCTGTAAAGTAACTGCAAACTGCAGCTGTCAGATAAATGTAGTGGAGTATAAAGTAAGAGTATAGCTACACTATAATGAAGAATAACATGGAAATACACAAGTGCAGTTTAAAGTACTTCAAAACTAGTGCAGTACTCGAGTAAATACTTTCCACTTCTGATCTCAAAATAGAAAACTGAGGAAGATGTGAATGAACTGATTACACTCTACACACACCCAACCCCCCCGCCTCATCTAACACCAACACACACCCCCTCACAGACGCTGTAGTGGCAGCCAATACTCAATAATCAGATTGTCTGATCAGTCATCGAGAGCGGTTTGTTGGAGTTTAGTTGCTGTATTAATTTTACACACAGTGATACTGAAATTAGTTTTATTCTGACCGTTTAGTTTTTCACTTTGACTTAATAAAAATCCTCGGCGACGTCTTGATCTCGGTCGTTTCAGCTTCATCTGTCAGGCCAGGTGAGATCACATTTTTTCCTGATTATGTTTGATGCTGTTTAGTTGAAGCTGTTTTATCTCTGACTGATACTGTCGCGTATTTTCCCCTCACATGTAGTGTTTTGCTTATTTAAACAGCACAAGTTGAATATAAAATAAGCTCTATTAGACCTTATATTTGCACTGAAATGGTAAATCATAGAAAATTAGTTGTCTGAGATAATTTCACTTGAGATTTTGAGATGCACTTTATATTATCCTGTACTGTGTGTTTGTGCTGCCTGCTGTGATATTTGACTGCACATGTTTCAGTATGTTAGATATTTACTCTAATCTTTTGAAATAAGGTTGTAGCCACTTTATTAGGAACACGCTGTGGCTTTCTTCCTTTGGTTTTTGTGTGAGTGTGTGTCGAGTCCTAAATGAGAGAAATGAGTTTTATGTCTAATGTTGCTGTAAGTGTTGACCTCTCCCTGAGGCAAACTCCCCGGCGAGGGGCCGGACTAAGAGCGATTACTTGTTCCACTTCCTTGGTGAACAAGTTTGCTGGTGAGTGCTCGGTGCTTCAGGGCTCCGCCTGAGAGAACAGTGGAGGGTCGGTGCACTCCTGTTGGAGTTTCACACGTGCATTGCAAAGCTGAACTTTTCCAGACGTTACACTGAAGTCTGATTCTGTTAGACTGGACGTTGAGGGGTCTTTATCCTGCAGCTCCCTGGTTTAAAGTCAGTGTAAGGTCAGATTGAGTCGGTGAGCAGGTTCGGTGTGTTGGTGACGTTTCCTGCAGGTGAGAATGAGCCTCACACTGAAAGAAAAAACTCACTTCCCTCCACTCATGTCATGCAGGATGCAGAGGAAACAAGCTGCCAAACAGGAGCGCTTGCCAGGGTTTTATTACTCAACCTCTGTCCTAGTCCATAACAGAACACATCACTGTCATCCTGAGCCAAAGATCAATGATCCAACTGCACAGCTTTGTAGTTTCGTCATTAGATCTGTGGCTGAAGAGAGGAGCAGCTTTGTCGGCTATCGCCCACTGATCAGTTGATTCAGTTTATATTTGACTGTCCTCAAACATAAATTAGTAGTTTATAAATCTAATTACCAGGGGACAGAGTTGATAAACCGACACATTGAGAGGTTTACTTTGAACAAAAGGTGCAACTTCCTCCAAAGTGAGCAGCACACGACTTCCTGAAACCTTTTTCTCTGATTTTATGAACCAGTTTTTCACTAAATAATCAGCAGAACAATAAGCTAAGATTGGTTCTCATCACTCTGTCTGTGTGTGGTTATGTGGCCGTGAGTGTGTGTGTGCATCACTGCACTCATGTGACTGTCCTTCACAGTCAGTGATCAGGCTTCAGGGACTCGTTAGCGATCAGAAATGACATCTATTGATCAGCCTAGAAAACTCCCCCAAATCAGCTTCAGAAAGAGAAACCTACGTCACGAGTGCACAGGATCAGTTCACCGTGTGCAAATAAAACATTTACACAGACGTGTCCGAGCGTCAGTGAAGCAGAGAAACAGAAAGACATTTGTAAAGTGCTCTGGTTTGTTTTGGGTTTTGGCAGCAGGAAACTGTCATCTGTACATATAACTCCTCCCTGAGGGAAACTGTAGGAGCTTTCTGATGTAATCAACTTACTCTGACTGAAAAGTATGGGTACTACTTTCTAATAATGCACTTTTAATAAAGGGAGGTAATCAATGCTTTATTAATAGTGAATAAATCATTTGTCGATGCTTTAATCGATCAATTTACGCTGGAAAATATTGTAAGCTGGTTCAATTTAAAGGATAACTGGTATTTTTTAACCTTATTTCCCATGTTTTTGGTTGTAAATTTGTTTTTACTAAAGAGTAAGATCCTTTTAGTTTAACCAGAACCTTATCCTTAAATCATGGGATTATAAGTGTCCTATAAAGAATTTGTAAATTACTAATTAGCCATAAACAACAGTGTCCTCCAGCCTCTTTCTTAGCTGTTTGCTGTGGTTTCCATGGTTGGAGCTGAGGGGCTGCTGGGGTTTTCCATTGAGTTTTCCTCTTGTCATCCATCGACCGGCCGAGGTTGTGGGCAGCACATGTGTTGCCATGTGGGCCGGCGGCTCACACGGTGCAGCAGGAGGATTCCCTGATCACACCGATCCCTGACTTCCTCTGTGTTTCTGCTCGTCTGTTTCAGGATGGATCATCACGACTGGCAGAGAGGGAGGAGCAGAGGTCACCGACACTACGAGGACGACGACGGTGAGAAAACACTGAAGAACTGAAACTGAAAAACTGCTGACATGAAGGCCCTCAAATCTGAATCAGTGAACGCAGCACAACAAGAAGTTAATGTGTTCATAAGCAGCTGTTGATTATTTCATCCAGTTGGGTCAATACGCCGACACCTCTCCTCATGTTACATGTTGTCATTTGATCCACTGTTCATTTGATGATCATTAACGTTGGTCCTGGTTTCTTATCTAATCCTCCACGAGGATCCAGACCTTCATCTCAGCAGCAGCTGTTTCTATAAAGTGATTTCATTAAATAATCAAACAGCTCAGTTCTGAAAAGATTTACTGAAAACCTTTTTAACTTTTTCTTTCTTTCTTTTTTACTTTCTCTGTTTTACTTTCTCTTTCTTCCTTTCTTTTTCTTTCCTTCCTTTTTTGCTTTCTCTTTCTTTACTTTCTCTGTTTTACTTTTACTTTCTCTTTTACTTTTTTCTTTCTCTTTCTTCCTTTTTTGCTTTCTGTTTTACTTTTTCTCTCTTTATTTTTTCTTTCTTTCTTTTGTTTTATTTTTTCTTTCTAATTTTCTTTCTTTCTCTTTCTTTTTTACTTTTTCTTTCTTTACTTTCTCTGTTTTACTTTTACTTTCTGTTTTACTTTTTCTCTCTTCATTTTTTCTTTCTTTCTTTCTTCTGTTTTCTTTATTTTTTCTTTCTCATTTTCTTTCTTTCATTTTCTTTTGTACTTTTTCTTTTGTCTTTCTTCAGTCTGTTTAACAGTCCTGTAAATAAGATGGATGTTGTTGTCATGACACCTGCAGCAGTTAAAACATGATAAATGATTAAATTATTGATTCTGCTCCTCCATGTTCTCTCTCTCTCTCCCTTCATCCCTCTCTCTCTCCCTCTCTTTCAGAGGCCCAGCCGGTCTACATCGGCGTTCCCGTTTCCCACAGAAGGAAAAGACGCAGACATCACTCCTACGCCAGCGACACCGACCACGCTCCACGACACTCGCACTACGACCACCACACACACGGTGAACACACACACCGAGGGTATTACCACGACAGGGAGGAGCACTACGTCGACGAGGAGGAGAGCACGGAGCATCACGAGCACATCGACCCCACAGGTTAGAAACCCTCAGTCTGTGGGAGACGTGTGTCTTCAACTCAGTATAATAAAAAAAAGTTTTGTATTATACTGACGGATGTTATGAGAAGAGGAAAAACAATAAAAGCAAATAAAACCTATGAAATTCTAAAACACAACAGGATACAAACATAAAGTTAGTACACCGTGTACACAGTATACACACCGATGTGGTGTGTGAATTTTGAAAGGATAGTGTCATCTCAAATCAAAAATGGCTGCTGTGCACTAACCAGAAATGACAACCGCTAAAATATCCTCCTGCTGTTTTACTCACTTGACATAAAAATAAACACTTTACTTTCTTGTTCGCTCCTCCTGTTTCATGCCATGAATTACTGTAAATTATTCTATGAATTACGCCACCATTGGTGTCCTCAGTGGTCCCTCCGCCTTCGCTCCGTAAACCAAGATGGCGTCCGTCGTTCCAGCCTCAACTTTTTGACCGTTTTGAGTCGGCATCCTGGTTCTGCAGCCTTAAGTGAAAAACCTGAAATGCATAATTGGTGCTTTTGCAGCGCGGCTGAATGTCCTCGCAGCAGTGCGAGGCGTATGACCGGGCTGGAAGAGTGTGTGTGATGAGGTGGAAGTTTCATGTATGTGATGAATATTTTGCTCCCTGTTCCCAAGGGGCCACGAAGTCTGAAGCCTGTAAGCTGCTTAGAGCTGAGGAACTCCAAGCCGTGTGTGTGTGTGTGTGTGTGTGTGTATTATTTGGGGTGTTGTGTTTGGTATGCTTTGTATTTTTTGGCCTATTCCAGACAGGATTCATATTGAATGTGTAAAGTGAACACAGGTGGCTGGTTAGAGGCGCTGATGCAGGACTGCAGGGGTCGTCTGAGCAGTTGCATGGGTGAGGATGTTGCTTGTGTGTGTGTGTGTGTGTGTGTGTGTGTGTGTGTGTGTGTGGACTCCTGGGAGGAGAGTACTAGAGGGCCCTGTGGTGTGTGTCAACCCTCTTAAAGCCTCTGGCTCTTTGCTGCTTTGGAGATTTCAGTGGATTTCTGCCACAGCTTAGAGGAGACCTTTTCCGACTGTTTGAATGGCGCAGGTCTCGCTCAGACCGACCACACACCAGATCATACATGGCTCACTGAAATAACAACACTACCTGTGGGATAAACACCCGTCGTTAAAAAGGCAGCAACGCAGAGAGACGACGAGTGTGTCGCTTCTCTGTGCTCATGGTGGAGGACGAGGAGCGGTGAGCTAAGGACTCTTGACCTCAACAGGAAGCCAGACGCCCAGACCAAACCGAGGATCTCTCTCCAGCTACTTTGTGGTCTAACTGTGGTCAGTTAGCATGCAGGACCCCGGGGCCTCTTTTCCCTCGATTATGGCCTCCCGCTGGACCCTACCTGGCTCTAAAATAGGTAAAGATGGCAGGAAGGAGGAGGGAAAAGGAGAATATTATAGGCCGCCCACATGGAAGCAAGGGTCACCAGCTGCATCTAAATTAGTTTAATTTTAATATCATGGCATTTATTTTAATTTTCTTTGGTGGGAAAAGGAGAGAATCAACAATGGTGACTAATAGATCTAAAGTTTGTATGAACTGCAAACGTCTGATGGAAACAGTAGTTACATGTATTTAAGATGTTCTAGTCTGGTTCATACTTGATTTAATCTGTGCTGTGATATTTACAGATATTTATTTAGTGGTAGAAAATTTTTTCATCAATAACATGTTGAATAGATTGATGTTTTTAATGGCTAAAATAAGAGACAGTAACATGGAACAACATTAACATTTGTAAGTTCTTGCTATTGCTACATAGCTAATGTTAGCATTAGCAGCTGTTTACCTACTAGTCTAGAAGAATCAAGAGTCAAACTTCCTTTGCACTCCAAGAGCTGTTTCCAGCATTGGAAAACAATGCCAGTGCTTTGCATCTACTGCAGTTCTGTTGCTTCTTTTCTTCTACTGATGTTAGCATGCTAACCAGCTAGCCCCGGCCTGTCTCATCACTTTCCGATAGCGACTCACTGTAGAGTCCAGGCTGCCCTGAAGAGGCAGCGCTGCTCAGAGGACGTATTTTAACCTCTTGTGTTGTAAATGCAACGATGGCTGAAGCTCTTGGCGAGTGACCATCACCACCATGAGCACAATGTGCACAACGGCTAATGCAAATTGTTTTGCATTTAGAAACAAAACTAATTCCTAAACACCGTTAACAGAAGTTTTTAGAGGTAGTTTTGTATGTAGCACTCGTCTTTGCTTGTCCAGAACATTTTTACTACCCTCATATGTTGATTAAAGAAAGGCTGTAGCTAGCTAACATGACGCAGGAGAGCTTTAGTAATGCAAACACAGACTACACAAAGTCACAGTTGTTACAAGTAGTGAGAAATCATCATCAGCCATATGGAGGGAATCACAAAGACTCTGTACACCTGTGATTATAGACCTGACATGAAGCATTTTCCATTTAAACCATAAACCCACACTGAAGCGTCAACACATGAACCTTTGAGCCATAAACACAGTAAAAGTGTGAGCTGGCGTTTCCTGCAGATCTTATTAAAATGCAGTTCTCTGACCAGATCACTAGACGCTAATAGCTAATTATACAGCACACTGGGCTGAAAGGAAATATTTTCCACCCATTGCTTCTGCAGTTTATTGGAGTTTAAGGCACAAAGACAACAAGCTGAGCTTTTTCTTCACGTTACTCTCTCACATAAAATAATTAGCAGAGGTAACTAGGAAGCTAAAGCACCAGAGAGCATTTGTGTGCGTTTGTGTTTTACCCGTGATCCAAAACACTGCAAACATAATACACAGTGATCTCCGTCTGTGGGATTACATTGGCTGATCAGAGATCAGACAACATAAACACACCTCCTAATCTGACCTGACCTAATGTGACACAGCTGAGATAGTAATGGAAACAGCAACTGATTCCGGTTGAGTGTCGTTCACACTGTGGAACATTGTGTTTTATTATAATCGTGCATGGATTATATAATTGTCCCCCTGTACATGGAAGCGTTGATTGAGATTGTGGACGTCACTGTCACATGAGGCTCATGACACTTGACCCATTCAGATCTATGAGTTCATGTGTTAATGACTTTTGACTTTTTTAGCTTTTGGAGGTACAAACACACACACACACACACACAGTGTTGGTGCCTCCAGGCTCAGATGTTAATGGAGATTGATCCACTCAGAGTAAAATTAGAAAAGGCGCCGGCTGATAGATTACACATCAGTTATCAGAGGGTAATTAGAGGAGCTCATTCTCTTGTTCCCTCGTTAAAAAAGCATAATGGGGGTTGTTTAAATTAGTTTCTATTGTCCTGGAGTGTCTTGTTGGCTCAGTGGTCTCAGGCCCAGTCTGTCTAATTTGTAATGTCCTGGGATTTAAACCAGCAAAGGATTTTTGTCACTTGTCAAACAACACTCTCTTTCTTCCAGTTGCAATAAGGACAAAATCACTCAGCAAAAATAAAAGCCTAAAGAACTCGTGAGGCTCCTGAAAGCAGCAGTGTCTATTCCACAGAATAAAACGACATATTGATGAGGCTTACTTTTAATTAAATGCAAATATTAAAGGTTTTGTTTGTGATATTCTCTTTTACAGCTAAAAGGGGAAGTTGTAGGAGTTTGGAGCTAATTTTAAATTATTTATCAAACACATACACAACTGGTTGTGTGTAATTGTTAAAATAAAAAGTGATTTGTTGATTTGTTTCCTTATTTTCTGCTTTGTACATGGGCTTGTTTTAAACTGGTTTAAGAAAGTTTGGTAGCATAGTTGAAAGTTTTTTTAATACTAGAAGAAAATGTAAAGAAGTATAGAATCAGAATTGAAATTTTAACAGCAGACATTTGGTTAGAAACCAAAACAAACCAATATTTTGACCTCATTGTGCCTCTAGATGCAAGGATAAGGGATCAACAAAACTGCGGACATTAACGTCTGTAAAACAAACCATCAAACAAAGAAATGCATGCCGATCCATCCAGCAGCTGTCGAGACATTTCGCTCTGGGGACCAAGAATGTACATGTATATTTGTTGTTAATGGAAATCTGACTCTGACTTTATTTTGCAGTGTCGCCTGCAGCAGAGCGGCTGCGCAACATACTGGGGGAAGATGACGGCACCCCAACACCCACCATATTCACCGAGATGGACACGCTGCAGCACGAGGGCGGCGAATTAGAGTGGAAGGAGTCTGCAAGGTACATGGACAAAACATGCAGGCGTCAAAGTGTTAGAGTGTTTCATTAGTTTAGGATTTGGGGGGGTTGTTTTTGATGAGGATTTAGGGGTTGAGGGTTCACATGTGAGACATCATGGGTGCTGTATGACAGGACTGTAACAGCCACAGTTTAAATTGCATAACAGCAGATCAACCCTAACCCTAACCCCTAACCCTCTCTGCAGGTGGGTGAAGTTTGAGGAGAAGGTGGAGGAGGGAGGAGAGAGATGGAGCAAGCCTCACGTCTCCACGCTCACCCTCCACAGCCTGTTTGAGCTCAGGACCTGTCTACAGACCGGAAGCATCCTGCTCGACCTGGAAGGATACTCACTGCCACAGATAGTGGGTGAGTCACGCAGCATTTCTCTGCTGTTGTCAGAACTAAAAAGAATCATCTGGAACAAATGTAAACAAGTATACTGCTCTCCTATTTTCCAAAGCATTTAACTAAAGGTGTAGAGTGTATTCTGTATTTCAGTCTGCAGAAAATCAACTTGCAGACATGTGACATGTGATTGAAGTGATTTAAAACACACACAAACTTACTTTACTTACTCACCAAGAGATGTATCTAGTGGTCGAAAGCAACGTTAATGTTTTTGCGTCTTTTTCTACCACTTCTTTTCTTCTATTGAAGTTAGCGTGCTAACCAGCTAGCCTTGGCTTCAGTTAGCAACAATGGCTGAAGCTCTTGCTAAGTGACCACCAGGAAAAGAAGTGATAGAACATTGGTGTTGAGTTTCATTGGCAAGTAAACGAATAAAGTTTGATGCTGAACTCTTCAAAGTTTCTTCTAGACTCGTCAGTATACAGCTGTTGATGCTAACGCTGGCTATGTAGCAATAGCAAAAACTGACATATAGCACCCTAAATGGTGCAGCTCAGCGTCTGATCCTCAAACTGCAAATATTAGCATGTCCTTGAACTCACCAGTGGACAGTCCCTACGTGCAACTGATTGACAAATTTTTTTAAAGATACAAATCAAGTAAGGTTCAAATTTTCGAAGAGGTGACACCAGTTAAAACCTACAATGACCCTGGTTTCTAGAAGGTGGTTTAGACCTGTGTTGTGAACTTCGTCTCCAGATGAGATCGTGGATCGGCAGATAGCAGACGGTCTCATCCCCCCGGACCTGAAAGAGAAGATCAGTTTCGTGTTGCTCAGGAAGCACCGTCACCAGACCAAGAAACCGATCCACCGTTCGCTGGCGGACATCGGAAAGTCCTCCAACGCTGCTTCCAGTAAGTGTGTGTGTGAGTGTGTGTGCTGTTTGTGCACATTTTTAACCACCAGTCAGGAATCACCAAACTCTTAACTACATCCTAACGCTTCCTCTGTTTTCTGCCATGTTGATCGCCACCTGTTTCTCAACCTTTCCTCGTTACAATCTCCTCTTCTGTGCTCATCGTTTTCACATCTTCTGCTGCTGCTGCTCTGTCAGGCCGTAGTCCTCAGGTTAATCTGAGTCGTAGTACTAGTTCAGCTTCTGGGATCCACCGCTCCACAGAAGACCTACGCTCTCGGCAGTCAAACAGCCTTGGCCGCCTGCGTGAGTCTAAACACACCACACAAATACACACACAAGGACACATGCACCATGTCATTATAGTCCACTACAATTTACTGAAAAGCTTTACAGCTTTTTGAGTTACAGATTAAGGTTTTTATCTCTAAATGTGATGTGAAATTATTTCATTTAATAATTTTTTTGAGGTAAAATTATCCAATATTTCACAAAAAAAGATGCAAAATGTTGAGAGCATCAGACCAACAGACAGTGATATAACCCTCTGTCATCCTAATGGTCAATGTGAAGGAACTCATCATAGAAGGTCAATGTTTTCTATCTATCACAGCTCTCACTTGATTAACTCTGCTTTATTGTGTGTTTTTTAATCAACACTGATCCCAGCTAACTCCCAGCTGCATGATTTCAACTCTTGAGATGGCTTTATGTGTATATGCTCACCATGAATACAATGTGTTGGACATAATGTGTGTTTACTTAAGAGATTTTTGGTCCTATTGTGTGCACCTTTGCGAATTTCTTTTGTGAATCTATCTGGGTGAAGGGGATTATGAGAGGATTTTTTGGGCTGTGTGGTATGTTCTTGTTCTCTCTCTCACCTCGATTTCATTTGTTCCCAAATCTGCTTTGAGGAAAGAAAGGGAAATGAGTCATTAAAATATAATCCTTCACAGAAACAACTGGACACAGCAAAATTGTAGAACACACTGTGGACATACTTGAATGCCCTTTCTGTTGCTCTTATAGCCTTTTAATTGGATTAAAATTTAGTTTTTTCTTTAGCCTTTTTTTTCTGGACAAATCCTCTGAGATAAATCTGTGGTGTATTGTGTGTTTTAAATATCAAATATAGGTGCATTGTTCATTTACAGATCCTGCCCAGAGCCGAAGCATGAATGACATTTCAGACACGCCGAGCACAGACCAGGTAACTGCTTTGTTCAGTCGCCTCTGTCATGTGTGTGGATGTGTGCAGAGGTGGGCGGATTTGTGTGCATGTGGGTGATTTTGTGGACTCAGTTTGCAGGGTTCTCAAAGTTATATGTAGGACTAAGGCTGGAAGTATTCTGTATGTTCCTTACTGTCAACAGATCCCATGAAAAGACCAAAACCAACAAAACTTTCAGACTTCCCTACACTGTGTGCTGCTCTTAACCCTAAGCCCATTGGTTTCTACTGAAGACATTAATATTTAAAAACATAAATATTTAAAAATCACAAATATTTATTTTCATTATTAAACTAGAATACCGCCTCATGATTGTACACCTTCCCCGAACCATTGCAGTTGCAGAAAATTAGTGTCTGAATTCTTGACAATGATGTTGACCCTCAACCTTTAACCTTTGACCACCATAATCTAATGAGTTCGGCTTTGAGTCCAAGTGAATGTTTGCACCAAATTTGAAAGGATTCCTTTGGGGCGTTACTGAGATAAACCGTTCACTAGAATAGGACAGACGAATGGACAGACAACCTAAAAACATAATGCCTCTGCCTCTTGGAGCTGAAGGTCATTGGGGAAAAAAAACATGTAGGGTTCATGGGGAATGTAGTCTTTAATTTTTTAAGAAACTGTTTCAAAATACGTGCCTCAAATCATCTCACTTGTTTAAAGTAATCATACAGAACTAGCAGCTATTTCGGCGTTGATCTACGTTCGTTATGTTTACAGTTAAATGGTCAATCCACATTCTGTGACATATTTCCCAACTTAATCCTCAGAGGTATGTGGCCTTGCCGATAGTTATGAACTGCCCTTTAAAAGCCATGTAAACAATCTCAGTCAGCTTCTTCTGCTTTGGGTGAGCTGGGAGGTGGTGGACGACTGGATGTTGATTAGGGACAGTTGAACAAAAATGGTCAAAGCAAACCCAAACAGTCTTGATGGAGCTAATTAACTGACTTTTTGAGTGTTGTGTGTGTTTTCACTCTTTATGGTGCAAAATTGGTGGAGTTTCCCTTTATATATATTCTACACATTTTCTGTATTTGCGTCTATAGATTTATACAGAGTCACTGTCAGAGTTGTTATTGATTTGTAATCAGATAATCTCCTGTTGCCTTTGGGAGAATAACAATGGATTGTTTCAGTTCTGCGCACAGTTAACAGATGGCATAAAGTGACACATTTCTCCAAGTGTAAAAGTGTGTGTGCGCTTTGTTTGCATGTTGCTGTGTTTGTGTATCGTGAAAAGTTGAGCTTTGTTTTATGAGAAGGTATACAGAGTCGTCAGAGCTGCTTTAATCCTCCCTAATCCACACAGCCTGGTAGCTGAGGTGGGAATTTGCTAAATTATGTTGTACCTGCTGAATGTGTGTTTGTACTTATCATTGTGTGTTTGTGTGCAGATCTCCTAAGCTTCTCTTGTTTCCCTGGAGCTTAATTGTTTGAATCTCTCCCCAAAAAAGTGCAGTGGCAGTGAAGAATATTATAGTTTGCGTCGCTTGTTTTTCCTTTTTGATGTGCAATGACTTGAGGTTCAGCTTCACTGTATTCATTGTTAACCAGCAGCAGTAATTTGAGGTGTGCGTGTGTGTTTGTCATTTGGGTAAATATCTTGACAAGAACTTCAAAGCCAGCAAGAAATGAACTCATGCATGTGACTCCTGATTCTGGTTTAATTATTTGTTCACAGAAGCCGGCGTGGCCCCTCAGGCTTTCTTTGATCTGACCAGTACGCACCCTCTTACAGTAAAGTCCATTTCATCATAACATGTAATAACTATTACAGGATTATACAACCAGTAAACTCACTGAAATACAGCTGCAGATGGTTTTATTCACAGTGCATGAGATTGATCTTGTTTATCGTCGCTTAGGACCGAGAAGTTAGAGTGAAAGAGGACCAGTTGGTGAATTGACTCTGAAAGCAGCATTAACAGATTATAAAGAGGTTTTAATTTAAGCACCCACCACTCCACTGCCACGTGCTTCCTTGGTGAGGAGGAGGAGGAGATGGAGGAGGAGGAGGAGGAGGAGGAGGAGGAGGAGGAGGAGGAGGAGAAAGAGGAGAGGAGCTGTGTGATTTTAAATATCCGTTGGTCCCATTATTCTGAATGCAATATCTCAGTAACGCTTTGATAGAACTTATTCAGATTTGGTGCAACCATTCTCTTGGACTCAAGGATGAACTGATTAGATTTTGGTGGCCAAAGGTCAAAGGTCAAGCTAGAGCTCAATAATTCACATGCTAATTTAAAAGCACTGACAGGTGAAGTGAATACATTTAAAATCTTCTTCTGTTGGGAAACCCTGGGTCATTCGTTCATCTCGATATTACTTTGACATGTATCACCCACCAGGAGATGGATCACACTGGGATCTGGGGGGTTTGGAGGCCAGGTGAACACCTTTGTCGTGTTCCTCGAGACATTTCTGAGCAGTTTTCGTGGTGTGGTGGGAGCACTGTCCTGCTGGGGGAGGCCCCTGCCATTGGGGAGTGTGTGCTTGGTCTGCAACAATATTCTGGTTGGTGGTACATGTCAAAGAAACATCCAGGTGAAGGCAGGACTCAGTTTCCCAGCAGAACATTCACCTTCACCTGTCAGTAACTGATTTGATTGCTTTATATAAAAGCCATTTGTGTGATTTTATGATACCTCCACAAAAGTTATCACAGTTCATCCTGAGGGGAATATGCAATTTCATGGAACTTGACTCAAAACAACAAATGTTAACCTCATAGTGGTGCTAGGGGAAAAGTCAGTAAGGATTTCCTGCCAAAAGTTTGTGAAAAAACAACTTACAGGTTTAAAGACAAGCAAGGCTGCCTTTCTCTATGCAGTCATTTTCTGTAACTACTTAACCACTGTAACCATCCAACCATTTGATTTCACTAGCTCACATGATCTGATGCACATAGCATTCAGCTAGGAAAGGTCAGCTGCAGTGCAACATGCCTCAACATGTGATTTCCACTCATGCTTTCCCTCCTGCTGCCCCTCCCTGTTTGTTCCTCCAGTTAAAGAATAAGTTCATGAAGAAGATTCCTCGCGATGCCGAAGCCTCCAATGTCCTGATCGGTGAGGTGGATTTTCTAGACAAGCCCTTTGTCTCCTTTGTACGTCTGGCTCAAGCCACGACTCTGGGAGGCCTCACTGAGGTTCCTGTGCCGACCAGGTGGGCATCTCTAACGTTTCCCTTTCTCTCTTCTTCTAGAAATGTATATCCTTGCATTTATTAACCTCCTGTTCTGACAGGTTTCTCTTCATCTTGCTGGGTCCTCATGGCAAAACCAAGTCCTACAATGAGATCGGCAGAGCTATCGCGACACTCATGGTGGACGATGTAAGTAACTGCCACCATCACGTCCCAATCCAGTCATACACAATTTCAAATGTACAATTTCAAATGTATTACCTCTGATTTTTTCTTTTTTTATTTCATGCCAGCTGTTCAGTGACGTTGCCTACAAAGCCAGGGACCGCGATGACCTGATCGCAGGTGTTGACGAGTTTCTGGATGAGGTGATCGTCCTCCCTCCAGGGGAGTGGGACCCAAAGATTCGTATTGAGCCTCCCAAGAAGGTTCCATCGGCTGAAATGAGGCACGTACTTCAACTAAAGCACATGTCCATATGTATCTACCTCAAGTTTGTTTCAAACATGACAACATATTTTGTAATTACCTTGATGTGTCTCCTGAAGCTTTGACATGAATCGATTAAAACACCAAAGATTTCTGACTTTTATCTTTATAGTTCTTGAATCAAGCTGAGAAAAAAATTGTCACTTCGCTTTGTGATTTTTGTCTTTTCTTTATTTAAATGAAGGACATTTTTATTTACATCCCAGCTGTTTACTTGCTCTAAGCACTGATAGATTGAGTTTGTGGGACTGTTAGCGTTTGATGAGAGCTAGGTAAATCCAGGTGTCGTCTGCGAAGCTGTAAAACTCGTGTACAGGTTGAATAACAGAGGCCCCAGATTTGAACCCTGAGGGACTCCATATGTCATTGTGACCCACTCAGATTGTGGTCGCCAATCACAACAACAAAGTCCCTGTCTTCAAGATATGAGCCACATATTAGAACACACTTTTCCAGCCTTCCAGTCAGAGAATTTACAGAACTGATATTTAACCTGCATCGCATTTTAGACAAATTCAGTCTCAGTCTCAATTCAGTCTTTTAATTGTCTGTATCCCAGGAAGTCTGTGCTGAACCTGAATGAACTTGGCCAGATGAATGGCTCAGCTGGGGGGGCGGCCGGAGGAGAAGATGAAGACCTTCCAGCTCCACATGAGCTCGGAGAGGAGCTGAAGTTCACCGGGAGGTATAAGAGGACCAGAGAGGGCTAAATTGTATGTCACTGGATCCAGTTATATCCAGGTTCTTAACGGGTCTTTCAACCTTGTTTTAATAGGGTTGGTGGCGGGTTATGGCTGGACATTAAAAGGAAGATCCCATGGTATTGTAGCGATATCTACGATGGCTTCCATATCCAGTCCATCTCTGCTGTGCTCTTCATCTACCTGGGCTGCATCACAAACGCCATCACCTTCGGAGGACTGCTGGGGGACGCTACCGACAATTACCAGGTCCTCATAACCCTGCTGAAAGACTGTGTCTCAAATCAGATACTTCACTTAGTACACAGCAACAATGAACAATGACATTTACCTCAGAGGTAAACTGATTTCTCTCTTCCTCGCAGGGTGTGATGGAGAGTTTCCTCGGCACTGCTTTAGCCGGAACCGTCTTTTGTTTGTTTGGTGGACAGCCGCTCATCATCCTCAGCTCTACAGGACCCATTCTCATCTTTGAAAAACTGCTTTATGAATTCAGCAAGTAAGACGCTCACATCGTGAACCACAAACAGCCAGATCAGAGGGGACGTCAGCGTCTCTTTAACTCTTTTGTCTCTCTTTATAGGAGTAACAACATAGACTACATGGAGCTGCGTCTGTGGATCGGCCTTCACTCGTGTCTGCAGTGTTTTCTGCTGGTCGTCTCGGACGCCAGCTACATCATCAAATACATGACCCGCTTCACAGAGGAGGGGTTCTCCAGCCTCATCTCCTTCATATTCATCTCTGATGCCATTAAGAAGATGGTGGGTGACATGTTGTCGTGTGAAATGCAACATCTACGAATGAGCGGAACTCCCAGCTGCACAGAACAACACTTAACTTAATTATGAAGTTATTAAAAGGAAAAAACTGTGTTCTTTTCCACAGGTTGGAGCCTTTAAGTATTACCCAATTAACCGTGGCTTCAAGCCTGACTACATAACGGCCTACAAATGTGAATGCATCGCTCCAGACCAGGGTGAGTGTTCAGACTCTCTTATTACAACTGAATGTGATCATAGATATTGAGTTTCCTCACCTAAAATATTATAATATAACTGATTTGACCGATATAATATTCAGAGATGGAGCTGACAGATGGTAGCTACAATATTTAAAGGAATAGTTCAAACTTTTTAGGGTACGTTTGCTTCCTGGAGGAGCTGGAGTCAGGATGAAAACAGCTGGCCTAGCTCTGTCTCAAAGTTTAAAAACACATGCGCTAACACCTCTTAATGTTCTCTAATGAACATGTTGTATGTTGTTTGTTTAATCTGTTTTAATCAGTAGTTTGTGGTTTAATGGAGAGTTACGTGGTCATCGTGAACAGCAGCCTTTCAGCACAGTATTTAGCAAACAGATAAACTGTTGTTCGTCAAGATATAACAACATCATGTGACTCCCTCTAAAGTCACAGTTTTGTTTGTGCATGGATTAAACAAACCAACATATAACCTGTTAATCAGTGTTCAAAGTGTATTTTTGATCTTTGGGCAGAACCAGGCTAGCTGTTTCCCTCCGCTTCCAGTCTTTATGCTAAGCTAAGCTAACCACTTATGATTTCTTATTGAGAAAAACACTTGACCCTTGTGAGAAACTGGCAGGAAACACAGATCTTTCAGTGTGATTTGATGCAAACATTCGGTCTTTACTCTGTGATGATTTGTTTGTCTCGTCTGTTTCTGCCTCACTGTTGGATGCTGTCTGAAAAAGTGAGTATGAATGTACAAACCAGGAACGTAAAAACACCATGACCACTCTCAGTGAGGAGGAAAGTTTATGTCACTCATCTGTCATTTTTTATTTTTCCCTCGTTTTTTAGCATCTGGTCTGGGCTTGAATGTTTCAGCTCCACTCGCAGACGATAACATGACTCTGCTGGTAAGTGACAAAACACAGACGCTTCTGATTAACATCACTCACATGAATCTTTCGTTCATCTATGGGGAGGCAACTGCTGAAAGTTTACCTACTGTAGGTGACTGAGTTCCTTCTCCAGTTGTCTTGGATTTTGTGCTTATATATGTCTTCATCTCACCTCCTGATGACTAAATCTGGCCTGTATTTATCAAGCATCTCAGGGCAGGAAATCAGTTCTAACTGGCCAAAGATTCTCAGTAATGAAGTGGTATTTGGTCCTTTGGTAAAAAGCTTTTATCAACTCTCTTGATTTAATAAATTACTCCCGTCTCTACTGATATCCCAGTGAGAGCAGACTGAGAGTTTTCTTTGAACAGGATCATGTCCTTCTGCCTGGAGATTTTATTTCCTAACGTGACTTGAGTCTGAGTCCATGTCCGAGTCAGTCCTCGGTTTGACTCTGAGATGCTTGATACATACGGTCCCACAAGTTCCTCCACTGTGGAGTTTCTTTTCTTCTGTTATCGCTTGTCTTTTCTCTCTTTTGTCTCTGCTTCGTCTTTCCCTCTTTGGCCTCGCTTCCCATCTTCCCCATCCCACCCTGTCTCCTCCTCTTCCTCCACCCTGTCCTTGTCTTGTCTTTGCAGTTTAACTTGACAGACCTGGACTGGAGTCAGCTGAGTAAGAAAGAGTGTGTGAAGTATGGCGGCACGCTGGTGGGGAACTCCTGTAAGTATGTTCCTGACCTGGCCCTCATGTCCTTCATCCTCTTCTTTGGCACCTATTCCATGACTGTTTCTCTTAAGAAGTTCAAGTTCAGCCGCTACTTCCCGACAAAGGTAAGACGGCCTCAACAGACGGACGCACGCACTGTTGGAAAAATGTAGAAAATCACCGTCATTTATCCCTTAAAGCTGCTGAATATCTGCATGAACCTTCACCTCATCCAAACCACCACCTTTAACTTTAAACCTCCATACCTGCAGCAGAATGTCCTCTCCCATGTCCTCTCCTCCTCCCTAGCTCCGCTCCCTGATCAGTGACTTTGCCATCATCATTTCTATCCTGGTCTTCTGTGGGTTGGACTGCCTGCTGGAGCTGGACACCCCGAAACTGCATGTGCCCACTGAGATCAAGGTCCCTGAACGCCTCTTTTCACACCTTTCCCACCTTTGTATGTCACAGCTGAGTGATGTAGTTTGTATTGATTTGTTTTCATGTGGATTTTATTATGTGTAATTATTCTTTTACGGAGTTTATCTTCTCTTTTCTCCTGTTTTCATTTCCTCATGTACTTATTTTCTCATGTGTGTCGCCTCCTCATTGTCGTACTACACTTCTTTCTCTGCCCTCCCTTTGTCTTGGTGTGTTTCTGTGTGTGTGTGTGTGTGTGTGCTGTTGGACACGTAGCTGAGGAAGCTAATCAGTGATTTTGCCATCTTCATGTCAATCATGTCCTTTGTGGGTCTGGATATGTTGATGGGGTTAGACACACCCAAACTAATCGTTCCAACTGAGTTCAAGGTATTTGATTTGTCACTAAATCATGTCTAGAAATATGACTGAACATCTGCATGTGTATCTGTTTCTTGTGTGTGCTTGCTAGCAGTGGTGGCAAGTAACTAAGTGCATTTACTCAAGTACAGCTTTAAAGCAAAATTCTGAAACTATTAACTTTTGACTTCCCCACATTTATCTGACCAGCTCCACCAGAACAACTACAACAGTAAAATGCTCAGGATTAAAGATGTGATAAAGTCAGAGAGAATCAGTCACAGGAGACAGTTACTGCACAGTGAAGTACTTTTACTCCTACTTAAGTACTCTTACTTAAGTAGATGTTTGAATTCTTGTACTTGCAATGCAGTATTTTTATATTGCTATATTGGCACTTTTACCTGAGTAAATGATCTGAATACTTTTTCCACCGCTGCATGTTTGTATAGTTTAGTTGCATTATTACCAGTGTAGATGTAAAGTATTTGATGTTTAAGGTTTGATGTGTGCATTGATCTTATTTATTTGTCTTTGTGGTGCAGCCGACGCGTCCCGACCGCGGCTGGTTGGTGATGCCGTTCGGTAAAAACCCCTGGTGGTGGTATCTGGCCAGCTTCGTCCCCGCTCTCCTCGTCACCATCCTCATCTTCATGGACCAGCAGATCAGCGCCGTCATCGTCAACCGCAAGGAGAACAAGCTGAAGGTCTGAAAACAGACGAAACAGCCTGTTCTCAGTGTCTTTACTTTGTGGGAAAAAACAAAACAGGAACAAATAATTATTGAGAGCACAGTTTGTTTATATTTGGTAGAGACGATGTACCACAGCTAGTTTATAGAATAATAATAATAATTTTAATAGCCGTACTCGACAGAAATGTATAGTTTTTCTTTCTGTCCAATCACAGAAAGGCTGTGGCTACCACCTGGACCTGTTCTGGGTCGGCATCCTGATGGCTGTGTGTTCCTTCATGGGTCTGCCCTGGTACGTCGCAGCCACCGTCATCTCCATCGCCCACATCGACTCTCTGAAGATGGAGAGCGAGTCCAGCGCCCCCGGAGAGCAGCCGCAGTTCCTGGGAGTCAGGTGAGATCATCCCGACACTCTCAACACTAAACTCTTTAACGCTGTGTGCGTTAATAAAATAATACTGTGTGGTTTCCAGGGAGCAGAGGTTCACAGGAACTCTGGTGTTTGTTCTGACCGGACTCTCGGTCTTCCTCGCTCCCGTCCTTCAGGTCAGTCAGATGAGACGTTTTATTAATAAAAGCATCAGTTTCATTTTACACTCATCTTTTAATGCTCTGCTGTTCTGTTTAATGCAGTACATCCCCATGCCTGTCCTGTATGGAGTGTTCCTCTACATGGGAGTGGCCTCACTGAGCGGCATCCAGGTAAACTGCAGTGTATATATATAGTATATATTATAATACTGCAACTAGGGATTATTTTCATTATTAATTAATCTGCTGATTACTTTCTAGGTTAATTGTTTTGTCAATAAAACATCAGAAAACTGTCTGATGTTGGTAAAACCCACAAAGAGTCAGTTTACTGGAACATAAAACCAAGAAAAGCAGCAAATTCTCACATTTTTGCTTGAAAACTGACACAACGATAAATTAATGATCAGAATAATTGCATGTTAATAGTGTTGACTGCTGCTGTTCTTCTCACAGCCTTTGTTTTTTTAATTCATAGCCACACAAAACAATAGATCTGCCTGAATGACAAAGAAATAAAACTATTGTTGATATTCACTGGCAGATATTCATTACAGAATACTAAGTATGAACACTTGGAAAACTACTGCTCTACTTCCACCTAGAAAGTAAAGTCGTCACAATTTAGAATTTACTTTGTTCTGCAACCAAAAAAACAGAAATTAATTCATATCTATTAACAAAACATCATGTCCAACCATGAACAACAACAAAAATTCAACAATATTCACTTATTTACAATCACATAAGAAAACGAGATGTGAGATATTCTGCATTTAAAAGCTGAAACTAGGATTTTTGGCATTTAAGTTGTTGCTGATTAATTAATGGACTGACTAATGGTTTCAGCTCTAAATCTTTGCTCTGAATAATTAAACTACCTGTATGTTTGATGTTGGTAGAGGCTGAAAACATGTTCTGTATCTCTGTGTTTCAGTTCTGGGAGAGGATCAAACTGTATCTGATGCCGGCCAAACACCAGCCGGACTTCTCCTTCCTGCGTCACGTCCCTCTGAGACGAGTCCACCTCTTCACCCTCGTCCAGATCGTCTGTCTGGCCGTGCTCTGGATCCTCAAGTCCACGTTCCTGGCCATCATCTTCCCGGTCATGGTGAGTGTGTCGCTGTGTCAGTTAAAAAAACAGAAATGGAGCAGGTCCTGATGAGGTGTTAACTGTGTTTCCACTGTGTTTTAGATTCTGGGTCTGATGGTCGTACGGAAGCTGCTGGATCTGATGTTCTCCCAACACGACCTGGCCTGGCTGGACGACATCCTGCCGGACAAAGACAAGAAGAAGAAGGAGGATGAGAAGAAGAAGATAAAAGAGAAGAAGGCGGTGGAGCCAGAGAGCGACGAGGAGGTGAGGGGAAATGACTTCCTGCCAAACATTCATTCATTCTACTGTAATCTCTCCTCTTTTCTTGGCATTTAAATGTGTGTCGCTCCATCTGTTGTGTCGCTCCTGGGTTTGTTTTCTCTGACTAATACTGGATGTTTCTCCTCTCTGTCCCACAGTGTTGCTGAAAAGGCACTGTATAACACTTACTACAGTCTTTTTGTCTGTCCACCTCTCCCTCTATGTTCCTGCACTTTAGAAACAGTTCTCTCTGTGCATCTTTGTGCCTGTTTATGTCCTTGTTTCATCCACAGAACAGAACTGGAGATGCTACTTAGCCGTAGTGTGAGGACAGTGGTGTTGTCTACTAATGATTCAGATTAAAAATAAGGCTGGTGCTGTTCTGTATTTTTGATATGTTCCACAAATACCACGAAAAGACTAAAACCAACAATGTGTTGAGGCCTGGTCACACCAGGAAGTGGCAGAGCAAAATTAGACGTTGTGGCTAATCGCAGATCTACGTTTCAGTCAGGAGGTGTTTCAGTCGTCCATCCAGGCTCCTGATTTATTAACACAGCTGTCTGTTTTACACATGTAACCACAGTGATTCTGTGTTAGGCTCAGACTGCTGCCAAAATACAGGCATAACACAGCGTGACTGGCCAGCTAACTGCTAACATGATAGCACTTGACGAAACTCAAAATAGCTAGTTTAGTTAGCTAGTCAAAATAGCTCTTTTAGTATTTTTATGTTTTCTCTATACTGGTCTGTAAACTAATGCCCCTGCATTTTGTTTTCAGGAATAAATAAATAGTTACTGAGAAGCTTTGTCAGTTAGCAAGTTTGTTAGCTCGGCAGCTAACAGAAACAATAAGTTCATACAATTTATTGAAAAATACCACAGATTTAAACCGTCTGCAAAGTGTTCCTCTTTTTATGGAGCAGTTTATACTTTGACATCGGAGGTTAAAACTGGAATAAAACTGTAATAAAAATAAAACTGCAGAGTGAGACACAGCTAAAAGGCAACGCTATCGCCCTAGAGTTTAATGTCTCTGGCTCAGCGCCATCAAGACAGTTTGTTGTAGGTAAACCTTTAAAAAACTTCACAAATATATTATGTAGTTTTATTTCTTTTAAAAAAGGCTCAGTAATGTTTAAAACAGCTGCTCACTGTTAAGAAGAGAAAATAGTGCATTTGTTTGGGACTATTTTCAGCGGCGGATGAATCCACACTTGTTGCTGTAGTGAGAACACAACAGAGCTCTGTGGCTCAGAGGAATATCTTGTTTTACAATAACAAAAATACAGAATATATCCATCCTTGTTGGTCCTGCATGCCGACTGCTTCCTCTCTCTGTCACCCAGCCCAACAGCTCTGCCCCCCCTCCTGTGAAGATCCCCATGGAGGCCATAGAGCCCCACACAGAGCCAGACCCCACCCCTGTTAACCCCCCCACCCAAAACCAGACGTCTGATTGTGAGTACACCAACCCTCTCCTCCACCTCTGGCTGTGTCAGTTTGGTTTGTGTTTTAAATCTCTGATGGAGTTTTAATCCAGCAATTGAATTTTCTGTTTTAGATTTCACATTCAGCAGCATTTATTCACATTTAGAAGGGAATAAATTAAACATTGTAAACTTTGTTTTTCAATATATGAACATATTTTTATTTTTTGCTGTAGAAGAAAAAACAAAAACATTGAGAAAAAAAAATTCAAATATTAATTCGTGTGAAAATGTTTCTTTTTAATTTGTTTCTTCTTATTATTAATTGTCAATTATGTTAATAATCAATTAATCGCTGTTGTTATTTTCTTAAACACAAAAGCTTTTTGGTCTTTTTTTTAGACAAAACAAGGACAAAACTAGCTTTAAAAACATCGCCAAGGACTCTGGGAAATGTGATATGCATTTGTGACATCAGATAGACCAAACAATTGATTGAAAAAGTAATCAGACTATGAGAATAATTAGTAGTTGCAGCCCTGAATTGCACCATGAAATGACCAGACTCAGAGAGCACGGCTCCTCAGATTCTTCCTGAAATTGCAGATAATCACATTTTTGATGCGTCTGCAAACACAGCCAGTAAAAATATAAACATGATGTAAATATCAGTATCAAATTCAGCTTCTATAGATGAACTGCTTGTTGTTATAATGTGACAAACAGGAACCTCTTGTTCATCTGTATTATCTGTGTGTGTGTGTGTGTTTGTACTTGTTCATGTGTTTACTCGCTGTGAACACTTATTTTGTTTTGTGCACTTGTTCTCTGTGTGTGTGTGTATATGTGTGTGTTTTCTTACAGGAGGTGAACCCTTACTCGACAGTCTCGTCTGATCAAAATGAACTAGACCGCAGGTACTGTGTGCTGAAACTGCACGTGCCCTACAGTGATCTGATTTACTCACCTGACACTAACACTGGCTGGAACAACAGCACTGTCGCCTCCAGGCAACAAAAACACATAGTTACCACATAGAAACACACACTCTGCTCGGTTTTCAGCTGCTGCATCACTTGTATTTATGTGCACGTTGGATGACGATTTTAGACATTTTATTTTTGAACGTAGATGATTTGGATCGCTTACATTGTTTTTACATTGCAAGCATGTACAGTATAGAGATAAAATAAGAGATAATTCAGAGCACTTGCAGAGAAAGTACTGTGTACAGTGCAGTGCACGAGGGTTTGGAAAAGTTGTACATATTCTAGGTCAGAGGTTTTCAAAGTCTGACACTGTGGAGACCCTCCCCACCCAGCCCCACTCTACGTCTACAGGAATTATAATGTTCTCCTGTTTTTTTTAGCTGATATTTGTTTACGTATTTGCAAACTGGCACATTAAAAGAATGCCGAATTAGCTGTTAGCAGCTCCTGTTTGCAGTGCACCCATGCATGTCCAGACAGTTAGCACTGGATTACTGTGATACTGAAGAACACTTCAGATTCTCAGGCAAGTTCTGCAGTTAGAAGGAACATCTTTTTTTCTCTGATTTCTAAGTGGATTTATGGACATTTATGGACGCGATGGATAGCAAACATGATATCCTCTGAAAGCGTAAGTCCCAGTGAATCTAAAAATAAGTGTGTTGTATCTCTGGGTTCAGGTTTGACTGAGAGGAAGTACAATTTTCAGGCGCCAGGATACCTTAAATACCTGAGCTGACAATCTTAAAAGCTGGAAAAATCAACCTGCAAAAACTACGAAACTACAATACCCGACTTCCTGTTTGTCTTTAACAAGCATCTGTCCATTTCTGCCTCACCTCTCTCCTCACCCCCCCACTGGGGAGGGACGCCTCACAGTTTGAAAGCCTCTGCTCTAGGTCCGTCCTGTAATCTAACATCTCTTCCAGTAGTCTCCTGCTGACAGATTATTATAATTACTTTTCTCATTTGTAACATATGTCATGTTCTGCATCTGCATTAACATCTGGATGGTCGCTCTGACCCGCCACTGCTGCAAACAGGTTATTAATTTCAGGCTTGGATAGTTCAGCTCTGTCTGCAGAATGTGCCATTTATTTCTAATGTTTGTATAAATTATAGCTGTGTGCTTGTGTTGTGGTTGTGTCACTATCTCTGGCATTTCCAACCTCAGAGTTAGAGAGAAGTAAACACCAGAGACCAGCCATATTTTATAACTTTACTCTGATGCTCATGAGTTTTTCTCTTTGGAAACATGTAGCTTGTTTTTTCAGGGAGTAATGATAAAAACCTAAAACCTTTATTTCCTGATTATGACCCGATGTAGACGATCTTTTCGCTCTGGTTTTACTTCTGCCGGAGCAGCTTGTGTCTCTGAGGTGTGAATGCATAGAAATGCCTTTATTCTGGCTGTTAAGATTAACTCTGAACGATGCTCTTCATTCGTTTCTTTGTCTTCAGTGAGACAGAGGATGTCGTTTGTGCTGCTGTCGAACTGTATTGTGTTACACTGAGAGGTGTTTTCAACACTTTGTCTGCCTCATTTATATCAGTGAGGGTGTGAGAGCTTATTCACCATGACAGGATTTTGGTTGTTTCTTTTGAAAATACCAGTCTCTCCCCTTTTTAAAATTGGCTCTGGTTGCTCTGCTGTTTGTCGAGCATCTTATTTTCTCAAGTGTGAAAAACACATTGATTCAGTCAGAGAGCGTCTCCAGAGTCCGCTACCTTTTCCATTTCTTCCATTTCATTGGTTTCTGGTGTGTATGCAGGTGTTGGCATGTCTCTCTGTTATCTCTGCTCACAGCTGCTACAGCAGTAAGAAGTGTACAGAGGTGGTCAGTCCCTATAACAATCATTTAGAAATTAAACAAGATCAGTTGGTATTTATCACAGCTGTAATACAGTTTTTCTCCATTGGTTTGTGTTCTAGGAGTTATTTCATATTAATTATTTTTTTTCAAACTGTTGTTTTTGAATAACATATATGAGAAATAAAATATGTTGTGGTGGAGCTTCAGCTTCACATTGTTTGTTTGAAAAGGCCTCGAGGCTGTAAATGGATTAAGGATAGGTTCAAGGCCGTTTTAAATTAAGATTTCTAATGCGATTTCAGTGTAATTGATCCGAGTTAGTTCTTATTTTGTGCTAATCTAAGATTTCATTTGTCCAAATTAGTCAAATCAACAGATATCTTCCACAGTTTGAGTCTTTTTTAGAACCAGATTCCCTCTAACGCTGTCCAGAGAAACAACAAGTTTAGAAGAAAAACAGTTTAGATTTCCACTTGATTTAACTTAAAAATAAATGACCTGATGTTAAATGACAGCTCAGTAAATGTGTGTCTCCAGGTGTGGATGTATGATTTGTCCTCTCTGTCTTGAACTTTACACACTTATTGGTATTTTTGACTCACAAACTGGGCTTTGATTCATAATATTGCATCAAAACAGTGGAGAAAAACTGTAATTCAGATTTAAAAACACAACTTTTAGTACTATTAAACTCATCTCCTTCTACCTTAGCCTTCTACCCTAACCCTAACTAATCAATCAGCCCCTGTTTATCTGTACAAGTTATTATTTTTTGCATAGTTTCGGTCATTTTAATGAAGCTAATTGGCTTTATTCTAAATATTTGTTCAAATTTACAGACAAACTCATCCTGTTTGCCCTGAGCTTTCCTTCCTGTTGCAGCTTCCTACCGCCTCCATTTCTCTCCTCTGTCTCTTCATCAGTATTTCTCTCCTTCAGAAACCCCGTCAGCTTCAGTCCGTGTTGCTCAGCTTAAACAACAGCGCCCTCTTCAGTCATGTAACAGTCCAATCTAACAGCTCCCTACAACACAAACTGAACATGACAACATGAGGGAAGATTTACTGTTTTAGTTTAGTTTTAGTCAGGTGTTCCTAATAAACTGGAAACTGAGTGTAGGTGTGAGACGGAGAGTAAAAGTGTAACGTGGCCGGTTCCACCACTGTTCCCCAGCATCACTCTGCACCTGAAGATCTCCTGCCCCCCCTCACCTGTCCACTCCCAGACGAGCCTCGCCCCCGGGGACGCTCCGTCACACCTGCCGCCTCGCCAGCCTCAGCCCCAGGTCAGCATCCGGGTGGAGTCAGACAGCGAGGAGTCTGGCCTCTACTCTGAACAACAACATCAGCAGCAGCAGCGCAGCCTTTACCCACCTCACGACCCGCCACCACCTGAAACACACAGAGACATTTACAGAAACCTGCACGCTCACTTCGGTGACTCCTGTGCTGAGACTGTTCTGTAAACACAACCTACAACAACACAAATACACACACACAGAGGGAAGGTGCAAAGTGTTGCATACTGATCACAACTCATAATCTCCATGTGTCGGTTTAATAACAGGAAGTGCCCTTTCTCACTAACTAATTGGACTTTTATAAGATGTAATGCCAGCGTATTATACAAACCCCCCTCCCCCAACCTAAAACTATGGTAGCTCTCAGGTCACATCTCCAGAAACCAGCTTCCTGTAGTGACACGAATAGAAAGAAACAACCAAAATGTGTTAATGATAAATGCATAGACCCAGTCTGAACCTGTGTTAGGCATCAGTATTACTGATCATTATTTGTTCTTTTTTTTTTTTTAGTTTTTGCTCTTGTGCAGTTAGGATGGTGATTGACGTGAGTTTATGGTTAATGAGTATTATGGATGTTTCAGCCATGAAAATGTAATAAAACTGCATTTAAAATCTGTATATGTTGGTTTGTTTTGTCTTAAATTGAACAACACTCATCAGCTCGCTTTGCTGTATCAAATCTGAAGAGGTAAGAAAATAGTTTGTGTTAATTATCAAAATAAAAGTACTTTCCCCTGGTTACTGGCTTGCAATTACACTTTATATTAAAATGTTGATTTATTAGTTACACTATCGCAACAATACGTATATTTACTCAAGTGCTGTACTTAAGTATAATTTTGAGGTATGTATACTTAGAAAAGTAAATATCCTACATTTATTATCCAGTTTTAGCTCTCAGCTTTTTTAAAATAAGATTTTAACATTAAGATTTTTTACGATTTTACAAGAAAAACATAAGATCATTAAATTCAATTTTAGCCAATCCTATTAAGCGGTGCAGGAATAAGCCCTAGAACCCGGAAGTAAGTTAGCTTTTTAGCGCTTCTGGTTCCCTGGTCCCAAAGTCAATGGGTTTTTGCTTAAATGTCTGAAATAAGGTATTAGGTTTTAACACAAGCTAAAGGAGTTTTTGCGTTTTATTGCACGACATAAAAATATCCTGCTTGTGATTTTTTTTTTAATTTTTATTTTTTTACATGTTTTAGACGCCGCCTGTGCGTGGTTTCCATGGGAACGCAGCAGTCGAGGGTTCTGTCACACGGAAGTGGGCGTGGTTTCTTTTACACCAGTACACATTACGATAGACGCCGCGTAGATTACAATGGAGAGGCCGCCGAATACCAGTGAAAATCAGTTAAGGGTTGTGTAGGCGGTCTCTGAATTCATCTAGATGATAGATCTCCATCTACATTTACAGTCACTCCGAATTGTAATGTGATCCCCAACCGGTGGGAGGCAGCAGTCTGCCGCGAGGCATCCAGTCTGCCGGAAACTTGCAAGAAGAAGTCCGCCATCTTTGCCCAGATGAGTTGAGTGGAGAAAAGTTTGTAGCTTGCAAACAACTTCGATATATTTTGAAATAACAACGGGGAAGCAGATATTTTCTCTCGGAAATTCGACGTTGGATTGTCCGTGAAGACATTTGAGGTGAAACACGCGGTGACACGCAGCAGTTTTCTGGATGTGATCAGCGAACCTTTTCCTCTTTGCTAACCGCTAATTTGGTGAGTTAGCTTTTTATTTACCACCATGTTTCACCACAGTTTACAGTATTTAATGCATCAAATTAATTAGCGGCTTAGTAAAAGTATGTTGTGCATTTGAAAAATGAATGCGATGTCAGCAAGTCCGTTAATCAGTTAATCATTTTCCTTTGTATGTTTCTCTGTGATTTTCTCCAGGTGTCGCCACTTTGCCCACGATCGCAGAGACATGGTCCATGATCGGAGAGACATTGTTGAGGATGAGGGAGACATCGTCCACGATCAGAGACATTGTCTATGATCGCAGAGACCTTGTCAAAGATGAGAGAGACGTTGTCCTTGATCAGAGACATTGTCCCATGCTTCGTAGAGACCTTGCGATAGAATCGGCGGAGACGGGGGTCACCGATTTGACGGCACTGCCCGCGATCATGGAGACATTGTCGATGGTCACAGAGACGCCGTCTATGATCTCAGAGACATCGTCCACGATCACAAAGACATTGTCCATGATCACAGAGACTTTGTCCATAATCTCAGAGACATTGTCCGCGATCACAGAGACGTAATCCACGATCACAGAGACGTAATCCACGATCACAGAGACGTAATCCACGATCACAGAGTGTCTTTGTACAATGAAGAAGTTCTTTGAGATCAGGACAGAGTCCTCCAGGTAATTCACAAACAGCTTTACATCAACTGTCCAACACAGAGCACTGACATTAAACTGTTTATGTTCAGTATTCAGTTTATCAGAAAAGTGTAAAAATAGAATTAATTTGCTATATAAAAATAATGTATAAGTAATCTGTATTAATAGTAATGTGAAAGTAATCACATTACTATTACTATTACTGATTACTTTCACATTACTATTAATACAGATTACTTATACATTATTTTTATATAGCAAATTAATTCTATTTTTACACTAGCAGAAGTACAATGTAATAGTCAAAGTAATCTGTAACTAGATGTAGTTTACAGCAGTAAAAGTTAACTGTGACTTTAGAAGTAATACGTAATAAGAAAAGTATCATGTAATGATAAAAGTAATCTAATATTAGAGGTAAAAGTAATCTGTAATATGAAAGCAATGCGTAAGTAATCCAAAACAGAAGTAAAAATGTCACGTTATAGTAAGACATAATGTTGAATATTTCTCTGTGTTTTCATGGTTAAACTGTCAATGAGGAATAGGTGGTAGTGTATGAATCATTTTCCTTTGTATGTTTCTCTGTGATTTTCTCCAGGTGTCGCCACTTTGCCCACGATCGCAGAGACATGGTCCGTGATCGCAGAGACATTGTCGAGGATGAGGGAGACATCGTCCACGATCAGAGACATTGTCTATGATCGCAGAGACCTTGTCAAAGATGAGAGAGACGTTGTCCTTGATCAGAGACATTGTCCCATGCTTCGTAGAGACCTTGCGATAGAATCGGCGGAGACGGGGGTCACCGATTTGACGGCACTGCCCGCGATCATGGAGACATTGTCGATGGTCACAGAGACGCCGTCTATGATCTCAGAGACATCGTCCACGATCACAAAGACATTGTCCATGATCACAGAGACTTTGTCCATAATCTCAGAGACATTGTCCACGTTTACAGAGACGTAGTCCACGATCACAGAGTGTCTTTGAACAATGAAGAAGTTCTTTGAGATCAGGACAGAGTCCTACAGGTAATTCACTAACAGCTTTAGTCAACTGTCCAACACAGAGTGCTGACACTGACTTCAGTGATCAATTCAGTTTTATTTATTTAGAGCCAAATCACGACAGAAGTTATCTTAAGGCACTCTTCATATAGAGCAGGACCGAACTCTATATGTTGTAATATTTTCAGAGAGAGACCCAACAAATCCCACCATAGGCACGCACTAGGTGACAGTGAAGAGGAAAAACTCTTCTTTCGAGGCTGAAACCTCAAGCAGAACCAGACTCAGGCTGGGCGGCCATCTGCCTCGACTGGTTGGGTTGAATTAGTTGATAGACTGTTCATTTTCTGAAACAGCCTCTAATGTTTGTTAAATGCTCTAGTTCAGTCTGTAATGTTGAATATTTCTGTGTTTTCATGGTTAAACTGTCAATGAGGAATAGGTGGTAGTGTGTTGATCATTTTCCTTTGTATGTTTCTCTGTGATTTTCTCCAGGTGTCGCCACTTTGCCCACGATCGCAGAGACATGGTCCATGATCGGAGAGACATTGTTGAGGATGAGGGAGACATCGTCCACGATCAGAGACATTGTCTATGATCGCAGAGACCTTGTCAAAGATGAGAGAGACGTTGTCCTTGATCAGAGACATTGTCCCATGCTTCGTAGAGACCTTGCGATAGAATCGGCGGAGACGGGGGTCACCGATTTGACGGCACTGCCCGCGATCATGGAGACATTGTCGATGGTCACAGAGACGCCGTCTATGATCTCAGAGACATCGTCCACGATCACAAAGACATTGTCCATGATCACAGAGACTTTGTCCATAATCTCAGAGACATTGTCCGCGATCACAGAGACGTAGTCCACGATCACAGAGTGTCTTTGAACAATGAAGAAGTTCTTTGAGATCAGGACAGAGGCCTCCAGGTAATTCACTAACAGCTTTAGTCAACTGTCCAACACAGAGTGCTGACACTGACTTCAGTGATCAATTCAGTTTTATTTATTTAGAGCCAAATCACGACAGAAGTTATCTTAAGGCACTCTTCATATAGAGCAGGACCGAACTCTATATGTTGTAATATTTTCAGAGAGAGACCCAACAAATCCCACCATAGGCGCGCACTAGGTGACAGTGAAGAGGAAAAACTCTTCTTTCGAGGCTGAAACCTCGAGCAGAACCAGACTCAGGCTGGGCGGCCATCTGCCTCGACTGGTTGGGTTGAATTAGTTGATTTACTGTTCATTTTCTGAAACAGCCTCTAATGTTTGTTAAATGCTCTAGTTCAGTCTGTAATGTTGAATATTTCTGTGTTTTCATGGTTAAACTGTCAATGAGGAATAGGTGGTAGTGTGTTGATCATTTTCCTTTGTATGTTTCTCTGTGATTTTCTACAGGCGTCGCCACTTTGCCCACGATCGCAGAGACATGGTCCATGATCGGAGAGACATTGTTGAGGATGAGGGAGACATCGTCCACGATCAGAGACGTTGTCCATGATCACAGAGACCTTGTCAAAGATGAGAGAGACGTTGTCCTTGATCAGAGACATTGTCCCATGCTTCGTAGAGACCTTGCGATAGAATCGGCGGAGACGGGGGTCACCGATTTGACGGCACTGCCCGCGATCATGGAGACATTGTCGATGGTCACAGAGACGCCGTCTATGATCTCAGAGACATCGTCCACGATCACAAAGACATTGTCCATGATCACAGAGACTTTGTCCATAATCTCAGAGACATTGTCCGCGATCACAGAGACGTAGTCCACGATCACAGAGACGTAATCCACGATTACAGAGAGTTTTTGTACAATGAAGAAGTTCTTTGAGACCAGGACAGAGTCCTCCAGGTAATTCACAAACAGCTTTACATCAACTTTCAAAAAATATCATACTATAGTAAGGCATGAAAAATGGTCAAAAAATGTCATAGTATAGTATGGCATCAAAAACGGTCCAAAAATGTCATAGTATAGTATGGTATCAAAAACCACCAAAAATGACATAGTATAGTATGGCGTCAAAAACGGTCAAAAAATGTCATAGTATAGTAAGGCGTGAAAAACCACCAAAAAATGTCATACTATAGTATGGCGTCAAAAACGGTCAAAAAATGACATAGTATAGTAAGGCATCAAAAACGGTCAAAAAATGACATAGTATAGTAAGGTGTCAAAAACGGTCAAAAAATGACATAGTATAGTAAGGCGTCAAAAACCATCAAAAAATGTCATAGTATAGTATGGCATCAAAAATGGTCAAAAAATGACATAGTATAGTAAGGCATCAAAAACGGTCAAAAAATGACATAGTATAGTATGGCATCAAAAACGGTCAAAAAATAAATGATACCATAGTATAGTATGGCATCAAAAAACTCCAAACGCAAAAAAATGTCATAGTATAGTATGGCGTCAAAAACCATCAAAAAAAATGTCATAGTATTGGCATCAAAAACGACTCAAAAATGTCATAAATATGACAAAACTCAAAAATAATATAGTAGAGGCGTCAAAAACGGTCCAAAAATGACATAATATAGTAAGGCGTCAAAAACGTGGCTCAACAAAAATGACATAGTATAGTAAGGCATCAAAAACGGTCAAAAAATGACATAGTATAGTATGGCATCAAAAACCACCAAAAAATGTCATAGTATAGTAAGCATCAAAAAATGTCATAGTATAGTATGGTAAAAATGTCAAAAAATGTCATAGTATAGTCTCAAAAATGTCATAGTATAGTAAGGCATCAAAAACATCAAAAAATGTCATAGTATAGTAAAAAATGGTATAGTATAGTAAGGCATCAAAAACCATCAAAAATGTCATAGTATAGTATGGCCTTAAAAATGGTCAAAAAATGTCATAGTATAGTATGGCATCAAAAACCATCAAAAAATGTCATAGTATAGTAAAAAATGGTCAAAAAATGTCATAGTATAGTATGGCATCAAAACCATCAAAAAATGTCATAGTATAGTAAAACAAAAACGGTCAAAAATGTCATAGTATAGTATGGCGTCAAAAACGGTCAAAAAATGTCATAAGTATAGTATGGCGTCAAAACAAAAAATGACATGTATAGTATCAAAAATGGTCAAAAAATGTCGCGTCAAAAACGTCAAAAAATGACATAGTATAGTAAGGCGTCAAAAACCATTTAAAAATGTCATAGTATAGTATGGCATCAAAAAGTCAAAAAATGTCATAGTATAGTAAGGCGTCAAAACTCACCAAAAAATGTCATAGTATAGTAAGGCGTCAAAACTCACCAAAAAATGTCATAGTATAGTAAGGCATCAAAAACGGTCAAAAATGCATAGAAGGCGTCAAAAACCATCAAAAATGACATAGTATAGTAAGGCAAAAACGGTCAAAAAATGACATAGTATAGTAAGGCATCAAAAACCACCAAAAAATGTCATAGTATAGTATGGCATCAAAAAAAATGTCATAGTATAGTATGGCATCAAAAACCATCAAAAAATGTCATAGTATAGTATGGCCAAAAATGGTCAAAAAATGTCATAGTATAGTATGGCATCAAAAACCATCAAAAAATGTCATAGTATAGTATGGCCTTAAAAATGGTCAAAAAATGTCATAGTATAGTATGGTCATAGTATAAAAAAAAAACGGTCAAAAAATGTCATAGTATAGTATGGCGTCAAAACCATCAAAAAATGTCGTATAGTATGGCCAAAAATCAAAAAATGTCATAGTATAGTAAAACATGAAAAACGGTCAAAAAATGACATAGTATAGTATGCGTCAAAAACGGTCAAAAAATGTCATAGTATAGTAAGGCATCAAAAACCGTCAAAAAATGTCATAGTATAGTATGGCCTTAAAAATGGTCAAAAAATGTCATAGTATAGTAAAACATGAAAAATGGTCAAAAAATGTCATAGTATAGTAAGGCGTCAAAAACCATCAAAAAATGTCATAGTATAGTATGGCCAAAAATGGTCAAAAAATGTCATAGTATAGTATGGCATCAAAAACCATCAAAAAATGTCATAGTATAGTAAAACATGAAAAACGGTCAAAAAATCATAGTATAGTAAGGCGTCAAAAACCAAAAAATCATAGTATAGTATGGCATCAAAAACCGTCAAAAAATGTCATAGTATAGTAAGGCGTCAAAACTCACCAAAAAATGTCATAGTATAGTAAGGCATCAAAAAAAAAAATGACATAGTATAGTAAAAAACCATCAAAAAATGACATAGTATAGTAAGGCATCAAAACGGTCAAAAAATGTCATAGTATAGTAAGGCATCAAAAACCAAAAATGTCATAATAGTATGGCAAAAAAATGTCAAAAAATGTCATAGTATAGTATGGCATCAAAAACCATCAAAAAATGTCATAGTATAGTATGGCCTTAAAAATGGTCAAAAATGTCATAGTATAGTATGGCATCAAAAACCATCAAAAAATGTCCATGAAAAACGGTCAAAAAATGACATAGTATAGTATGGTATAAAAAACGGTCAAAAATGTCGCATCAAAAACGTCAAAAAATGTCATAGTATAGTATGGCGTCAAAAAGGTCAAAAGTGAAAAATGTCATAGTATATAGTATGGCATCAAAAACCATCAAAAAATGTCATAGTATAGTATGGCGTCAAAAATGGTCAAAAAATGTCATAGTATAGTCAAAAACCATCAAAAAATGTCATAGTATAGTATGGCCTTAAAAATGGTCAAAAATGTCATAGTATAGTAAAACATGAAAAATGGTCCAAAAATGTCATAGTATAGTATGGCGTCAAAACCATCAAAAAATGTCATGGCGTCAAAAACGGTCAAAAAATGTCATAGTATAGTATGGCATCAAAAATCAAAAATGTCATAGTAAAACATGAAAAATGGTCAAAAAATGTCATAGTATAGTAAAACATGAAAATGTCAAAAAATGTCATAGTATAGTAAGGCGTCAAAAACCATCAAAAATCATATAGTAAAACATGAAAAAAAAATGTCATAGTATAGTAAAATGGTCAAAAAATGTCAATAAAACATGAAAAATGGTCAAAAAATCATCAGTATAGTCCAAAAATGCATAGTATAGTAAGGCGTCAAAAACGGTCAAAAAATGTCATAGTATAGTATGGCATCAAAAACGGTCAAAAAATGACATAGTATAGTAAGGCGGTCAAAAAATGTCATGTATAGGGCATCAAAAACCACCAAAAAATGTCATAGGTATAGTAAGGCATCAAAAACCATCAAAAAATGTCATAGTATAGTATGGCCTTAAAAATGGTCAAAAAATGTCATAGTATAGTAAAACATGAAAAATGGTCAAAAATGTCATAGTATAGTAAGGCGTCAAAAACCATTTAAAAATGTCATAGTATAGTATGGCATCAAAAACCGTCAAAAAATGTCATAGTATAGTAAGGCGTCAAAACTCACCAAAAAATGTCATAGTATAGTAAGGCATCAAAAACGGTCAAAAAATGACATAGTATAGTAAGGCGTCAAAAACCATCAAAAAATGACATAGTATAGTAAGGCATCAAAAACGGTCAAAAAATGACATAGTATAGTAAGGCATCAAAAACCACCAAAAAATGTCATAGTATAGTATGGCATCAAAAATGGTCAAAAAATGTCATAGTATAGTATGGCATCAAAAACCATCAAAAAATGTCATAGTATAGTATGGCCTTAAAAATGGTCAAAAAATGTCATAGTATAGTATGGCATCAAAAAACCATCAAAAAATGTCATAGTATAGTAAAACATGAAAAACGGTCAAAAAATGACATAGTATAGTATGGCGTCAAAAACGGTCAAAAATGTCATAGTATAGTATGGCGTCAAAAACGGTCAAAAAATGTCATAGTATAGTATGGCATCAAAAACGGTCAAAAAATGTCATAGTATAGTATGGCGTCAAAAACGGTCAAAAAATGACATAGTATAGTAAGGCGTCAAAAACCATTTAAAAATGTCATAGTATATAGTATGGCATCAAAAACCATCAAAAAATGTCATAGTATAGTATGGCGTCAAAAATGGTCAAAAAATGTCATAGTATAGTAAAACATCAAAAACCATCAAAAAATGTCATAGTATAGTATGGCCTTAAAAATGGTCCAAAAATGTCATAGTATAGTAAAACATGAAAAATGGTCCAAAAATGTCATAGTATAGTATGGCGTCAAAAACCATCAAAAAATGTCATAATATAGTATGGCGTCAAAAACGGTCAAAAAATGTCATAGTATAGTATGGCATCAAAAACGGTCAAAAAATGTCATAGTAAAACATGAAAAATGGTCAAAAAATGTCATAGTATAGTAAAACATGAAAAATGGTCAAAAAATGTCATAGTATAGTAAGGCGTCAAAAACCATCAAAAATGTCATAGTATAGTAAAACATGAAAAATGGTCAAAAAATGTCATAGTATAGTATGGCGTCAAAAATGGTCAAAAAATGTCATAGTATAGTAAAACATGAAAAATGGTCAAAAAATGTCATAGTATAGTATGGCATCAAAAACGGTCAAAAAATGTCATAGTATAGTAAGGCGCCAAAAACGGTCAAAAAATGACATAGTATAGTAAGGCGTCAAAAACGGTCAAAAAATGACATAGTATAGTAAGGCGTCAAAAACGGTCAAAAAATGTCATAGTATAGTATGGCATCAAAAACCACCAAAAAATGTCATAGTATAGTAAGGCATCAAAAACCATCAAAAAATGTCATAGTATAGTATGGCCTTAAAAATGGTCAAAAAATGTCATAGTATAGTAAAACATGAAAAATGGTCAAAAAATGTCATAGTATAGTAAGGCGTCAAAAACCATCAAAAAATGTCATAGTATAGTATGGCCTTAAAAATGGTCAAAAAATGTCATAGTATAGTATGGCATCAAAAACCATCAAAAAATGTCATAGTATAGTAAAACATGAAAAACGGTCAAAAAATGACATAGTATAGTATGCCGTCAAAAACGGTCAAAAAATGTCATAATATAGTATGGCGTCAAAAACGGTCAAAAAATGACATAGTATAGTATGGCGTCAAAAACGGTCAAAAAATGACATAGTATAGTAAGGCGTCAAAAACCGTCAAAAAATGTCATAGTATAGTAAGGCGTCAAAAACGGTCAAAAAATGTCATAGTATAGTAAGGCGTCAAAAACCATCAAAAAATGTCATAGTATAGTAAAACATGAAAAATGGTCAAAAAATGTCATAGTATAGTATGGCGTCAAAAATGGTCAAAAAATGTCATAGTATAGTAAAACATGAAAAATGGTCAAAAAATGTCATAGTATAGTATGGCATCAAAACATCAAAAATGTCATAGTATAGTATGGCATCAAAAACGGTCAAAAAATGTCATAGTATAGTAAGGCATCAAAAACCACCAAAAAATGTCATAGTATAGTATGGCGTCAAAAACGGTCAAAAAATGTCATAGTATAGTATGGCATCAAAAACCACCAAAAAATGTCATAGTATAGTAAGGCATCAAAAACGGTCAAAAAATGTCAGTATAGTATGGCATCAAAAACAGTCAAAAAATGTCATAGTATAGTATGGCATCAAAAACCACCAAAAAATGTCATAGTATAGTAAAACATGAAAAATGGTCTAAAAATGTCATAGTATAGTATGGCGTCAAAAATGTCAGTCATTATCACATGACACATTATCAGGGATGAAATAAATAACTGGACAGGACAATCAGTAATTGTATATAAAGTTTTATTTAATGATTTGAAAACATTGGATACATTATTTACAGGACACTTAACAGGTTGTCAGAAGTTTAAAGAGTGTAAGGATGTGAATTATTTGTACAATTTTACTACTTTGTTTTGAGCATCACATTTAAAAGGCTACATGTATATTAAAAAAGAGAAACAAAAAATACAAATTTCATTTTTATGGATGACGTTCTGCGTGGACTCAGCAGCCAGCACCAGTTCAATGTGGGTGTTGTTCTGCACAGAGAGGTCTGCGATAATATGGCGTCAGAAATGTGCTAAAAGCGTCATAGGTCACATTTAGCTTGGCTTGTTTAGATGTAAAGGACTGTGCTTTTACATTTAAACTGCAGCAGCTTCGTATTAATGTTTGTTGTTTGTGTGTTTTCTCGTCAGAACTCCGAGTTGAAGCATCAGTTCAGAGAGGAGACGGAGCTGAAGCTGAAGGTCAGTGTATGAGTTAGATCAGTGTCCAACTGTCGTTATCTCTGCTGCAGTTTGACTCTTTACAAATTGAAGTAATCTGTAATTATAGATGTAAGGTGTAATCAGAAGTATTCCATATTTAATTTGATAGGTGCAAGTAGAGAATATTTTCTAATGTTGTAATGTTAATAAATCAATGGAACAGTTTAATGATAATGTTTTAATGGTTTAGTTCTGGACAACATTTTAACAAACTGCAGCAAAGATAATGACAGATGTTTGGCCACCAGGAGGCGCTTTGTTTTATTCTCCTACCAACACTAATGTAGCTGTGAGCACATTTTCCACAGACGAACACGTTTCTATTCAAACATCTTTAACAACATTTCACTGCTGCAGTACTGTTCATCATGAGCAGTGAAATGTTGTTAAAGATGTTTGAATAGAAACGTGTTCGTCTGTGGAAAATGTCCTGACTACATTACATGTTGTTATTCAGCAGGTGAAGATAAAACACTTTACTGTAATTATGAGCTCGTTTTCTAAAAACTAACATGTTTCTGTTCTTCATCTTTAAGAACATTCATTTCACACTGTATCAGAAGCAGTGAAATGTTCTTAAAGCTGTTTAATAAAGACGTGTTAGTCTCTGGGAAATGAGCTCATAACACAGTAAAGTTGTTTATCTTCACCTGCTGAATAACAACATGCAGTGTAGTCAGAAACTCACAGCTACATTAGTGTTCATGGAGGATGAAACAGAGCGCCTCCTGGTGGTGGGGGGGGTGGGAGGAGGGGAGGGGCAGTAAGATGCTGTGGGTCTGTGGTGTGTAAACTCTGTTATATTTATTATCAGCTTCATGTCTGTGTTGTTTTCTCTGATCCTCTTCAGGTCCAGATCTTCAGCCTCCTCCTCCTCCTCCTCCTGCAGAGACACAACAACATGTTAATCAACTGATCAATAATCAATCAATAAATCTGAACTGTCTCTATTTCTGTTTGATAGTTGATCAGTGTTTGAGTCGGAGCGCTGCCTCAAAAATGAATCAGCTGCTTCAAACTATTTCCAGGTTTTAGAGTCTCAGTAGAAACAGACTGTCTCTCTGTCCTAAAATAATCCTGAAACTTTATTTAAACAATTTACTCTAAATATAATTTGGACATTAACTTTCTCTTAGATTATCTTTACAGATTACTTTTCACATTATAGTACCATTACATATTACATTTCATAATTACAGATAACCATTTAAATTACTCCAATTTTAGATCACTTATATTACTTTTATCATTACAGATTACTTCTATTACTGCAGATTACTTTTAACATTACAATTTCATCTAACATGATTTATCATTACAGGCCTTTAATATCACTTCTACTATTAAATTACTTAAAGACAGATTGATATTACAGGTTACTCTAATATTTTAGATTACTTCTGAATTACTGCTTGTTTTATTATAATTTTATCATGTGGTTTAAATAAAGTTTCAGGATTATTTTAGGACAGAGACACAGTCTGTTTCTACTGAGACTCTAAAACCTGGAAATAGTTTGAAGCAGCTGATTCATTTTTCCAATGAGACTGAAGCAGCGCTCCGACTCAAACACTGATCAACTATCAAACAGAAATAAAAACAGTTCAGGTGAAAATAAAAACATTTTCTTACCTCAAATGAATCCAGTTGTTTCTGTGAATCCACCTGAAAAAAAAACAAACAAACACATTTATTTAAAACCAGGTTTGTTTTCAAAATACATGAAGAAATAACTCCTCGTTAATTCTGAATAAAATCATTTCTTTTTCCATTACTTTACAGAAACTGTCGCTCTGAGCTTTAAATTCTGCAAAATCTTCTGATTTATTTTTTATTTGCTCTGAACTGTTCAAACATTCCATCTGTAAATAAACTTTATAAATGTTTCTAAAGCGTATTGAACACACTGAGTTACATCAGAGCTCTGTGTGATGCTGTGTCTGAATCACCTGGAGGCCTCATGGATCCTGGTCTGGTCTGGTCTGGTCTCTGGACTCATGGGTGAAGTGGAGACACCTGGAGGAAATAAAGGAGAAACACACTGTTACTTCAACAGTTTAAAAAACACACAAATATTCAACATGGAAACTGAAGCAGAACATTTTAACTCTTCACTGATGGAATCATGTTTATTACTGTGAACTGTAGAACAGAAAAGTGCAGGTTTGAGCTTGTGTCTTATGAATTAAATTTCAGTAAAATGTCAGAGTTGTTCTTCCAGACAGAAACATAACTGATGTTTAAAAGTCTTTATTTGAAGAATAAAAACCAATTAAATTTAACATTATGTTAGTACAGAGCACTGTCTGCGTGTTCACATGACACAACGTAAATATTTAACTGATTTTAACCATAGAACTGTGCAATGAACAGTCACTGTATTCAGCTGCATTAACAAAGGTTTTTAAATATATGATAATCATATGTACAACTGGTTGTTTTACACTTAAAAAACAAATTTTAAATCAGTTAAAATGACTGTACACATCAGTTACAATATTTTATTATTTTTATACTTTACCAATAAAAACCAATATAATATCATATCCAATCAAACTGAAGATATTTCTCAGGCGTATTTGATTCTTATCAATGAAAGACTCCAGCTGCTGCTCAAACCTTTTTTCCTCAAATATTTGATTCTAAAATGTGAACATTTCATTGTTTTCATGTGACAGCAGATGAAATACTGCTGCTGTTTTCAGACATTTTATAGACATGGTTAAGAGGTCATTACTCACTGAGGTCTGACCTGACATTTAAACAGTAACACTGTTGTTGCCTTTAATAACTGAGTAAGAGTTTAGGACACAGACCTGTTTGCTCTGTGAGGTGAGAGCTGGTGTTTCCTCCAGGCTGCAGCAGCTCGACAGGTAAAGACCTGAAAAACACAAATACAACACTTGAGAAACTCTGAAACTACCTGATGGTAAAACAAACTCTTCACCACCAAAACTGAAACAGTGAAAACTAAAGATTAAAACTTTTACTTAACCCTGACAATCAAATTAAATTAAGATCTCAGAGAGAAATTTGATTTTTTAAATTTAGGAACAGTCATTCTCATTCTCAAAGTTTAAATGAAAACTTTTCATTTTCTTTTTGATGTAATGATCTCCATTTAAACCTGCGGCTCAAACTTGTAAAGTTTCACCCAAAACTGAGCTCAATCAAGAATCAAGTCACCACAAACAAGAGGTCTTCACCTGCAACTTATACACAAAAGAACTGATCACAAAGACGCTTAAAACAACAAACACAAAGAGACAAAAGACTGATTCACAAAATGATCACAAGGAGAAACTAAACTCAGTCAAACAAAAATGTCCAGAGAGAAACTGGAAACACCGACTCTGACTCCCAATGGAACAATAACTTGGTGTTATCAGAACCAGAGCAGTCCCTCTGAGGCAGACGGTGAAGAAACGTGGTCATCCTCACTGGACCTTCATCAGGTCAGATAAGAGCACAACATCCCGGTGCACTTCAGACCCGGCAACACCGTCAGGCAACAACTGGTTCATCCCGAGGTCAAGCTGAGCAATGATGAACACTCAGACCTGTACAACTAGACAACCACTGCACAAAGCGCATGGAACAACACAAGACAGCCAGGGTCAACGACTCTCAGGATCTTAAACACCTGGGACTCCCCAAACTGGGGTGGGGGGGCTTTTGGATGACAAGTGAAACGTAATAAAGTCCAGTTGCCTTCAACTTTAGCACTGAAAACCACCATGACCTGAATGACTAAGAACCTACACAGACATATCCACAATGAAACGTCGATTGAACAGTAATGAACAGAAAAACACAACGACACACAATAAGACACAAAACAGCCAGAAAAAGACAAAAAGCTGTAAAAACCGTAAACAATGGAAATCAGCCTGGTAAGAGACAAAAACTGAGTAAATCACAACGACGTGTTAAGACGCCACAAACGGACTAAGACGAGTCATAGACGGACTACCGAGAGACGCCCGGTGTCTTCTTAACATCCGTCCACAACACAAACACAACCTGACCCATGATAAAAGAATGAGTGACATAAAATGTCACCAAACAATATCATTAGGCTAATGCTAGCGCTGGCTGCTAGTGCTAATGCTAACGTTAGCTTGTTAGCCTTACCCTCGGTATCAGGTGTGTTCAGCCTCACTCGCGTTCGACGGAACCCGCTCCAGAGCTTGTTTTAGCGGCCAGGCGTCTTCAGTAATGAACTCTCTCTGCATTTTAACAAAACAAGGCGATGAGACAACGACTCAAACGTTGGTTTTTCTCCGTGTTTTCACTCGTTTTATTCGACTTTGTTTCTCCGCCGCTCTGCTCTCCCTAGCGTCTGGCACGCACAATGACGAAACACGTCGGCCAGCGTCGGCAGACAGAACGCTGATTGGTCCGGTGATTCTGCCCCGCCTAGCTCCGCCTCTGATTGGTCGAATCGATTCGACGTCATCTAAATCCTTATCCTACACTCTTGTTGTCAAATCATAGGCTGAAAATATAAGAATGTAAAGGAAAAGCAAACACAGTGCCTTATTACATCTGAATTTCTGTCATTAAAATATCTTAATGAACTGGAAAACACAACAAAAGACTGTTATAGTCTGGATAACTGCCTCAGAGTAAATATCGACATTATTAGAAATGGAACAAGCAGCTTTTCCCTCCAACAAAATCAAACTGGACAAAGTAAATTGTGGACACATGGAAAAGAGGTAAGAAAGGGTTAAACACATGGTATCAAAGCTCCTCCTCCTGGAACAAGTCAAAGATTGATTCCCTCCCTCTTCTTCCTGCTCTCAAACACAGCGAGCTCCACTCTGTCCATTTATTTCCTTGTTCCCTCCCCTTCAGATCTACAGTTTGAAGATGGGAGTGGTGAAGTTGCAGAGCCGACAGGCCCCGTTCACTGCACAAACACATGTTGTTTAGATCAGAGCTCAGACTAGTTTCACTTCTAAGAAAGTGAAACTCAGACAGTCATTGTCACTGAGAGGTGAAATGGCGGAGAAAGGAGTTCAGCTGGACCGGGAAACCTTCTCTTGTTCCATCTGTCTGGATCTACTGAAGGATCCAGTGACTATTCCCTGTGGACACAGCTACTGCATGAACTGTATTAAAAGCTTCTGGGATGAAGAGGATGAGAAGAAAATCCACAGCTGCCCTCAGTGTAGACAGACCTTCACACCGAGGCCTGTCCTGGAGAAAAGCACCATGTTAGCAGTTTTAGTGGAGGAGCTGAAGAAGACTGGACTCCAAGCTGCTCCTGCTGATCACTGCTATGCTGGACCTGAAGATGTGGCCTGTGATGTCTGCACTGGGAAGAAAACTGAAAAGCTGTCAAGTCTTGTCTGCAGTGTCTGGCCTCTTACTGTGAAAAACACCTGCAGCCTCATTATGATTCAGCTCCATTAAAGAAACACAAGCTGGTGGACCCCTCCAAGAAGCTCCAGGAGAACATCTGCTCTCGTCACGATGAGGTGATGAAGATGTTCTGTCGTACTGATCAGCAGTGTATCTGTTATCTCTGCTCTGTGGATGAACATAAAGGCCACGACACAGTCCCAGCAGCTGAAGAAAGGACTGAGAGGCAGAGAGAGCTCGAGCTGAGTCGACTAAAAATCCAGCAGAGAATCCAGGACAGAGAGAAAGATGTGAAGGAGCTTCAACAGGAGGTGGAGGCTATCAATCGCTCTGCTGATAAAACAGTGGAGGACAGTGAGAAGATGTTCACTGAGCTGATCCGTCTGATGGAGAAAAGAAGGTCTGATGTGAAGCAGCAGATCAGATCCCAGCAGGAAACTGAAGTGAGTCGAGTCAAAGAGCTTCAGGAGAAGCTGCAGCAGGAGATCACTGAGATGAAGAGGAAAGATGCTGAGCTGAAGCAGCTCTCACACACAGAGGATCACAACCAGTTTCTACACAACTACCCCTCACTGTCAGCACTCAGACAATCTACACACTCATCCAGCATCAAGATCCGTCCTCTCAGGTACTTTGAGGATGTGACAGCAGCTGTGTCAGAGCTCAGAGATAAACTACAGGACGTTCTGACAGAGAAATGGACAAACATCTCACTGACACTGACTGAAGTGGATGTTTTACTGTCACAACCAGAGCCCAAGACCAGAGTTGAGTTCTTAAGATATTCACAGGAAATCACACTGGATCCAAACACTGCAAACACACGTCTGTTATTATCTGAGGGAAACAGAAAAGCAACATATATGAGGCAACAACAGTCTTATTCTAGTCACCCAGGCAGATTCAGTGGATGGCCTCAGCTCGAGTAGAGAGAGTCTGACTGGACGTTGTTACTGGGAGGTGGAGTGGAGAGGAGAGGAGTTCGTGTAGCAGTCGCATACAAGAATATCAGGAGAGCAGGGAGCTCAGTATGAATGTTTATTTGGATACAATGACAAATCTTGGGCGTTATATTGTGACCAAAACAGATATTCATTTTGGTTCAACAATATCAACACTCCAGTCTCAGGTCCTCAGTCCTCCAGAGTAGGAGTGTACCTGGATCACAGAGCAGGTATTCTGTCCTTCTACAGCGTCTCTGGAACCATGACTCTCCTCCACAGAGTCCAGACCACATTCACTCAGCCTTTCTATGCTGGACTCTGGCTTGACTGGTTTGGAGACACTGCTGAGTTCTGTAAACTTAAATAGACAAAAGTCATTTAAGGGGCTGTGGGTCAAAATCAGTGTTTTAGTCCTTGAATTGATTTTGTCTCCATGTTTGTTGCTAAAAGCTCATTGTTGTGTCATTTCTGCACAGAGATCACCTGTCAATCAAACACTGATCGTCAGCTCTTTATCATCTTCTCATTTATTGTTGTGTTGATGTTTGACTTTCTTCAGGTGGTTCTGGAGCCATGGAGGATATCACTGCTCATGATGATTGTTGTTCACCTAAAGTGACATTTCTCCACATGAAAATAGAAACTTCTCTGTCTCTAAATGTTTGTTGAATATTTGTATTGATGGATTTTTATGTTGCAGAAATGTTCTTTTTACAATCAGGGCTGTAGGTTTGGTTTGATTACATGGACAAAATATGTGAACTTATGATTTTATTTCTGATATCTAACTCTTTTTTTGATGAATAGAAATTTTGACCTGATTGATTTTGAAGAAAATCTAAATAAATGTCTAAAACCCTGCAGGTCCTGTTCTGCTCTGTTTGAACCAACTATCTGCTGTCAGCCTCTCAATACAAGAAAATATAAATACTGTACAGCTGCAGTAGAACAACATGTGAAATGTCCTGTCAACAAACCACAGCATGTTGCAGTATTAGAGTTCAGTTGGTCTCTGGTGACACCTAGTGGCTAAACATTAAAACTACACCCAGACCCAGGAACACAAAACCTTCAAGTATCAGGAAACCGTTCTTATTGTGCAAATTAAACGTTTCTATTTCTAATTTTTAAGTTTATAAACAAAACATTTGAATGAATCTTATGAGCTATAAAAGCCTGCATCCATTTCTTCTGTAATAATCACCAGTTGTCTTGCAAAAAATGTCAAACACCACCAGGTTCCATGTTCTTATTTGAGAGGATTTTTTGCTTATTTCAGGATTTTAAGATGAATCTCTTTAAGAAGGTATTAGAGCATTAGAAAAGAGACATTTGAAAATGTCTCACCAGGTCTCAAAGTACTGTTATAGGAGTGTTTCACAATTTGACATTTTACAAACAGGTGAGAAAATATTCCTTAATCATCATTAGTTGCAGCCCGAGTAATAACCAGATAAACTAAACCAAATAATAAACTGAGCAGGTGACAGTGAGAAGCTGTTTATTTGTAATGTTCAACACTCAACAGCAGGGTTTCCACAAATGCTTTGCTTTCAAAGGTCATAATAAAAACAGAATGAACAGATCAGCTAACGTGTTAACTCAAACCTGTCAGTGAACTCTTTGTTGGACCACTTTAACCACAAACATGCATCTGATCAATCATCTTTACTTTGTGTTTGTGCATTTAACTCAAATCTGTCAGCTGATGCAGGTGAAAAGCAAAGTGACACTATTAAAAGCCACTGAAAGAAAAATTCAGGAATGCTAAACCTTTATTGAAACTTAAAAAGGGGAATGACTGTGTGGATCAAGAGGAGTGATTCTGACACTGAAGCATCTTTGTGATGAGGAGCTGCTTAGTTTCCTCCTCTCAGACGGAGCACAAGATGGAGGGTGGACTCCTTCTGGATGTTGTAGTCAGAGAGGGTGCGGCCATCTTCCAGCTGCTTCCCGGCAAAGATGAGACGCTGCTGGTCTGGAGGGATTCCTTCCTTATCCTGGATCTTGGCTTTGACGTTCTCGATGGTGTCGCTGGGCTCGACCTCCAGGGTGATGGTCTTGCCAGTCAGGGTCTTCACGAAGATCTGCATGCCTCCTCTCAGACGGAGCACAAGATGGAGGGTGGACTCCTTCTGGATGTTGTAGTCGGAGAGGGTGCGGCCGTCTTCCAGCTGTTTGCCAGCAAAGATCAGCCTCTGCTGGTCTGGAGGGATTCCTTCCTTGTCCTGGATCTTAGCCTTGACGTTCTCGATGGTGTCACTGGGCTCAACCTCCAGGGTGATGGTCTTGCCAGTCAGGGTCTTCACGAAGATCTGCATGCCTCCTCTCAGACGGAGCACAAGATGGAGGGTGGACTCCTTCTGGATGTTGTAGTCAGACAAGGTACGGCCGTCTTCCAGCTGTTTGCCAGCAAAGATCAGCCTCTGCTGGTCCGGAGGGATTCCTTCTTTATCCTGGATCTTGGCCTTGACATTTTCAATGGTGTCGCTGGGCTCGACCTCCAAAGTGATGGTCTTACCAGTCAGGGTCTTCACAAAGATCTGCATCTTAACACTGAAAATCGACAGTGAGATTTCTGTTATTTTAGGGCTGCAACTAATAATTATTATCATTATCAACTAAACTGGCATTTTGGACTAATCAATCAAGAAACATTGGTCCTGATTTGTTAGTGTCATTTCAGATTTTGACTTGAATATGTATAAACTTAAGTTGCTTTGTGGGATAGCCAATGTCAATTCCAGCCTCTGAAGTTGGTTTATCCATTTATTCAATTTGCTGCCACTCCTCTGGATCCAGGCACTGTCAGATTAACACAGATTTACCTTACATTTCCCCCCGGTTAATCGCTGAAACTGTAAAATCATTATCTATGTTGCTAAGCTAGCTGTGGTTTAATTAGCCACTTCCTGCTCGAAGATTTGAGAAAACAACAGCTGTGGCGTTGAACAGCTTTCTGGAAAACACGCGCACGCGTCAGAGCATTTAACTTAACACAAAGTGATTGTGTTCAGTTATTCAGCAGCACCTTTACCAGGCGTTTCCCGTTTGTGTCGCCAGCTGACGAAACAGCTGTTAAAGCTAACAAGCTAACGTTGCTAAGCTAACCGGATGCGGCAAGAAGCGATTGGCTTTTGGCGTAAATTTACCCACCAAGGTGTCTTATTTACAGAGAAGCAGCTTATGATTCACCTTTCATTTCCAACCAGTTAAAATAACTGAATTAAAATATTATTTAGGATAAAAGTTGTTGCTTGACGACGTTTTCTTTTATGCTAGGCCCCGGTTAGCCCGGTTAGCCACCAAAACAACTGACGTATCTACCGATTAATTTGTCACCAACGGCTAGATTAACGTTAATTTATGATACATAACATCACACAGCGATACATATGAAAAAGGAGAACATACTATGATTCTGCTTTAAAAGGTGTTTAATACTTACAAACAAATTGTTCCCGATGGTGTTGACAACTCTCTGATCCGGATGCTATCAGCGTTTTAACAAACAAAGAGCAGCGGGGCGGTATTTATAGACGACGAGCGCGATATCCTTCCGCCGTCACACCCGGTGGAACTATATATCATCTACAAACACACCAAAAAATAATACCGGAAGAAAATAAACAACAATACTCCCGGTGCAATTACACAAATATAGGTAAAGTCTTTAAGGGGACCACTTGGGAGTGTTTTAGAAGAAGAGTGAGGTAAATAAAGAGAGGTTTCACAGCCTGCGCGGATGTAGATTTTGGCCCGATCAAAACAACACTACTTCTTCATGTCTGTAAAACGAATGAGTGACACAACATTTTCTTTAATTTTCACCTGCTTCATTAAAAACACGTTCAAGTGCATTAACGCTCATTTAGAGGAAGTGTTTGACATTTCTGCAGACACACAAAGTTTTATTCACATCATACACTCATATCTGGGTGTAGGTAGCTTTGAAATTATCATTTTAATATTATTTATTTATTTTTAAACTAATTTTTTATTAGATTTCAACTGAATTTCTGTGTTGAACATGATAAAGCGTCCTTTTATTTTAGGTTTAGGAACATGTACAGCTTGATTTGCAGCTGTTTGCTGCTGGAAGTTTTTATTTATCATGTCCTGTGGGATGGAGCATTATATATATATATATATATATATATATATATATATATATATATATATGTGTGTGTTTACATTAGCAGCAGTAAACGTATGCTGAATTAGCTATTAGCAGCTGCTGTTTGCAGTGCACCCACGTCTGTCACACTGTCCCTGGATTACTGTGATACTGAAGAAAACTTAAAAACATGATGATTTTCAGGCAGGTTCTGAAGCGGTGTCCAGTCATTGCTGAGCAGATTTAGGACCATCAGAGGTGACGATATCATGTTCAGATCAGAGTTTGGATCTTTTAAAGTTGTAATAAACTTTAAACCACTGTGGAGATCGCTCTCATCTTTCACCTGCATCTCTCTGTTAGACACAAACACCCCTGACAGATATTTTGTGTCTCTGTTTGCCTCAGCGGTGTGAGTCTGACCCATGCTGTTAGCTGCTTGTAATATTAATGATCTCCTCGTGTTGCTGCACTCATTACAAGTCTCTTTGGATAATAGCACCAACTAAACGCCTTAAATGCAGACATAAACGTAATGTATTTCTGGCTCTGTGAATGCCTTTGGTTCATTAAGCTTGTGTGGGTAGCACTCAGGTTTTTTTTCCTCAGAGCGCCTAATATCATCAAGCATCTGGTTAAAAGCTTCTCAACAGTTGAATTAACAGCAGCAGGAAAGCCTCTGGAAATTACAATCGTGGCAGGAAGCATTATCTTCTTATTAGCATTCACGACGACAACAGAAGGAATCATTAGGACGTTAAAATGGGTCGGAGGTAGGGAAATGCTGTGGGGCAGGATTTGCCTCCCACCCATCAGGATATATTCACAACAACAGTCAGTGCAGAAAAAAAAGGACTTGTCGAAGTGAACAGGAGCCAGAAGCTGCGTCCTGTGGTGGAAGTGAAGTGGTTCATACTTCAAAGAAACTTTTCACCACAATGAAGCAGATTTAAATCTCCTCTTGCTGGAAATCTAAAAGCAGTGGTTCACAACCTAGGGGTCAGGGCCCCAACGAGGGGTCGCAGGATGATTAAAAACTGTCACATACCTGGACTGAATGTACCTCAGGACGACACCGGCCTTCCTGCAGTCGTCCTGTTCGCCTGATTTATCGTCCTCACATTTCTACCTCTTCCCCAAGATGAGGACGGACCTCAGCTGTCGCCATCGCTGCTACTGAAAAGAGCTGACTCTCAGTTTTCAATCACCCGAAACAGAAACACCACAAACGTTATCAACCTCCAACACGTCCCGTGTCTGTCGAGCAGCATCGGAGAAACACTGATTCTTAACGTGAAGCTGCTTTATTCAGTGTTTTTACCTGTTTTAATCACCTGCTCCGTTTGTTTTGAAGAGGAGGAGACCTCTGAGGAGAATTCTGTTCCTGGTAAAAACCTCCTGAACCACTCACACTCAGGGAATCTGAACCAGGAGAAGCTGAATTAATAAACATTTTCTGCATAAACTGTGCAAAGATCTTTCAACAGACTCCACATTTAGTCTCTGAAATAAAAACAGAAGAATTCAACAGAACGCCTCAATGTTTAGAAAGAATCTTTTGTCCTTTTTTTATTTAAATTTTACCATTTATTTAGGGAAACTGTCAACATTTGTCTTCTCATAATGAAAATGTACATTTATCAATCTGCATAAAACATCACATGTACAGTACATCAAAATAAATACATCATCTGGTGGGTTGATTGAGCTCGAGCTCGTAGATCGGTCAGTTAAACTACAGCTATGCTATTCACATGGCAACCTCCACATCTGCAACGATGCATGTTTGTTTTTTATTGGTTTTTCCTTTTTAATCCTCAGCCGGTCCAGACCTGGGGACTCTGAGGCCGGTCTACGACAGTCATCGATCTAACTACGTGTGAGAGGAATAAGACAACGGTACTGCACCGGCCCTGAAGTCGTTAAGATTTAATAAATACCAGTTAACTAACAGCTAAATCCAGGAGTGGAGCGGCCGGAGTAAAAAAGCCTTGAAGGTGGCTGCAGGCAGGAGGGAGCTCAGGGACAGGAGGCAGACGTCCTGTGTGATTAGGAAGTGGATGAAGGAAGCCACTGGACGTTATTTCATCTCTGTTATTGTCATTTGTGGCAAGAAAAATGAGGTGAGAGCTGTTCTACCGGACAGTTTGATTTGATAAAATGTATCTCAGTGGTCACTTATGGTACTGTAACCCAACACAACTTTAAACTCTCAGCTTCAGGATCATTGTGATGGTTCAGTGTAACAGGGAGAATGAAGCCTCTGCTGTTTCTCTCTGTAACTCTGGTTCTTCAGGTTGGATCTCCCTCTAACTGAGAGAGAGTCAGCAGCTTAAACTGCTGGAATCAGACCCAGAGAGTTCAGACTGATGCTGAACTGTAGATCAGTTAAAAAGACTTAGACATCATTAAAAACCAGCGTTCATCTCTGATATCCAGGAAACTGATGGAAATATCAAAGAGTTAGAAACAGTTTGGTGTGTTTGTTACTTCCTGCTCCAGAAGGAGAGGAGGATTATGGGTAATATACATGTGTTTTTGTGTTTGCAAATTAGATATTTTCTTTAAATCCTTCAGCTCTTCCTCCAAAGAAAGTGGTTAAAGAGAGATAAAACTCTCAGCTTTTATTTTGGAGGATACAGTGTTGTTGGAGAGAAAAGGCCAAAACTCTACGTGCTCTAATAAACCAGAGGCGTCTTTTAAAGATGTCTCAAGATTATGTTTGAAAACATAAAGAAATGATCTGCTTTGAGCAATAATTTGTGATACTGAACTGTAGTTTGGTTTTAAAAAACAGCGATCATCTCTGATATGCAGCCAGGAAACTGAAAATAAGAGTTTGGTGCATATTTTACAGCTACAGCACTTCCTGCTGCAACAGGGGATCATGGGTAATCAACCAAAACAAACTTAGCGATGAGGAGACTGGATCCCTCCGTATTAAAAACGTCATCTAATTCATGAAAATCTTAAGGATTCTAACTTTAACTGTCTTTTTTCTCTCTGAGATTATTCTAAGATTCTTTCACTAAGTGAGAAATGTTCGACAAAAATACTAAAAAGTGCTTCAGTCCCGTCACTCTGTGTCCTGTCCCTGACTCCTTCCCCTTCTCCCCTCCTTAGTTCCCTCTTTCACACCCATCATCTCCTCTTTTCCTCACCATGCTCGATGTTCTCTGATGATCTTTGGGTCTTTTTCTCTTCGTCCTACATCTCCCATCGTCTCCTGGCAACACCGATCCACACAGGGTTTTTTTCCCCCTCGTCTTATCCGCCCTCCTCTCCTTTTCCCGTTTCACTGTCAACGTCTTCGGTAGCCGTCTCGTCAAAGGAGGAGAGAACAGGATTGCTCGCTGGCTGAAAGTGGGGGTGGGGGCCGGACATCATCATCGATTTGTATTTACATCGCCTCCTCCTGGGCGGAGAAGGAGGGAGGAGAGGTTGAGGAGTTTAGGACGAGGCGAGTTGGTCGGTCTTGGTTCAGAAATGTCTTTAGTGAGGCTTCTCATATCGATACTTCATATTCACGAGTGTCCTGCTGTTGGAGAGAAGACGAGATGGAGGAGACGGAGGTTTAAGTTAAACAGAGCGGGGGCATGTGGACAGTTAGCGGTTAAATGCAGCAGACACTCACCCCTCCTGTCTCATAGAGCGGGTTGTCAAACTCTGTCTCTACAGTGATCTGTCGGTAAGGGTGGGGGTAGATAAGAGGCAGCCTTAAGTTGGAGTGATACCGGCACCTGATGGACGGGATGATGGGAAACAGGAAGAGGAAAAAAAAACCCAAGGAGTTAGCTAATGTTAGGCTATAAACCAACTACACCACGGTCACATGACATCAACGTCTCCACCACTAAGCTTCCAACTGGTCATTTCATTTAGCTCTGAGCTCTTCTACAAAAGCCTTTCTTCTTAGAAAGTTAGTGAGAGTTTGAAAGAGCGTGAGTAGAAACACAACCGAGGCTGTAAAGGTGGACTGGTGAGTAGATGGGTTTTCATGTTAACGTCCCCGACAACCTCTGTAGTCTCATTTAGACACTCGTTAGCAACCGCCTTTTTTAAGACACGTAAAAGCTTCAAACATCAGGAGTGGGGGATTTACTGACCCATTTTATGTCGGAGAATAAAACCTGAAAATGTCTTGAGCTTGTGTTAAAACCACAGACCTTATTTCAGACATTTAACCAGAAACACCTGACTTGGACAAACAGGAAGAGCTAACATGCTAACATGCTAACTTACTTCCTGGTTTTAGGATCAGTCCTGCAGCTCTGTATTTACTTAAACGAGAGGATGGATATCAACCGCTGATTAACTGATTAAATGTCAGAAAACAGTTTCCTTGAAGTTCTCACCGTGTGACGTAGACGTAAGCGCCTCCCAGCAGCACAGACAGCAGGAGAACGAGGATGAAGATGGCCAATGCTATGTTTCCTCCATCGAGGGTGGAGCCCGCCGTCGCCTCTGCGACTGAAACACAACACACCAACAGGACGAGGTTAATCAGGGGCAGAGTTTTTAACGAGAACAAATTAAAAAAAAAACCTCTGAATGTCTGGTCAGGGGGTGACTCAGGTAAACAGATGAGTAAACACAGGTGGACGGACAAACACACACAGTGGGGATGAGCTTGGCAGGCGGATGTTTGCAGATGCAGACACACAGAGGTGAAGCGCTTTTCATTCTTTTTTTGTGCGTCTGTGTCTGTGTGTGTTTGTGTTGTTTTTCAGCCCACAGCATCAGATCACACTGACGTACACAGACAGACTCACCTTCCAAAGCATGGTTGCCAAAGCAGTCATGGTTGGCTGCAAGACATCATTCTGTCAGTCAGTGCATATGAAACTTTACATCACACTTTCATGTGGAGTTTTTCTATCTGTAACAATTCACCGCTCACTAAACGCTACTACACCTGTAAAGTATTCAGACCCTTTACTCAAGAAAAAGTCGTCACACCACACTATCATCAGGAAAATGTGCTTTAAGTAATGAAAGTAGAAGTAAAATGTGAGAAAAGATTATTATTACTCGTACATTAATGTGTAAGCAGCATTTTCCTGTTGTAGTTTGTTATATTAGACTGCAACTAATGATTATTTACATAATAATGAATCTCCTGATTATTTTCTAGATTAATTAACTGACAATAATATATAAAAAAAAAACAATAATAAAAGTTCTTAAAAATAAATTAAAATAATTTAAATAACTAAAAGGAAAAGCTGCAAATCCAATGTTTGGGATTCTTGCCTAAAAGCTCTTTTAAAGATGATCAAAACAGTTGGCAATCGACTATTTTTTTCAGCTTTACCTGCAGATACTGTTTGACTGTGGTTTCTATGTTCAAAAATCTTAATTTGTAAAATAATTAGTGGAGTAAAAGTGGCATGAAAAGAAGGCAAATTGTACAATAATGGAGTAAATTTACTTAGTTACATTCCAACATCACTTAATGACTGATTGAGTTTTCCTATTTCATTGTTCCTGAATAGAAATTGGAAACAGCTCGTTTTTCGTTTCCGGTTTCTTGTTTTAAAACAAAAAACGGGAAAAGGCTCGTCATCTGTTTTCTCATTTCCCAAACATTTGGTCGTTATTTACCCGCACCAAAGAGCCATGTGTAAATCTGTACTCCAGTTTTACAAACCCACGCACATGGTTTTAGAATTTGCATTTGCAAGCTCGTATTTTTCCTCAGCTGACTCTAGGGGGAGCTCTGCAGCCTGCTGAGCTACGATCTTTGTTTAGCGAATCGTCAGTCGCGTGAATCCAAAAGAACAAAGGAGCGTTTCGTTCCACACGCACTGAAAAAAATAAAAATAAAAAAATAACTTCTCACCCCTGCAGAGAGGAAGTGGGCCGCTCCAGAAGGACGGATTTCCCAGGATGCATTTAATCGCAACCTCCCCAATGAGCTCGTAACCTTGGTAACAGACGAAGGTGAGCGACTCGCCGGGCAGGTACAGCCTCTTGGACAGGATCTGGTAGCCGTTGTCAGGGAGACCGGGGTTTTCACAGGAAACTGAATCCTCAGCTATAAAAGAAAAAAAAGAAAATGAAAGGCGTCAAGTTTCTCAACAGGAATCAGGGTTTTTTTCTTTTTTTGCGTCAGAGCCTCGACTGACGGATCTGACAGGCTCCGGCTGAGGTGACATGACTCATGGATAATCTCCACCCCCTCTGCCAGGTGGCTGAGGGCTGATTGGTACGGTGCATTAGCATCGCATTTACATATCAAACACTTCACACAAACATTAATAACCCCACACACACAAATATCACCAGTCCTTAGATGAAAACGCAGGAGATGAAGGTTCGTCGTCGTCTCTCTGGCATGCAGCAGAGAGGCTGTGATCTGTGTCAGCAGAGGAAAGAAATCACACAAACCCACTCATGTTAGATGGGGGGGGAAGAGCCTCTCATCTTCAGTTATCTGCCGTGTGCGACTGTCAGTCCTGACGACAGCGTTCAGAAATCACAGGCCTGACGAATCAAACCACAGGGGCGCACGCTCATAAAATAAAACCAACTAACCTCCTCTGACTGATACTCACAGACGCAGTGAGGGAGTCGAGACGTCCACACGGGGGTGCCCGGCTCGCGGCCGTAGCAGGTGATGGTGGCGCCGCCCTGCAGGATGAATCCGGGGTTGCAGCTGTACTGAATCGTCGTCCCCACCAGGAGTTTAGGATCCGACAGGGACCTGGTGGAGTGCTCCACGTGGCCGGGATCTGAGCAGTACATGACTGAGGAAACAGCGACAGAGAGGAGGATAAAGTGTCTAAAATGAAGCCCAACCTTCCTTATAAATGTTTAAAATCATGTTAAATAACATAACATATTAGATGATTAAATGACGGGTTGATCCTCCGGGGAGCATGAATATGCTTCATGGAAATCTGTCACATAGATTCAGGTTTTTTTCTCCCTGTCGCTGGTGATAAATAAAATTAACCAGCTCCCAAAAAGCTTCGATCTCTGAGGACCCTGAGTGAGTATCCTCAGAGGAAGCTCGTTGAAGTCCTTTCAGACAGAGAACAGTTACTGATGCTGCTTGAATTGAGCTCCCTGAATTATAAACCTTGAGATGTTCTCAAGAACAAACACATCGATAGCTTCAGGAGCAACATCAGCTTCAGAGTTTGATTAACTTCTCCGGGACAATAAATAACATTAATGTTAGCTAGCTAAATTCACCAAAATGGCCGCCAAATAAAATAGAATCTAATTTTTAATCCACCGTAACGTCCTTCGTTTTCTATCTCTTTGACAAAGGAATAAAACTCCGGAATCTGTATGAGCTCTTTGTCAAACAACCTGCAGAAAAATGTGAGGTGACATTTAATGGATATAACATGTTTGTATTGTTTGTATAGTGAAAGTTTATCTTACAACAAGAATGTGAATAATCAATGAATTCATCGGCTCAAACTGAGGAAAAGCTGTCATTGTTAACTTTCTATTTTATTCCAGTTGTGGGAGTGACATTTTGAGGTACCTATACTTGAGGGTTTCCATTTTGTGCTACTTTAAACTTCTGTTCATTACATTTCAGATGAAAATAATTTAATATGAATCCTTAGTTTTTGAGATAGTTTAGATGATATGTTCTTGGTGACTGAAATCCTCTGAGGACCATGAAAATACAAGTTTCACATGTGAATCTGAGCTAATATTAACTCCTATGAACATTAAAAGCCACGTGCATGGTCACAGTATAAACAAGAGTGGAACTGACTCTTTTCACAGAACGGGGGCTGCGAGCTCCAGGACAGGTCTAACTGACAGGTGAGGGTCTCCCGTCCCACCAGATCATAACCCGGGTCGCACTGGTAGGTGATCCGAGCCCCTCGCACCAGCGCGACGTGGGACGTCGTCTTCCAGCCATTCTGGATCTCGGGCAGGTCTGGACAGGAGTCGTTTCGGGACACCTCTGAGAGGAAAAAAAAAAAACACAAACAAAACTAAACGTTGATTAATGGCTCCATTATGACGGCGTTATTGCTCGTGGTCCAGGTTCAGCTGCAGCGAAGAGTCAAGAAACAAACAAGATAAACAACATCGAGTCTGATTTTGATGTGATACGGGCTCACGCTCTCTGTGAAGAGGAATCCAGCTCCGCCTGGAAGATTGATGGACTTATTGTGCGATTACTTGACCGTGAGACAGGATGATGGATTTCATCTGTGCTGGACAGTCTTCAAATACCACCTCCTCACTGTTCTCACTCTGAACAAGGACGCCACTCAGTTTTAATTCAGTTCAGTTTCCACTGAACCAGTTCTCAATAAAATCATCACAGGCTGTCAGTTATCCGTCACAGTTGTGTTTGTCTGCCACAGGAAAAAGACTGGGTTTTATTATGTGCTGTCATAGTGATTTTTTTTTTTTATAAAATATTTTTTGTTTTGTTGTTTTTGTGGTTATTTTGTTTTTATTATTATTTTTTTTGTGGAGCAACATTAGCTTTCATTTAGAGTCGCTTTTCGAGAAATGTGACGAATTTAAACAAAGCTGAGAGAAACTGTAGTTATGTAGTTATGTAGCTACGAGAACCTTTTAAATACACTCGTTCATTACACTATTTGTTCATATGAAAATATTTTAACATTGCAGCTTTAAGAGGCTGTTTTAACTCTCAGTGGAGTGCTCCCTCTCATGGTTTGATTTCACTGGCAGAAACCTTTCAGTTTTACTAAATGACAGATAACAGTGGATGAATTATTTTAGATGTTGTATCTGAAGACCTCACACACCAGCAGCATGTCCTGATTAAACAGCCAGAGAAGCAGCAAGAGGCTCAGACTGATCTCTTGATCGTTCTGAGGATCTTTCTGAATCAAGAATTCCTCTGATCTCGTATTAAAAGCGTCCAGGCTCAAACTCTCTTGCCACGGTCTTAAAAATCAATGGAGCTTTAGAGTTTAGAGCTCGGAGTCAAATTTAATAAAAGAGAGGAGAAAAACCACCTCAGATCAATTGGGAGTTAACAAGACAAAAAGTCTGACAGCGTGGTTGTGGCTCTGCACTTTAGCACAGCAGCTGTGTCGTCATTTTCCTTCACTTTCATTAAGCAGATGAGTATTTTTTAACCTTATTTTCCCATGTTTTTGCAATTAGTGCAGTAAAGTTCCTTTTCGTTTAACCAGAAACATCACTGTATATCACTACCAGACTCCATTAACAAAAACAGGACTTTTACTGAACAGAACACAGGAGCTGCTGGAATACCACTGCCTCCATCTGTTAGTTTGTGTTATTGTTTGACTTTCAGTTGTGGAAAAAGTATTCAGATCCTTTACTTAAGTAAAAGCACCACACAGTAACACAAACAAACAGACAGGCAGCAGCTCCTGTGTTCTGCAAGATAAAATTAATGATTTTGTCAGTGGAGTCTGGTAGCATTTATAAAACACCTGTTTCTGGTTAAACAAGGATCTTGCTCTAATAAAAAAGTCAGAGTATCACCGAAATCAGTAGGAATTATCCTCTGGAGACCATGAATGTTTGTACCAACTTTTATTCCAATCCGTCTAATACCTGTGGAGATATTTCAGTCTGGACTAAAGTGGTTTACTGAGTGACTGACCGTTGTTCCCATCCCTGAATCCCTGCTGGCAGCGTGGCTAAAAACTGCAGCATAATAAAATTAGCTTTGTTTATTTTAATTTCCACAAAAATGTCGACAAATCCAAACAACAAATTAGTGTTTTGTTGAGCTGTAGGCAAACAGGTGCAGCACTGAAATGGATTAGTTAGTGAAACAGGATCTCGACACATGAAGGAAATTTCTGCCAAGACACAAAGACATGATTTCCACTGGGGACGAGGTGAAAATCCTATTTTTGTCTTTCTCACTTTTAGATCTTGAGATGATCAGATTCTTACAGAGCTGTTTCTGAACGTTGTCCTCTGACTGTCCGGCCTCCACGAGGGACGATCTGAGACAATAAAAATGTCTATATGTTCACCTGAGCCACCTTCAGTTATCACCACAGTCAGAGCAGGGACATAAATTTTATAGTTCCACATCCTAAAATGAGAAGGTACTGCTTTTCTTTGTCTCATCATGAAAGGAATATTTTTGGGTTTTGGATTGTTTGTTTGGACATTTCACAACGTCATCCTGTGCTCTATGAAACTGTGACGGACGTTTCATCTATCAATCAGGAAAATAAATGTCTGACTAATCGATGATGAAAATAATCGTCAGCTGCAGCTGCACTATGAAGGAAACTGAAGTAAGTCATGTTGCAGTTAGAGCTGAGAGGCTGCAGCTGTCACAGGTGTTGTTCACGCCACTGTTTGTTGTTGTTTTGTTGTCAGATGGACTAACCATCAACAACCAGATTTACAAATAAGACAAACAAGAATATGACGAATAAAACCAAGACTGGGAAAAACTGGGCTGCTAGTGCACCACTGAACGCATCATCATCCAACCAGAGTCATTGTCTCGTCAGAATCTGGTGCCTACATTACCCACAATGCACCTCAGCCACAGTTTGGTCAGAGAAACCTTTGTCTTTTCATGTGATTTGTCGACAATAACAAGAATATAAAATAACAGCAGAATTATCCTTTAAACAGATCTGGAAAGGTTTTCTCTTCATTCAGTTTTTCCCTCCGTTCATTTTAATTTCGCCTTTTCTCCTCAAGCTGCCGACTCCATTTTTCATCTCCCTCCCCTCCGTTTTTTCTTCTCCTCTCATCTTTATTTGTCTTTTCTTTCATTTCCCTCTGCCCTTATTCAATCACATCCCATTTGTTTCACCATCTCGCAGCGGCCCCCTCGTCTTATTCGCTCGAGCCCCGGGAGTTTCGCAAAAAAACGAGCCAAATAAGCTCACTCCCTCCTTTCTCTTTTTTCCTCTTTACACACAAGTAATCTGCGACGCTTCCCTGCATCCAACACCTGACACCAATTTAGAGTCGCACCGAGACACACGCCGTCCAATTTACTTGTCACCCTCCCGACACCACAACCTCACACACGTTTACCCAGAGGAGTAAATCAAGTAGACGCAGCATGAATACGTAGGCTACTCTCTTTGATTGTATGTGTGTGTTTGCATGAATGTGTGTGTGTGTGTGTTTGTGCTTGGAATAAATTACCAACCACACACATTCAGGCTGCACAGAGGAAGAGGAAGAGGAGGAGGAGGAGGAGGAGGAGGAGGAGAACCGAGTCAATAGAGAATGAATAATTGATCCAGAGACTTCAACTTACAAATCCCTGTAGGCCCATTATATCGTACAGTGTAATGCAATACTGTACGCAGCCCGATCAATCATCAGATACACATATGCAGACACACACACACCCCAGTCCCAACAGGAGGCTCCTTATTTATATGTTTCTTCAGCTGTATGATTTCCTCTTTAAACACTGTACGTTTTATTAATGTTCTGTATTTTGTTCTTGGCGCGAGCGGCTACTGGAGGTTTCCTTCTTTTTGTCTCACAACATTAGCATTTTACAGAGCAACAAATGTGTCTGTGAATGAGGGAGAAACATCATCAGTCTGAGGACAGGAGCTTCCACAAAAAGCACAACAGGATTTTTTCATTGTGTTCTGGATTATTCCAGAAAATAAACAGTGAGCAGCTAAAGTTTCTGATCCTTCAGGTTTAGTTGATCAGATCATCTTCACAGATGAACACCACTGTTCTGATGTTTGAAGTAAGAAGCTAATGTTAGGCTATAAACCAACTACACCACAGTCACATGACGTCAACGTCTCCACCACTAAGCTTCCAACTGGTCATTTCATTTAGCTCTGAGCTCTTCTACAAAAGCCTTTCTTCTTAGAAAGTTAGTGAGAGTTTGAAAGAGCGTGAGTAGAAACACAACAAGGCTAGCTAGCTAATGTTTTTGCTATCAACTTCAAACATTTCCTCTTCTCCTCCTCGTCACAGTGAAAGCAAAACAACACTGAATATTTTTTCTTTTTTTTAAGTTGATCAGCAGACTCGGCGCCTCGGTTTAACTCTCACCCATGTAGTTGATGATGAAGCCCTCGCCCTTGCCGAAGACGAGCCCCGCCGGGTCGGAGTGGAAGGTGACGGTCAGATCGGGGGTGGTGGAGGAGAGCTTGAAGGGGCTGCTGCCTCCGACGTACCGCCCCAGGATCCGGGTCGTGACCTCATCGCCGTCGGTGATGGTCAACATGTCGCTGTCGCTGATGTTGAGTCTGAGGACGAGAGACAGACAGAGACAGAAAGAGAGAGAGAGAGAGATATCCAGTGGTATCAGCTCAGCGCGAGTTGTGATGACTCAGAGCGCCGACTGTGTGGGAGACGAGACGACCTCAGAGGCTAAGTGCTGCGTTGGTCCACAGGCGAGAGTTTAACAGTCTGTAAACACAGCCACGTTTTTATTTCCCCCCAGAGACGAGCGCTTCACCGAGCCACAGAGGCTTCTTAAAGACGAGGCGTGCACGGTTTTAAAAACTGAAATAATCTGTAAATAAGAAATGACAGATTTCTACCAAAGGACTGAAGTGTTGTAATTGGATTAGAGCTCACAGGGAGTCGAGTTAAACCCATTTCATACCACAGAGAGAAAAGAATGAAAATTCAATTTAAAGAAAAGGCCCAGTGGTGTTGAATTACATCTCGATTCACCTTAATTCCCCTCTGTTATTTTTAACTCTATTAATATTAATGTTTATTTGTTGGCATTATTTGTGTTTATAAGCACATTCAGTTTCTCATTAGATGCTCTGATGTTTGGGAACAGTTTTTGATCTTACACAACATCCTGAATCAATACCTGCAACGTGCTTCTCTCTGACCTGACCCACAACAGCATCAAGAGGTCTTCATGTGGTCCTTTTTCCATCATGTTACACCTGTCCTGATCTGTCTTTTCATTGGCTACCAGCACAAGACAAAACCCTGATCTCTGCTCTGACAACTCGTTAGCACAGCTCTCTTTGCAGATGAGTTAATATTGATAAGAAGCGTTCAGATCTTCACCCAGATTTCTCTCAGTGAAAGCAGCTTAATTAAAGTAAAACTTCCTGTACACACAGCGTTGTTAGTTTTACTTCACTCTGGGTCTGTCTGAGACACGAACGAGGGCGATGGATGAAAGATTAAGAGCAGAGTTATTAGTGTGCTCTCTAATGTCGTCAACTTTTAGATTTAACGGGTCAATATGAGCTGGAAAACACTCGGCCAAGCTCTGGATCGGAGCTGAGGTTAAGAGGTGTGTGTGTGTGTTGGTGTGTTTTCCTCACAGCTGAACGTCCAGCAGCACTCGTTTGTCCTCCCCGACGTGTATCCTCCAGCTGCAGTCCTCCCCCTCCCCGTACCACTCTGGCCAGTTCGGAGACAGGATCACGCCTCCTGGTCCGGTCAGGTCTCCTCCACACTGAGCTGCAGAGACACAGGAGGACGACCAGCTGAAGAGTAAAACAAATGCTGAATCTCTGTCTTTTCAGGAGAATATTTAATGTGAATTAAACCATGCAGAGAAAGTTGCAGGACTTTTTTTTCACGTGTTTGCAGTCTTTGTGTCTGCTCCCTTTGAGCACACGGTGATGGATGAAATAAAGAAGACGACTGATACGACTTCTGACTTCACTAATTTGTCATGTTTTGTCTGCTGGTTTCTGGCAAAGTGACTTGCTGTGCTGCTTTGTGTTCTTTTTTTTACTCGGGTGACATTTTTTGTGAAGAAAACTTGGAGCAGAACAGGCATCTTTCTATGGTAATGATTAACTCTCATAAACATGCACCCACTCATGAACAAGTGGCATTCATCAGGCTGACATGAGTGATTTAAGTTTTTGAACCTGGACCTTATTTTCCCATGTTTTTGGGTAAATGACTGAAGACAAAAATCTTTGGAACTGGTGCAGTATTGAGGAAGAAGACAGTACCAGACTCCATTAACAAAAACAGGAATTTAACAGAGCAGAAAACAGGAGCTGCTGGAATACCACTGCCTCCCTCTGTTAGTGTGTTTGTGTTATAGTGTGACTTTCTGTGGTGAAGGAAGTAATGAGATACTTTACTGAAGTAAAAGTACGAGACAATAACACAAACAGATGGAGGCAGTGGTATTCCAGCAGCTCCTGTGTTCTGCTCCGTTAAATTCCTGTTTTTGTCAATGGAGTCTGGTGTGACAGAGGTTTAAGAAAAAAACAAAAGTTCTCTCTTGTTTCTACTTCCTGCCGTCAGTGTTACCTTTGCACAGCGGCTCTGTGTCGTTCCAGTACGGATCCCTGGCGCTGATGCACTCAATAACAGGCGGGCCTTGTTCCAGCGAGTGGCCCGGGTCACAGGTGAACTGGACCACAGCTCCGACGCCGTACAGCGGGTCGGAGGTGGTGAAGTTTCCATTCTGCAGGTATGGCTCGTAGCAGTGGCCACGCTCGAAAGCTGCAGGAGAAAATGAGACAATTAAAAGCAAAACGTGTCTTATTAAAGTCGCTCCACGCAGCTTTTTGAATCTATTTTTTCCTTTGTAATTTCGCCAAGAGGCTCGATAGCATCTGCATTTCCATGTGCACAGATGAGTCTTTGGTTGGCTTTTATTTACTGATGAGGATAAACACATTGGAGGGGATTTTTCCGTCCCTCCACAATAAGACATTTCCAGAAACTCTCAAAGCTTTAGCTCAGATTATGTTGAACAATCAGCCCTCTCTTCCTGGCAATCCAGTCCAAATCCACTTGGCAGTGAGCAATGCAAGTGGAAAACTGAGCCTTGGACTCGTCTCAGGAACAGCCTTGTTTACATAATTATACTGTAATTATAGAAATGCAACAATACATCTAGTGCTGATTTATTTTGGTGTGTAGCTTCTGTACCTTCGTAGCGGATGTTGAATCCCATGTTGTGGTTCGGTTGATCGGTGATGAACTGGATCCTCACGGCAGGACCCTCGCTGATCACTCCCTCGAAGGGGATCTGTCCGCCCCGACCCGAGTCGAACAGGACCACAGAACCGGCATCCAGCCCGCTCCACAACACCAACCTGCGGTGATGGAAAGACCGGGTGCATGAGCGAACAACAGTGAAGGGATTTTGTGTTTGAACAGATCTGACGTCAGCAGATTAGTAATTTGATGCATTGCTAACATAAAACTATAAATTATAGCAGCTGCAAAGGAAATATTTTGAAATAAGAGGCTGAAAACAGTTTAAATATGGAGTAACTGTATTTGTGTGATTGTCACATGTTATTTCTAAGAGTGAAAACCTTCACGGACGAAGCAGGTCACTGCTGACTCAGAGGAAACGCTCAGACACCTCGTACCTGTCAGTGGGTCCCAGCGCCAGCCTCTCCAGATGCAGGTGCAGCCTCTGGTCCTTGGGAGCCTCCAGGGACCAGGAGCAGGAGCGGTCCTGGGTGGCGTTGGGCCCAGTGGTGGGGAGAAGGAGACAGCACCCTCCCCACCGTGGCATTCTTCACCGTTCCTCCACAGAGAGCTGCAGAGGAAAGAAGAGCCACTTTAATTTACCACACCGCGGTTTTTAAACCTCCTCTGAACTCGGCCTCAGCACACACTCACCCCTGCAGCTCGGCTCTCTGCCGCTCCACACCGGCAGGGAGGCGTTGAGGCAGGTGAGCAGCGGCTCCCCCTGCAGGTGGTAACCCATGTGGCAGTGGAAGCGGGCGGTGCCTCCAGGGAGCAGGTCCAGCACAGACACCTCCCCGAAGTGAGGCCTCTTCGGCAGGGAGCAGCTCAGCCTGAAGACTGCACCCAGGGAGGAGACGGAGACGAGGACGACATGGTGGATATAAAAACAAAAAGGTTAATTATTTATCGTTTGCTTCCATCCTGTTGTGGAGGGCTGGAGCAGAAATTTAATGTGTTACAATAATAAAATAATGCTTTTTATGTTGGTAAATGTTAGCATGAGTTACTACGACTAGAACTGACTTTGAAGGTGTTAAATGTATTTTTTTTAAATCATAATTAAGACACAATGTTCTGAGTTATGGCCGAAGACAAGTTCTGTGAGCTCACAGTGACCTTTGACCTTTGAACCACAAAAATCTAAATCAGTTCATCTTTGAGTTCAAGTGGACGAGATTTTTCTGAAGCGTGACACACTTTAGCCACTGTATTCGAATGATTAGTGTGTGACTTTGTGTTTTTATTCTGACACCACTCTCTAAAGGATCAAAAACTAATTCTGGTCTTCATCTGTTTTAAAATGTGGTTTCTTTTTCCGGAGCTGCTGGCAACTCCTCGCTGGCTGTATCAGGACGGAAGTGGGTTTTAATGGTTTAAATATTCTGCACAGAAACACTTGAAATGGTCTGATGGTCTGATTAAATTCAGCTTTAAAGGATTTAGAAAATAAGTGCTTGGTCAATACGCTTGTTTCTAATCTATTTGAATGGTCACTTGAGGAATCAAAAGCCCAAAGGTAGATTTTAATTGAATTATCTTATTAACAATGAGCTTTAGAAGCCGTGTGTGATGATATTCGAGGTCTGTTTATGTTGTTTTTATTCTGTGAAGATATTTTAATCTCCGTCGGCTCTGATCTGTTCTCCTACCTGGTGCTGATGTAAAAGGATTAGATGGCTGTGATTAATGGCACAGGTGGGTCTTAACACTCTGATGCTTCCTCCCTGTCATATCTATTATAGGCCTGCAACAACCAAGCGCGCAAACACACACAGACACACACTCTCTCACTCTCTATACAAGCTCCCATATTCTCAGCCTCTTAATGAGATGAGAGCCAATTAATCAGAGCTCTAATCAGCTAATTCACATGACAGATTCAATCACCGTGCTAAGTGATTAGATGAGAAGATTTTTTGATTATGCAATTAGCATGTATACAGAGTACAAACAGACCCTTCAGGCCTTAATGAGGAATTCACATCTATTGAATCTGTACGTTTGATTCCTGACACGCTGCAGTTTGTGTGCACACACACAGAGCGTGGACTCACTCTGGTAGTGCAGCTGGAAGACGCCCATGCTTCCCTCCGGCGTGGAGCGGTAGAAGACGGACAGCGTGTTGGTGGGACTGCGGATCACCTGACCTTCGACCAGCAGCGTCTGGTTGGCCAGGACCAGCAGGGACCCCCGGTCGTCCACGCCCCTGATCGACAGCTGCTCGCCCTCCTGACAGGTTCACATTCTTCACCTGAACACACACATTCCCTCTTCACTTATCAGTCCCTTTTTGGAGCCTGTTATTCTTCAGATACTGCAGCTCGAAATAAGACAAAATGGCTGCACTTAAATGTGATAATACACAGTGAACAACAAAAAACACAAATGTTGAATAAAATAAACTGTGCTGTACTCAACTGTATAAACACATTTTGATGTATTTTTTGTTTAAACTTTAATACCATACATCAAATACATGCAACATGTTGTTTTTTTCAACTACATTTAAGTTGCCTGTTACAGGCGAACCTGCAGTTTTGAAAATATTGCAAAAGACAGATATTTTCCTCAGGAGTTGGTGGAAAAAGATAAAGAGATAAAAGACAGAAAACCTGACTCCAAATGATCGCAAATGCTGTTTTACTGGATGTGTAAATAGGGAACTGTTTACCATGTCAAATTTATAAGGTGATAACACGTTTATGTTGTGTTCAAAGCTTGTGTTGTACACAAGTGCCCAGTGCTTGTTCATTTTAAAGTAACTGGGTGTAAATCCACCTGAAATGTTGGTAACAATCCCCTTATTGTACAGGAAAACAGAGCAACACATGCACAATAAAAAGCACAATAAACTGTGATGATGTTTGGGGTTTAGGTTCATCTGCAGCTCATTTACTTTCCTCTTTCTCCTGAGTCACTGTTTGCTGCACAGGATCGATACAGTTGTTTGAATATTTGCATCATGATGTTGCACAAACCTGGACGATAAAATAAGTTTAAAAAATAACTCAGAATGTGTTGATCGTTGTCTCAGGTTAGAGGGAAACAAAATTCATTCTGTCACTGACTTTGGAGATATCTGAAATCTGTGCGCCGCACCAATAAAACTGTCGACTGCAGTGAACTGAAATTCAATTATGTTTCTGTGTGTGTGTGTGAACATCTATCACGGAGATGACGGAGGACTGAGGACATTTTGGCTGCTTCTTCTTGCTTCAAGTGACTGAAGGTTAAAACTTGGGTTTAAAGTCAAGGTTATAATCAGGTCAAGAGAACGAGAGTGAGCTAATGTTGTTTTCATGCTTCATAAAAGGTTTTTAAATGTACTTAAATCTATTTAATTATCAAGTTTAAACATGTATTTTCCTCTTCATTTTGTCCTTAATGTCAGTTTTCATGAAGTGCTTTGGCGACTCTAACGGCCTGAATCTGGTCCTCCACCAAAAATATTTGGCCCCAAACGAAAGCTAAAGTTTTCTTTAATAGTTGGCATCAAAACTTTAATATAATTTTGTGTAATATAAACAGAAAGTGTCTCTTTATTCAATGATTTATATCTCAAATATGAATAAAACCCAAGGGAGCAACAATAAACTGTATTTTAATTTGAGCATAAACGAAACAGGTGACTGTTTATCATGTGATAAACTGCTGTAACTCTGCAGAGGGAAACATGACACCTGGTCTTAGATTCATTATTAAAACAACCAGATTTATAAATCTGTTTAATCCTTTAAAGAAACGCGACTGTGTCTCCCCCGCTCCTGTAAAACTATGTTGAATAAGTCTGAAAAGAAAAAGAGATGGTCCATGGATCAGACTAACTGCCGACCCCTGCTGCGTCTGGTTTTAGATATGCAAATAAAGACTGATAAAAAGAGGGAGAGAGGAGGAGATAGAAGGAGAGAGAGCAGTACCAGCAGCTGCCACTAGGAGGCAGAGTTCAACCTGGGATCAGATCAGAGGCTGAGACGTAAACACACCTCTCTCTCTCTGTGGTGTTCACCACTGACTCTGCTCACAGTGAGTGTGTGTTGGTCTAGCTGCAGTGAGTGTCTGTTGTTGTTGTTGTTGTTTACCTGCAGCTCCACGCCGTAGCCGGTGTACACAGTGACAGTGTAGGTGCAGTGTAGGAAGGCACCGTCGGGCAGAGGGGGGTCGTCAGACGAGTCTATGTATCCCTCTGGGTCGGAGAAATTCACCGAGCAGCTCTGCACAGCTGAGAAGAGAGCAGACGAGTTTATTCTGCACTGGCCTTATTCTATTTATTTATTTATTTATTGTACCCTGCCTTGTAATCTCTTTAATGTGAGCCTGACTGGAAACTCAGTGGAAATCCCTGCTGTGCATAATTAATGACGGAAATTACAGGGATCAGAACCGTTACACAGCAGACACGAGGCGCAGCGAGGACTCGTGGCTGTTAACAGACTCGAAATAAATAATCACATCCTCTGTTTTCTATTTTTATGTACGATCAGTCGGGGGAGAAAGTATTAAAATCTTTAATGTGAGTAAAAGTGGTAAAAACGCAATGAAAAATACTCCACTTACCAGAAAACATCCTGCATTTAAAATGTATTTCTACTTTATCTTAATTCATGCTTGTTCGCTGCATTTCAGGGGTAAAGACTGTACTTTGATTGTACTTCTTGTTGTTTTGGTATCAAAAAAGTATCAAAAGTACTCAACAGAACAGAAAAATGTTGGATTATTCTCAATAAAGCTTTAACACACAAACAGCATTTTTTAGCTAATTTAAATTAAACATAATGTTTGTGGTTTAATCTTTTATAATGTATCATAATTTAAAAACATTTTTAAACCTTAATCTACTAAGTAACTTAATCTAGTGGAGTAATCAGATTACAAGAGTCTACGGCCTTGCTATGCTAGCTAAATGCTAATGTAAACATGCTAACAGGCTAATGTGTAGCAGGTATACCGTTTATCATGTTCGCCTTCTTATTTTAGCGTGTTAGCATGCTAACATTTGACCTGATGATGGCGCTAGATGAAAAGTCAGAGGGTCACTGAAGTTAATTCAGTTCATCCTGAGGGGACCATGAACGCCTGTACAAAGCATCATCACAATTAATTCAATAGTTTCACTCAGAAGTCGTCACATTAACCCTCTACCCCAAGAACATCTGGTCATTTTTTCACTCAGCACATTGTTATTATCATTTTTGCACTATTATTTCTGTATATACAACCTCATTGTGTTGTGTTTATCCCCATTTTATTTTATATTTTTATAATTGTTGGCTATTTTTTTCCTTTCATCTTGTGCTGTCAGTTCCAGAGCTGCTAAATGGTCTCTTGTTGTTGTTCAATATGACAATAAAGACATTTTTATTCTTTTATATGGGCCCATTTAACACACTGGGTACTCCTTCAGCATCATTTTTCGACAACAGAATAAGCAATAAGTGAAAATAATGTTTCTTTACAATTAAAATATGCTTAAATGGAACCCAGTGAGTTAAAAAGTGACGCTAAGGGTCCTGACCAAGTCTGTATTTGATGAGTTGGGAGTGAGAACATTTCACTAAAAACTGGTGGCGCTAGATTTAAAAGTCAGTAGGATTCATCCTCTGGGGAGCGTGAATGAGGAGAGAGGCAGCAAGCGTGGATAAAAACTGTATTTTCTTCCTGAAATGTAGGCGAGTATGAAGCAAAATGGAAATCACTTCAAAACTCGAGAGAAGGGACTTGGTTTCTTTCTTAGAGGACAGTCTTCAGACTGAATGATTCATACCTGGTGAAGGTGTCCCTGTCTCAGCGTCCTCGTCCGGCATCGTGGCCACAGTGGTGATCTTCGCCTCCTCCTCCTCCTCCTCTACAGGAGTGTGTGTCTGTGTGTGAGGCAGCTGAGAGTGTGCATCTGTAGGAGGAGGAGGAGGCTCGGTTGGATCGCTGCCTCGGCCTGACGCTGCAGCTGATGCCGGGGGTTTCACCCTCCTCAGTAATCCCCCGCTCTGATGCTCCAGGGAATGACTTCCAGGGAGGGAGCTGATGCTGAGTCCTCTGCCCAGGAGAGGGAGTAGGCTCTGGGGCAGAGCGGAGGGGAGGATCTCTCGTCCCTTCTGAGCCAGCACCGACTGAAGCAAACCTCCGGCCGCCGAGTTGCTGGAGGAGGTTTTGCCTTTGGGGCCGCCGTCCTTTGTGCTCCCCGATGTCACCTCAGGAGACGGGGAGGAGGGGGCGGATCTGGGGGCTCCTTTATCTGGAAAGAGTGGAAAACAAGGCATGAATCACTTCAGCTGGCAAGACAGGGGCGAAGAGGAGGGAAAAACATCTTTGAAAAAGCCCCGGGAGTTCGGCTCTGGGTGGTTCTGTCACCGTCCTGCTGGTCTTATCAGGAGTGGGGTTATCTAGCCAGCGCAGCCACAGCCCGGTCGAGCTTACCTCCACTTTCCACACGCACACAAACACACAACCGAGCGTGCACACAGACACACAATCAGACGTAGTGTAGTGGTGAGACAGGGCAGTTAAGCATGACAGGAGCAAAGAGGAGGAGGGAGGGAAGAAATGCAGAGACAGGCAAACCGCTCTGCCGTGCATGCTAAAATGCCATCTCCAGCAGCTTAGTTCAAGAACAGCACACACCAGCATTTACACACACACACACACACCTCCTGTCCACAGTCCTCACGACAACAACCACACAACACATTCACACACTCCCTCTGGAAAAAATAAAAAAGTGCTCATGGTGCAGTCTCACATTAATCTACATTTCGGTGTCATTTACACACCCCTCGAGCACAAAAAAAAAAAAAAAGCATGAGCAGTCGTTTTCATCAAACAAGTCAGGAGAAAATATCCTCTCTGTGTTGTCAACAACACAACCGCTTTTTCATCTTCAGACAGAAAATAAAAAGCCCTTTCTCTCCTTTTTATTTCTGGATATACCTGCATTACACTGAACGTGTCAAAGCGCCGTCATCAAGAAACTCATTTCAGCTTCACAGCTTGCAATTATTGAGGCAGCTACTCTCAGCAGCAGATGTTGACACACACACACTTCAAGACAAACGTTTGTTGTAGACGTGGTTCTGCTCTGTAACTCTGCTTTTAATCATTTTAACTTGTTTGAATCTAATTTGACAGACATTCACATTAATTACGACTTCATATTAACAAGCTTTTTTGGTGAGGACACCATACTGACACAAATATAAGACTATATTCTCTAAAGGTGGCGTAGTCTTATAATCAGGGAGTCAGGCTCTGTTTATAGACATATAGTTTAACCTGCAGGAGTTTTTGGAGGCTGGTGTAAACACGTTCTGCTGCCACAGAGGAAATAAATTCATGATGACTGAAAATGAGAGCAAGAATCGCAGCTGTCACAGATGATGAGCTCAAAAAGACTGTGTGAAGACGAGATGTTTTTCTCTGAGAAAATGTCAGAGGAAATTATTCTGACCGCTTCAACAGTCTGACAGGAGAGAGTCAGAGTCTGAGAGACAAAGATACGCTGATGTGGATTTAACCTGAACTTCATGTTTCACTCGTACAAGGACTCCTCTCCTCGGAAAAGTGGTATCACGTTAACTAGAGGTCAACCGATCAATACTGATGAGAAGAGAAACTGATGACTGATATTTTAAACTCGGTGTCAAAATTATCTTAAAACAAAAAGTGCAGGGAGAAAAAGTACAAATAAATAAACCTGGTAAAATTTTAATTTGAACTGAAATTTAGGTCTAAAACAGTCCCAGTGGTTCATATCCTCAAAAAGTCTTTTTCTCAAAAACACAGTGATGATGCGATTGCAGCGAAAGACTGATCCATGTTGTTAATGATTTATTGCTGAGACCTCCTGCTTCTTTATTAATTATTCAACTCTTCTGACATGATTTAATAGGACCCAACCTTCTGTACTTTCAGGTTGCTCCAAAAAATTCAAGCTTTCCACAGCAGCAGGTAAGACTATCAAGCACCGATCAAATCTGATTGATTGTAAATACAGAAATATTGACGACTGCAGCTTTCAGACTTCAGCTCCCTGTTTGTGATCAATAAATGGTCAACATCAGAAACTGTTAATTAACTTGATTGAGAAATGACTAAAATGACGAGCTTGAAGCAGCAGTAATCAGAGTACAACGCCACCTTGACTTCCTGCCAAGTTTTGATTCTGATTGGAGGAAACGTTTACGCGCTGCGGTTAATGATGTTAAAATGTCATTTCCAAACTATAAAGAACTCACAAATAAAAGGATATGGATAATCATTAAAAAAACATTGGATAATGAACGTGAGATCTGTTCACAGTTAATTCAGTTTAAAAAGTCTGTTGGATCCAGTTCTGCCAAATCATTATGTGCTGTACATATAGATTATCCAAGGTTGAACGATTATTAGATGATGAGCTGAAGCTACAGGATTTAAATGAGAGAAGAGACATGAGTGGGTTTGGTCCAACTCCAACCTGCAAAGACTAAAATTAGATATTTTACTTGACAATAATATTAATTAGATGTGGGACTGAAATAAGAGAGCAGAAACAGAAATCAAAATAATGTCTAATGGTTGCTTCACGTGACCGACAATCTAACGAAAGACGGCGTCATTTTACAAAGTCAACAAACTGTTAAAGATTTAAACACAAAGCTTCAAACACTGTATAAAATCCAAAATGCTTCCACACATTATCTCTCACATGGTTTGGTGTCATGAGGGTTTTTTTTTTTTCTTCATTTTGCATCAAATATTTAATGATAGTCTGAATTTCAAATTAAAAGTGAAAACCCCAGTGGATGATATGTTCGGTGGTTTATCCACAAAAACTGGGACATTCCTCAAGTGAAGACACGTCGGTTTATTTATTTATTTTTGACGTTAAATGACTCATATTTGGAGCTCGGACGGACATGAAACTCTCCTGGTTGAAATTTCAGTACAAGAGTTTTGGAAAATAATAAATATCTAGTTCTGGTTTAGAACCTTCAAAGCAGAAGGTGACTACGACTCCCAAGGTGCATTGCACCAATAAACATCCAATCCCATGGTTTTAAATTCTGTTTGAACGAGTGGAAGCTAAAGTTTAGAGTTGAAGAAAATTTTACAACCTGAAGCTTAAATCCATTCAGATTTTGGTGCCTGTTCTCCATGGCAACAGCAGCAGAGGCCCATGGGTATGGTAGTGTTTAGACCTGATACTGGACTGCAGGAGTCACCGAAATAAACTGTACTGAGAAAAAACATCTACGTTTATTCTACGATATGAAGCATTTCTAAACACTGGAAAAAAACTGAATAAATATTAAGCTACATTGAAATGAAGAATTTAAAATGAGACTTCAGACGGAGGAAGATCCAGAATCAGCTGCACACTTCAGGTGAAACGACCCTTTCAGACTAAACGAGACAGTTCGTCTGCCTGAGCAGCACATCTGTGTTTCTGTCAGCTTTACTGTGTTGACAAAATTCTCCAAAACACATTCGAGCCACTGGGCGTCTGACAATCCCTTTGTCCTTAATTGGTCTCCAGCGTGTGCGAAATTTGCATTTACTGCGCCTTTGTTTTGCTGTTGCTCTCAACCCAATTACCTTATTTATAGTAAGAGGGTCATCATCTGACTTTGAACCGTCGAAACAATGATGTGTAATGAGAGCGACGCATGAATAGAGATAGATTAAGAAGGACTGTTGATGAGCTGAATCACAATGAGGTCTGGTTCAAGTGCGGCCTCTGGGTTGATCCACACAACCTCAGCTTTGTTTTAGAGAGTCCACGCTCCTCTTTTTGATTGAGTTGAAAAACCAGAACCTGCTGAACATATTGTACAATTAATTTCCTGTCGTGTTTCAAGAAAATGTGCTGACAGCCTCCGTGGCTGTGCTGCTACCTGACTAATTCACTTCAGTCATCAGATGAATAATTAAAGCCCAGATGTTGAAAAGTCCATTAAAGCACAGATTGTGTTTATAGCCGATTTCCCCTATCACGGTTTTTAAGATTAATGTGCACCGTTTAGAACTGGTGAGACGACAATAGATGTGTTGATGAAGGCTGACAGGACTTGTGGCTTTTTTTTCTCTTTTTTTTGAGGTTTGTTTGATGGAAATTTGCCATGACAATGGCTTTTGTGACAGCTACAGTTTGACGAGGCATTCAGCTTTTTTGAAAAGATTGTCAGCTGAGAGACTTGTCACACAGTGCACGGATCAGACTGAAAAATGAGTGATTCAATAAGAGAAATAATGAAGAGGCTGACACAATGAGGGGAATAAATACCAGCGGACACCTTCAGCAATCAGATTCTGTGCGGTTTGAAGTCTCACTTTAAACCTTTAGATCTCCACCGAGAGCAATGACGTTTGCATTTTTTTTATCCCACTCCAAGAAACCAGAGCAGCTGATTTCAGTGATCAGCACCTTCAATCAGAGAGGAGGAAATAATCACTGAAATCAGGCACTGCTTGTTTTCCACCAAACTGCTGGGGCTGCAGCATTAATGTAGTTCGCAGAAGAAGCAACTTGGAAAAAAAAAGAAGAAAAAAGCAACAGAGGCGAGGAGTAAGAAGGAATGATAATGCAGCAGAATAATAGAGCAAAACCAATCTGAACGTTGGGCAGAAAAGGTCATATGACACAACTGGGACGAGGAAAGAACCACTGAGCAGATTAAACACTTTAAACCTAATAATTTGGGACTGTCACCATGGCTGAAATGGCAGATCCTAAGCACTGGCAGAAAACCTTAACTCCCTGCCTGTGTGGTCAAAGATAAAACACCCAACACTGAACGCCAGGTCACAGTCGGAGATCGTCTGTTTGTGCAGAGCAAAACAAATCACTCCGAGCTGATTATATTTAAAAACACCAAATCATTATTTGGTTTCATTCTGAAGAAATTCTCCTCTTCTAGACTTAAACCTGCAGTAACTGCCTTTGGACACCAGGGGGTGACAGAAACAAGTTAGTATTCCCTCTCTTTATGCTCTGTTTTTGGTCTCCACCTCCTCCTCACCACCTGCTCTCTGATCGAGTCTGTCTGCTGGACAGTGGTGGATTTTAACAGCTTTTATTCTGAAAACAGCTTCCTGCTGCGCCTGAAAGAGATGCTATGAGAGCCGAGAGAGTGAACCAGGACAGTAGAGATGTGGCCCGGACAAATAATCAACTGTGAAGCTAAAGTTTCCACGTTGTCATTTCATACATTATTATTGTAAAAAATACTGGTTATAGCCACTTTAAAGCTGCTAATGTATGCATACCATTTTTTAGTTTAAAGTGTCTTTCAAGTCGTTCTTATGCCAGAAGGTTTTCTTAATCCCAGTCCAACTGAAATTAAACGTCTCCTGTTTTAACTGCTACAACATGAATACAGTATCTGCTCTGTAAACCACGCGTCTTGTGTTTAACCAGAAGGATGTCATATTAGTGGAGTGTCTGATGAGTAAAAGCTATTATCTGAGAGCTTTAACCTACAGCTGCATGCTCATCAAGGACCAGTGGAGGAAAGTAATTAAGTACATTTACTCAAGTATTGCACTCAAGTTCAATTCTGAGGAACTATTTTCAGGTACTTGTACTTTTAAGTCAAATTTATTTACAGAGCACACTGAGAAAAGAAATCAATAAAGGCAAATATTAAAATCAAATTAGAAATTAAGATAATTATTCAATTTAATTTAATCTTGAAGAAGTTAATTAAACAACAAAATAAAAGAGCACTAACTGTGACAGACAATTTAGAACAATTATCTCATTAAGGTAATAATTCTGGAGCTTGAATGAAGCTGTGTAAAGGTGAGAGGTAAACTGTTTCTTTGAGTACTGCAGAGCTTACATACAGTATAAATACTTCACAAATAAGAATGATAATAATAAATACTGAGGTGAGTGTATGTGTTACAAGCAGTACTTTAAATGTGATCCTCAGTGTGATGATAATAAGTTCAGGTCGAGTCTTTGCTGCTGAGTAACTGTCTGTAGGTCAGAGAAAGGTCATCGTACCATCACGAGTCCACAGCTACTCTGAAGATTTTATCTTCTGGTTTGGGAAACCCTTGATGTGAGCCAATTCAAAGGCCCCTGGTTTAAGTCGTGTGGGCACTCCCCGGGGTGCGGCGGTACCTGGGTGACCTCTCGATCACAAAGACGGGATGAAAGCGAAACCGCTCGCTGGTCCTTGACAAGGGTTTTTTTTTTTTTTTGTAGAAACTGTAGCTCACAATAATTGTGCCTATTTCAGGACATCAGTAGAATACCTAGACGGTTTTATTGATTCTGAGAGAGTCCAAACAGACCAATCTGTGGTGACAGCCACAACAAAAACAAGACTTACAGCTTCCCTGTCTAGACGGGCATTACCGAGGAGAGGTGTTCAGCTCGGTAATGGAACAAATGCTGAAGAAAGGGCACAAAACTCCTCTTCAATCTCTTTATTTTACAGTGGCAGTAACACAGGCTTTTACATCAGAAATGGATCTAATGACGACGTCTCATGCAACAGGAGTTGTACTTAAAATTGAAAGGCAGTTTTCTGGTTTATATCTTCTTGCATTGGCTGCAAGTTTCCCAAAAGTGCAGGTTAAAGTTTTAGAGACTTGTCTTTGCCTTTGTTCGAACTTATTGCATCAGAGTGCAGAGCAACTCAGATTCATCCTGAGAGGCTGGTCGCAATTGGATTTTTTTGGTTTTCCATTCATAGCTGATTTTATCTGTGAGAAACTGGCAGACAGGAAAAATACATATTTGCACTCAGTCATATAGTTACAGCAGCCTGTGGTGGCTCCTCACACACTCCTACACAGTCCTTCAGCGAGCTCAAACAGCTTGTATTATTTAAACCAGGGAGACACTATACAATTAATTAATCTGGTTTATCAGTTAAGCATGTTTTTCTTCATATTTTCCTCAAGATATTTGTGTCTTGAGATAAAATTAATCAGCAACTATTCTGATAAAAGATTGTTTAAAGGAATAATATGCAATTTTTCCATTTTAAAATGTCTAAAAACAACTACCCTTGTGTTACATGTGTTGTCGAGTTGTGTTCTCACATTATCCCAAAATGTTTTAAGGAATTTTCAAACAAGAAATCAGAAGTTCTAATCAAGGTAACCTCCGTTTCAATGGCGTCATATCCCCTTGAGCGTATGTCAGTGTTGTGGTTGCCTGAAGCCTAAAATGTGACTTTTTATCCAGTTTTAAGACTCACTTTTTAGATCTTGGTTGTTTTTAACTATATATTTTAACCAGATTAAGGATTTTAGTCGTCAGACGTCTGGATCTGAAGTTATCAGAGAAACAAGCTAAGCTAACGTTAGCAGCAGCTCCTGTGTCCACCAAACTGATTTTAATGTTAAACTGCTTCATTCAGTGTTAAACAGAACTGTCCACTCGCTGTATGAAGAGCCAGTCTGTGGGAGGTGGGAACCATTATGTTGACGGCGTGAACGCAGGAAATGAACGGCGGCGGTGTTGTCGATGTGGTTTGTTATCAGATGGATGATTGAAGCCATGAATATTAGACGCCAGAAATTTCATTAAACCGTTCATTACATTTTCTCCAACAAAAAGACGTCTTGGCAGCCTTGAACGCTACATGTTTCTGAGGCAGTTCTCACCCTGTTAGCAACATTTAGCGTCTGGTCTGTGTGTAGTACATGCTTCCAACAAATTAACCAGCAACTGCAGAGCATAAAGAAGTGTTATAATGTGTGTGTGTGTTATTTGACTGAGGAGAGCACACAGCAGAGTGAGCGCTGTGAAAGGAGGCAGAATTCAATAGTCCTCTGTGGCTGCAGACTTTCATTGCTACTCCAACACAATCAAGTCTGAGGGTGTAAAGCAATGTCAAAAGAGGTTTCAACAGAGCTGAAAGGGGGGGGGGGCCTGACAACAATGAAAATGTGCTCCTTTGTGGTTTTTGTGTGTATTTGTGAGCCTGAACGACTGTTGCTAAAATACAGCAGAGGAAGCTCATCGTTGTGTTTTCTTTGTCGCCTGGTTTAATTTGTATTCTAGGAGCTGGTGGCTGTTTAAAGTGCTTTATCAGACCCCGAGACTGGCAGCAACTGTATCTGGAATACATTCCCCGTCTACCATGTCCGTTCTCCATGGAGACTCGCTGTGATAACCACACACAAACGCACACATATACACACACACACACGGCACGACTCAGCTGTCTGAATATTGCACAGGCTATCATAGACCGTTTCTGCCTGCACTAAAAAGACAGGTCAGGTTTTCATTTCAGCTGCAGGAATAACAAGTTTTGCTCCAAGCGTGGTAAAAACAAGACGAGTTAAATTCATCAATTTGAAGGATAAATGTATTTGTCCTTTTTGTTTAACCAGCAACATCACTACATATCAGTACCAGACTCCATTGACAAAAACAGGAATTTTAGCTGAGCAGATCACAAGAGCTGCTGGAATACTACTGCCTCCATCTGTCATTTTGTGTTACTGTGTGACTTTCAGTGGCAAAAGAAGTAATCAGATACTTTACATAAGTAAAAGTACCACACAGTAACACAAACAAACTAACAGATGGAGGCAGCGGTATTCCAGCAGCTCCTGTGTTCTGCTTGACTTAAATTCCCACTTTTGTCAATGGAGTTTGGTAGTGATATATAGAGATGTTTCTGGATCTTACTCTTTAATAAAAAGCTCTGTCTCTGTGAAGAAAGAGAGAATAACAATCTGAGCCTGTCGGTGTTAAAAACAAGAACTTTAGTGGACGTATTCGATCAATACTGCACCGATTCTTGTCCCTATCAATCATTTACACTCAAACAAATGGGATAAAAAGGTAAAACATATCAGGATAATTCCATTATATTACAACTTCATCACCACCAAAGCAAAAGCTGAGATCTCACAGTGGAGGCGTCGTAACAAATTAATCCAACAGATCAGAAAACAGACGCAGTCAGAGGATCAGACAGGTTGTGAACAGGTGAAACTGACAGTGATTATCTCTCACTGTTCTGGCCAGAGAGAAAAACAAACTAGTTCAGCATGTTCTGTGCTTCTACTGCTCATCAAACTACCTGCCAGTGATGATTTTAAAGTCTAACAAACCTGCTTCGCCTGCCAGGTAGTGGTGACAGCATTTTTTCTTTTCCACACGCGAGGTGTGATCACAAGCACTGACCGCACCTGACCACACTCTGCTGTGATGCTGGATGTGACAGTGAAATTCATCTGCATGTCCTTGCAAAAATATCAAACTGTGATCACTGGGATTTGATGCAACATTTTTAACATCAGAGTCAGAGACGATATAACAGAGGAGACAAACACATCGAGCCAATCGTGTTGGCGGGAGAAGGTACAATCAGACTTTGAATAATGGAAGAGGAGGATATCAAAACAAAAACCTGTAATGCATCAGCTGTGTTTATTTAAACTCTCATATTTAAGTAATAAGAAATAACCTGTGGAAAAAACCCTAACCCTAACGTGAGAATTAAAGCGACACAAAATCTCACACATGCATCATTCTTCCCAGTACAGATCAGGCACTGATGAGGTCTTTGCTTCAGTAGGACATAACTTCCTTCCCTTCAAGTCGATACCAGTGCTTCCTGTTAGCATTAGCGCCCCCTGCAGTCTTGTGACAACTACACATTAACAGATGCAGCTGATGCGTGAGGACGAAGCTGAAGCAGGAAGCTGCTTCAAAAACTGATGTCTACGTCAGAGAATCTGGTTTATAAATTATCCTCTGAATAAGTTTGAGGGTTTGTTTGCAACCTGATGGTCTGTCGTGAATCGCAGCAGCAGCAGTGTGAATAACAGCCAAAACTACAAATATAAAATCCAAGAATTATTCTTTAAGAGCCACTTATTTTAACCACGAGGATAATTTGACTGTCAAGTGTTTCCTGGTGTTAATTATAAAGAGTTCAGTGCTAATTGGACAGAGCCAGACTGTGGTGAAAAATGCAGCATTTCTGACCTCAGAAACGTCTGCCTCTCAAATTCAGGCGCTGGGTAAGCACACTGCTCTGATTTAATGATTTCCTGTGTGAGAAGTGATGAGTGCTAACACACACACACACACACACACACCAATCAATGTTATCTCCGAATTGGCGCTTGAACTGCGCTCGGGGTCAGCGAGTGGAATGACCTGAAACTGAAAGCGGAGCAACTATCGAACCGACCAATCAACGGTGACCTCGGAGCAGATGAGCATGTAGATAACCGCCTGTCCACTCACACACAACCCAAACACACACACACACACAACATAAACAAGCTTATTAGCATGTCCACAAGTGTTAAATGCACAGTGCCTCATTAAAACTGATGATCCTGGTGAGTATGTTTTTCACATTTCCTACATCAAGGAACGAGAATAATGATTCCCAACGTTTATCACATTAATGGGTTGATTAATGAGGACTGAATTTAAGGATTAAATAACAACATCCTTCACCTAATGATGCAAAAGAGTGGAGGCAGCATTTCTAGAGAGAGTTAATTAAAGTTCATTAATTAGACCTGGATGACTGGACTGAAGCCGTTAGCAGGAAATGAGTGCTAGTAAAAACAAAATTGGCTTTTTTGAAAACTCCAAAAAGAACAAAACCGGGTTAGAGGGAGGTGAGTTTTTAAACAATGCAGTCAAGACAGGAAGCAGTGAATCTTTGGGGCGTCATCCACCACACCCCCACCATGACAGAAACTCAGCTGGACAGTAAAGCTAAACAGGAACAAGCGACGTCAGCATTAGCAGTTAATGCTACTTCCAGACTGGCCCCAGATTAAATAGCTTTGTTTGACCTTTTCTTACTGATAAGAACGGTCGAGGAATCTTAATACTTGTTTATCTGCAGAGGGAAATGTCACATTGCAGCCTGGTCTCATGAAATAAAGTATGAATAACAGGCCAAGTCATTTCTACCCCAACCCCAAACCTCCCCCTCAACAAAAGACAGGCAAAATGCAAAACATCCAACATGTAAAATGAAAATTGTGTGTGATTTGACTCAGGTTTCTAATAAAGGTTATTTTTTATATGAATAATAACCAGGATATTCCTGATTCAGTATTTGAACTAATATTTTGTATTTCTACCCCAGTGGTGGGCAAACAGCGGCCTGAGGGTCCTCAGACAGACAGGCCTCTGATTTTTAATAAATCTACTGTAGATAACAATATAAACAATGCTGGTATCATCTGACCTTATATCTCAACTATCCAATGATCATAAACTGCTCTGAGCACATTCAAGACATACAGACTTGTGTTTCCACTGTGTTTGTACAACTTTGCCCCTCCATTGCTGAACTTCAGGTTAATTTATTCAGTCGTGATGATTCAGTTAAGTGACTTTCATCTGGCGAGCGTGCAGGAGCTCATCTCCTTCACACCCGTCTGTATCCAGGAGCCATGAAGACCACTTTTTCAGCATCGTCTGATTATTAAAAAAGGTAAAAAATATCAGGTCTGGGATCAGCTGATTTGGACTGAAACAGCTTTGAGTCGCAGCGTATCGAGTCCTCACAAATGTCAAATCTAGATATGAGAGTTGAGTGAATCTGTATGCAGCCACACCTGTGAAAAATCAGCACTGCTTCTGGTTTAAGGCTCAAAACTTCATGCTCCAACATCACGGTTCCACGCCACGGGCCTCAGCTGCTGTGTGTGTATATGTGTGTGTGTGTGTTTGTGCATGAGTGTGTGTGGTGTCAGAAGCAGGTGCTACTGCAGCCAGGCATGACCAGCTCAGTCGAGCAGATGGCATCATCTGTGGGATCTTTCTCCTTCACACCATCATCTCTCTCCTCCACCCTCCCTCCATGTTATGACCAGCCCATTAGTGCAGCTGTGCTTCCCCCTGCACCTTACGCTCGCCTCCATGTTAACTTCACTCGTACCCTTCCCTCTATATTCTCGCCTCCCTTTTGTTTTCCACAGCGTCTTTATGACTCATTTTCATGTTTTCTTCTGTAAAGACACAGCACGTAACAGCCTCTGTGTTTCTCCCTGGGGGAACACATATGATTAATGAGCGATAAATCCTGTTGCTCAACCATATAAACTTGTTTCCCTGTTGGATTCTATAGCACAACAACAGCAAGGCTTTATTCTAGGAACGTCTTTTCCTTTTTTACCCCCCAACAGCAGTGAAAAAAGCAGCTTTTATGGTCTCATCCACGAGTGTAGTCCACATGATACGCAGGTATACACCATGTATCAATATATAATAATAATAAACTCCTGGATTTCCGTATACCTACTTCCAAGGATATGTGTTAGCAACAATCTGAATCAACCTGTGAAACCAAACAAATCTAGCTCATCATGGACTGAGAGAACGCAAACTGCAAATGTCGCAGACTGAAAAAAAAAATCATATCATCCAATCAGAAGCTTTGTAAGCCAACGTAGTGAGTTTTCATAGTTCTGACCACAACATCTGTCGAGCTAACTATGCTAGCTAAGTTAGCATCTACTTCATTTCAGCCATACGGTTAGCTTGTCTCTTACATATTCCCCCTGGTGAGTGATCGCTAGCATAAATGTCAATAGGTTTGTGTCAACATAACGTGTTGTACTAGTTTTTAAGTTAGTTGTGTGATGTGGCGAGAAGCTACATTTTTGTAATGTTATCTTTGAATTCACCTGCCAACCACAGACGAGGCTATCTTGTGCTTTTTGTGGTCTTTGAGTGCCACCTAGTGGACAAACTATGTAATTGTAGTCTTGTGTAGTTGTCTTATAAGCTGTTACTTTCTGTGTTTGTGTGTGTCTGTGTGTTATGATTTGCCTCCCTGAATAAAGTTGTAACTGTGAGGTCCTCTTGTGGGAGAACTATTGTTTTATGGTGCCAGTATGATTCCAGTTGTACTTGGAAGTATTCCGGGTTACTAGTCGGAAATTTCAACTGGAACGTCCCCGCATGGATGGATTTTCAAGCAACCCCACCAACTCCGCCATAAGAATTCAAGATGGCTGCTACTAACATCAATAGCAGCAAACACAGAGCGTTGCTATCAACTGCTAACAATAACTAGCAATAGCATTGGCTAGTCTGAGATATGTTTGAATCGGTTCATGGTCATGGGTCAACGTTATGTTTTTAGATGAGCAGTTGAACAGCGTCTCTGTCTCTGTGAGCGTCCATGTTTTTCAGACTTTTTAACTGGAACGCAATCAACTCGTTAGTGACGTCACTCCCAGTTCTGACCTCTGACCTCCGACCTCTGACGTTAAATGGAACGCAGCATTAGCCTGCTGCTGTTTGGTGTAGCTCAGCACTGTCTCAAGCCTTTTCTGAAATCCATAACGTGGATTTAACCGTAAGTGTTCATAATGTGTATGCCACTGCTTATACTGCTACATACTGTGCTCAACTGTGTGTGAATGTGAATGTATAGTACAAACAAACTAGACTACACCGCTTGTCTCATCCACCATGAAAACCAAAGACCTTTACACACTTTGTCACCATATTTGCTCAACGCTCAGTTGTGCCAAAGCTCACAGATGGACATCAGCGACAGAGAGATGACTATCAACACCTTCTGCGATGATCTAACACCGGCGATTACGTTTTATAAATATGTTTGTCATAGCAACACGCTGACCTTAGCAATGAGAAGCGCCTGTGCCTTGACACTGAGTAAGAGCGTCTCTTGTGATGTGTTCGAGGTGATGAGGCGTGCAGGCAGCGAATGATGAGGCATTAAAAGAACGAACGCACGGGGAAAAAAGTAAGAAATGATTTAAAGTAGTACGTTCTTTGCTGCCACAGCTTTGGGACTCTGTGTGTCTTCTAATCCTTGTGAGGATTAAATGTCCTCAAAAAAGAAAGGAAGGAAGAGGAAAATATTCCAGAGTCAGAACATTTTTTTTTACTTCCTTTCAGGGCTGCTTCAGAGTTAGATGTGGGTTTAGGGCTGAGATTAGGATAGGATTATATGGAAATGTCAGAGTTAGCGGTGGTAAAGGTTAGGATTAAGGGGGAAATTGTTAGGGAGTGAATACAGTCAATGAAGTTCCTAACAAGTATGCAGCAGTAATACCAATGTGTGTGTGTGTGTGTGTTTGTTAGCCGCTCGGCTGAGCAGAAACATCACTGTGTGAGTGCACTCGCAGCCACAAGTCATTGAAACTCTCCTCACACTCCTGCCTGCCTCCAGTTAGGGAGCAGGGGGAGAGCTGAGAGGGGGAGGGACGAGGGGGAGGGATGGAAGAAAGTGATGCCAGTTGATGCCAGAGGAAACAGACAGCTCTATCTCTCCACAGACTGGAAGTCTTGCTGTGTTTTCACTACAGAAGACATCCACGACACTGATGACTTCCCGTTTCATTGATTGTGTTTTGTAAGCTAAAATGTCCCTGTTAAAGGAGCAGTTCACTGTTTTGTTTTTTACGTTTTAGCACATTGATTCAGCTCAGTTTCATCACTTGATTGCCTTGAATTAAATTCAGACCATGTTTTATTCATCTACCACAGTGTCATAAGAGGTTTAGTCTCAGATACACAAACAAATTACAAACATAAATTGCCACTGACAATGACATTAAGTTGAATCATTTTCAATGAAAGTTAACCTACGTTTTTCAGGTATTAGACCAGCCTGGTAACCCAAATCAAAATGCTGTTAACTCCCTGAGGTCGCTCCAGTTAAAGATGGCTGCAAAAGTGCTGGACTGATACTTTCATCAATATTTCTGTAACAGATCTGTGTAGGGACCTACTTTAAAAACCTGCACTCTGTGTTATTTTTTGGTATTTCCAGAAAAAAATAAAACCAATAAATCTGTGTTTTGTGTCCTATTTTGCTGTGTTTTGATGGATAAAATTCATGGCAACCATATTGACCATGTAAACCAATCATAAGCTGTGTTGTTGAACCATGCGCAAAGAGCTGATCCATGACCATCACAACTTGGCCAATCACAGATTTACAGACATGACTGGAGAGGTCTACACTGAGTCCTTAGCATTTATACTGTTCTTTAAATAGTAAGAGATTCGAAGGACCAGTACACCAACAAAATAAGCCAGGACCCCGAGGACTCAATGACACAGGAAAAGCTTGAGATGAGTAGACATGACATTCAAACACAAGTCCATGAGATCATGTTGAATCGACAGCTTCTCAAATCTCATCTGTCTGTTGGTCTGTTTGTTTATTGTTCAGCAGGATTACGTAAAAACTACTGAACTGATTTGCACCAAACTTGATGGAGAGATAAACAGGGACC